>NC_041387.1:376225987-376252772 GCF_002162155.2 Triticum dicoccoides
CCGGCTCCTCGGGTCCTCCCCCACCTACCTCCACCCACTCCCCTCTCCCTCTCCGCCTGCTAGTCGCCTCTCTCCCTTGTTCCCCATCCACCTCCAAGCGCCATCACCGCCGCGTCTTCGTCATCTCCACGGCCACCGTGCCTTCGACACGGCCTGGCCGTGCTTGTCAGCATCGTCGTGGACTGCTGCGTCCATTGGAGCCGTAGGAGGGAGCCGAGGAGCTCTGCATCACCGAACGCGTCATCGTCTTCCTCGGGTCACCGATGATCCCCTTCATCCCCGGCGACGTTCTGCTGCTCCGAACCTCCCAAGGGCCATCTTGTGTGCCGCACGATGAGCTTCTCCTCCCTTAACCTCTTCGCGAGTCGCAGCTAGCTGCCGCCGCGTCCGTGCTCGGCTCGCCGCCGACGAGCTTGTGGTCGTCGCTATGGTTGATGTCACCGCCGCCTGAGGCCACGGTCGAACTCCTGGTGCTCCTAGGAGTCCAACCAGCATGAGGCTGTGCTCCCCGTACCCCCCTAGCTCTGGATCTGTCGATGCCCGAACTCTGGCATCCGCTCCTCCGCTCGCCGTCGCTGTCTCTGGCCGTTTCCGGCAAAACCACCACCACCACCAGCTGCACCGCTCACTCCCCGTTCAAACGCACCTAACCCTAGCCCGGAGACCCCCTGTAGACGAATCCCAACCAGGTCGGGTGCCCTCCGCCGCGTTTTCGTGCTCGCCAACATTCAGCCGCCGGCCCGCAGCTGGCACACCTGGGGCCACACCCTGGGGTCATTGCCAGTGGGGCCCCCGGCCCCCTGTTGACCAGTTGACCTGGTCAACCGTGCTGACTGGGTAGGCCCCACCCACTGACGTGCGGGTCCCACCGCTTAATCCTCTAATTAAAACATTTTAATAATTAAAACTAATTAGTTTAGTTAATTAGACACTGATAGGTGGGCCCAGTAGTTTTACTAATTAAATTTAGATTAGTTTAAACCCTGTTTAACCCACTATCTATGACAGGTGGGTCCCCCATGTCAGTTTTGACCGGTCAGCCATCCTGTTGGCTGTTGACGTCACTATGACGTCATGCTGATGCAATATTCCTTTTCTGTTATTTTAAATAGTTTCTGAAAATGCTTTAATCTTTGAATAATCATAGAAAATAAATCGTAACTCAGATGAAAATGTTTTCTACATGAAAGTTGCTTAGAAAAATCCAACGAATCCGAATACGCGATCCGTTTACCTATCAGATACCTCTAACTATCTGAACATGGAACATTCCCCCTCCGGTCATCTGTCTAACACAGGTCCGGAACCGAGAAAACATTCCCGGTTGAATCACCCCTTCACCTTTTTCGTGTAGCCATACGTTAGGTCACACCCGGCACATCATATTGCCACGTTATGCTTTGTGATGCTATGTTTGCTTTATATTTACTGTTTCTTCCCCCTCTTCTCTCTGGTAGACCCCAAGACCGATGCTGCCCTTGTGATCGACTACGCCACCGATGACCCCTCCTTGCCAGAGCTTCCAGGCAAGCCCCCCCTTTGATCATCCCGATATCACCCATTCCATTCTCTCATGCTTGCATTAGATTTTGCTATTGTTATTGTTTGCTCCTATTCTGATGTATAGCCTGCTTATTGTTACCTTACCTGCTTTCCTAAACTGCTTAGTATAGGTTGGTTAGTGATCCATCAGTGACCCCCACCTTGTCCTTGTTACCCGTGCTTCATCATTGAAGACCCGATCAACGGGATCGAAGACCAGGCCCCGGCACCGCACATCACTTTCCCCTTAGTTGCTCGACACTGCTGGGTTACTATCGAGTGCCGAGGGTGAGACCTCTACAACACTTCTTATGTTAACCCTGTAGTGTAGCTATTCGGTCATGGTCATCGAGGGTGATTCTGCCTTAACCACTTCCGATACGACTCTGTCGTGCAACCCCTCAAGTGTGAACCTCGGGGGTGGTTCCTCTTACGTTCACCTTGATGATTACATCGAGTGGAATTCACCGGGGGTGATTCCTCGGGTTTTCCCCTTGATGTTTGGACACATGGATACTTGGACTTTACAACTGTTACTTGGAGAGGCGGGTCGACCTTGAGGGGTACCCGCGAGTGATGTGGAGACGGGTTGACCTGGAGGGTGCCCGCGAGATAATTATGAGGCGTGGCCGGGCATTCTTAGCCCTTGCCGCAAGTCCTCGAGACGGGGCAACGGGGTCACATCTTTCGTGAGTCTCTGCTTGTTACCGCGCGTTCCTTATCCACTACGATTTGGATATTTGATCCAAGGGGCCTCTGGCCTGATAGCACTAACCATCACGTGGGCATAGTATGGGTATTCTGCATCGTATGCATCAGCCGAGGCTTAATAGATGTCAGCGACTGAGCGGTGCGCGCCGGGTTGGACTGGTAAGCACCTGCCTTTTTGAGGGAGGTAGCTAGGTCTGCTCACCGGCCGTGTACGCAACGTGCAGGGTTCCCGAGGAGATGGCCCATGACCCCTAGGGGCATAGGTTTAGTCTGGCGTGCTTGACCTCTCTATTAAGCCTAGGTCGGGTTGCGGCGTATTGTTTGGCCGAGGCTGGGCATGACCCATGAAAGTGTGTCTGGCCGAAGTTAATCAAGCGTGGAGGGTAAGTTGGTGCACCCCTGCAGGGAAGAAAACATCTATCGGTAACGGACACTCGGAGTTGTATCCCGATCGGTACAACTAGAACTGGATACTTGTGATGAGAATTGGATGGTGATGAGAATTGGATTGTGATGACAATTGTATAGTATGGCAATGGGATTGCTTTCTCACAGGGAGTCGAGAAAGGATCTATGGCCGAGGTTGATAACACTACTACTACTTTACTTTATGCTACTCTACTCCCTCCTGTTGTTGCAAGATGGTGGTTTCCAGAAGATGCTAGTCTTCGATAGGACTAGGCCTTCTCTCTATTCTGGCATTTCTGCAGCCCAGCCCACATATACAACCTTCCTTTGATAATGTTGCATACGTAGTGTAGATCCTTGCTTGCGAGTACTTTGGATGAGTACTCACAGTTGCTTTGCTCCCTCTTTTTCCCCTTTTCCATTCTTCTCGGACGAAGCAACCAGATGACGGAGTCCAGGAGCTAGATGACACCTTTGATGACTGCTACTACCCCAAGGGTGCCTGCTACCACGTGACGGACGCCGACAACCAGGAGTAGTTAGGAGGCTCCCAGGCAGGAGGCCTTGCCTTTTCGATCGATGTTGCTTTTCTGCTAGCCTTCTTAAGGCATAATTGTTTAACTCATGTCTGTACGCAGATATTGTTGCTTCCGCACGTCAGAATTCTCGCTTTTGTATCCTTTTGTCATGCCAGCGTTTGACTTTTTCTTTGAATAGCTTGGCATTCTCATAGGCTTGGGTTCTCCATTCATCAAGTGAGCTAATATCAAATAACCTCTTCTCACCAACCAGTTTGAAGTCATAGTTGAGCTCTTTAATAGCCCAACATGCTTTATGTTCAAGTTCTAGAGGTAAGTGACATGCTTTTCCATAAACCATCTTATACGGAGACATACCCATAGGATTTTTATATGCAGTTCTATAGGCCCATAATGCATCATCAATTTCTTGGACCAATTCTTTCTAGATCTATTTACAGTCTTTTGCAAAGTTAATTTGATCTCTCTATTGCTCAACTCTACTTGACCACTAGACTGCGGGTGATAAGGAGATGCGATTCTATGGTTAACATCATACTTAGCAAGCATCTTACGGAAAGCACCATGAATAAAATGTGAACCACCATCATTCATAAGATATCTAGGGACTCCAGACCTCGGAAAAATAACTTCTTTAAGCATTTTAATAGAAGTGTTATGATCAGCACTACTAGTTTGAATAGCTTCTACCCACTTAGTAACGTAATCAACAACAACTAAAATATGTGTGTAACCATTAGAGGCAGGAAAAGGTCCCATATAATCAAAGCCCCAAACATCAAATGGTTCAATAACAAGAGAATAATTCATAGGCATTTCTTGACATCTACTAATATTACCAATTCTTTGACATTCATCACAAGATAAGACAAACTTACGAGCATCTTTGAAGAGAGTAGGCCAATAAAACCGGATTGCAATACCTTATGTGCAGTTCTATCTCCAGCATGATGTCCTCCATATGATTCAGAGTGACACTTGTGTAGGATCTGTTCCTGTTCATGCTCAGGTACACAGAGTCTAGTAACACCATCTACTCCTTCTTTATAAAGGTGTGGGTCATCCCAGAAGTAATGTCTTAAATCATAAAAGAACTTTTTCTTTTGCTGGTATGTGAAACTAGGTGGTATAAATTTAGCAACAATGTAATTAGCATAATCAGCATACCAAGGAGCAGCATGAGAAGCATTAATGACTGCTAATTGTTCGCCAGGAAAGCTATCATCAATAGGCAGTGGGTCATCAAGAACATTCTCTAACCAAGACAAGTTGTCTGCAACGGGGTTCTCAGCTCCCTTTCTATCAATAATATGCAAATCAAATTCTTGGAGCAAGAGAACCCATCTAATGAGCCTAGGTTTAGCATCTTTCTTTTCCATAAGATATTTAATAGCAGCATGATCAGTGTGAATAGTAACTTTGGAATCAACAATGTAAGGTCTAAACTTATCACATGCAAACACAACTGCTAAGAATTCTTTTTCAGTAGTAGCATTATTTCTTTGGGCAGTATAAAATTTTTACTAGCATACTGGATAACATTCAATTTATTATCAGCTCTTTGCCCTAGAACAACACCTACAACATAATCACTAGCATCACACATAATTTCAAATGGTAAATTCCAATCAGGTGGCTGAATAATAGATGCAGTGATCAAAGCTTTCTTAAGTATTTCAAATGCTTCTACACAATCATCATCAAAGACAAAAGGAATATCTTTTGCAATAAATTAGTCAGAGGCCTAGAGATTTTAGAAAAGTCCTTAATGAACCTCCTATAAAAACCGGCATGACCAAGGAAACTTCTTATACCTTTTATGTCCTGGGGACATGGCATCTTTTCAATAGCATCAACTTTAGCTTTATCAACTTCAATACCTCTCTCAGAAATCTTATGCCCCAAGACAATGCCTTCATTAACCATAAAGTGGCACTTTTTCCTGTTCAAGACGAGACTAGTGTCTTCACATCTCTGCAAAACTCGATCAAGGTTGCTCAAGCAATCATCAAAAGAGGATCCATAAACGGAGAAATCATCCATGAATACCTCACAAATCTTTTCATAAAAGTCAGAGAATATAGCCATCATGCATCTTTGAAAGGTAGCAGGTGCATTACATAAACCAAAAGGCATGCGTCTATAAGCAAAAGTACTGAAAGGGCAGGTAAAAGTAGTTTTTGATTGATCCTTCGCTAACACAGGTATCTGAGAGAAACCAGAATAACCATCTAGAAAGCAGAAATGTGTGTGTTTGGATAGTCTTTCTAGCATTTGATCAATAAAAGGTAAAGAGTAATGATCTATCTTAGTAGCTTTATTTAATTTATGGAAATAAGTTACCATCTATAACCTGTAATAATTCTTTGCGGGATCAATTCATCTTTATCATTAGGAACGATAGTAATACCTCCCTTTTTAGGAACACAATGGACAGGACTTACCCAATCACTATCAGCAACAGGATAAATTATACCCGCCTCAAGGAGCTTTTGTATCTCCTTTCTTACCACTTCTTTCATCTTAGGATTCAATCGTCGTTGAGGATCTCTAACTGGTTTGGCATCGTCCTCCAAATTAATTTTGTGTTGGCATAACATGGGACTAATGCCCTTGAGATCATCCAGAGTATATCCAATAGCAGCACG
Organism: Triticum dicoccoides; assembly: GCF_002162155.2. Classification (NCBI taxonomy): domain Eukaryota; kingdom Viridiplantae; phylum Streptophyta; class Magnoliopsida; order Poales; family Poaceae; genus Triticum; species Triticum dicoccoides. The sequence continues at coordinate 376,231,836 of NC_041387.1, forward strand.
GTGCTTCTTCAGAGTTTTCAATAATCTTTCTTCTTCTTGCTCTGAAAGGTTAGCACTAATAATAACATGATATATTTTCTTTTCATCAATGTAAGCATACTTAAGATTATCAGGTAATGGTTTGAGCTCAAACACGGGATCACCCTTGGGTGGAGGGGGATCCCCAAGAATTTCAACGGGTAGGTTGTGTTTCGGAATAGGTTCCTGTTGAAGGAACACTTTATCTATTTCCCTTCTTTCATTCATAAACATATCATTTTCATGGTCTAGCAAATATTGTTCTAACGGATCAGTAGGAGGCACGGCAATAGAAGCAAGACCAATAATCTCATCCTTACTAGGTGATTCTTTATCACGGGGTTGTTTACGAAACTTAGCAAAATTAAACTCATGAGACACATCCCCTAAGCCAATTGTAACAGTATCCTTTTCGCAATCAATCCTAGCATTAACAATATTCAAGAAGGGTCTACCAAAAATAATGGGACAAAATTCATCCTGTGGGGAACTAAGAACAAGAAAATCAGCAGGATATTTAACCTTCCCACACAAGACTTCAACATCTCTAACTATCCCAACTGGTGAAATAGTATCTCTATTGGCAAGCTTGATAGTAACATCAATACCTTCTAATTCAGCGGGTGCAATATCATGCATAATTTCTTTATATAAGTCATAGGGTATTGCACTAGCACTAGCACCCATATCACACAAGTCATGATAACAATGATATCCTATTTTAAAAGAAATAACAGGGATGCCTACAACAAGTATATGTATCTTAGCATCTGGTCTAACAATATTAGCAGTCTCACCATAGAAATAAATAACATGCCCATCTAAATAATCATCCAAGAGATCTTTAACCATAGCAATACTAGGTTCAACTTTGATTTGCTCAGGAGGTGTATAAGTCCTAGTATTACTCTTACGAACAACAGTGGAAGTTTTAGCATGATCCTTTATATTAACAGGAAAAGGAGGTTTCTCAACATAAGTAGTAGGAACAATAGGATCACTATAAGTGACAGTCTTTTCGTCAACTGTAATAGGTGCAACTACTTTTACTTCAATGGGAGGATTATATTTAAACCACTTCTCCTTAGGGAGATCAACGTGAGTAGCAAAAGATTCACAAAAAGTAGCTACTATCTCAGAGTCAAGTCCATACTAAGCGCTAAATCCATGAAAAGCATCGATATCCATAAAAGATTTAACACAATCAAACTTAGGTGTCATACCTGACTCCTTACCATCGTCGGAACCCCAATCTTCAGAGTTGCGTTTAATTCTTTCCAATAAATCCCATTTGAATTCAATAGTCTTCAGCATATAAGAACCAGCAGAGGAAGTATCGAGCATGTTGTGATCATTGGGAGAAGGCCGAGCATAAAAAATTTGAATAATCATTTCTCTGGAGAGCTCATGATTGGGGCATGAATATAACATTGACTTAAGACTCCCCCAAGCTTGAGCGATGCTTTCTCCTTCGCGAGGCCAGAAATTATATATGTAATTACGATCACGATGAACAAGATGCATAGGATAGAACTTCTGGTGAAATTCCAACTTCAATCGTTTATAATTCCAAGATCCCGTATCATCACATAGCCTATATCATGTCAATGCATATCCCTTCAAAGATAAAGGGAAGACCTTCCTTTTGACAACATCATCAGGAATACCTGCAAGCTTAAATAATCCACAAACTTCATCCACAAAGATAAGGTGTAAATCAGGATGCAATGTTCCATCTCCTGCAAAGGGATTTGCTAGCAGTTTCTCTATCATACCTGAAGGAATCTCAAAGTAAATATTTCCAGTAGGTTCAGTAGGTTGAGGAGAAACTCTTTTCTCTTCTGGTCGGGGTGAAGATACCCCGAACAAGCCCCTCAAAGGATTAGTTTCCATAGTAACAAGTGACAGAAAATTTCAGCACACTATATAAATGTTTCCTTACCAAGTTCCACTCACCAAAAGCGCTTCACTCCCCAACAACGGTGCCAGAAAAGAGTCTTGACGACCCACAAGTATAGGGGATCTATCATAGTCCTTTCGGTAAGTAAGAGTGTCGAACCCAATGAGGAGCAGAAGGAAATGACAAGCGGTTTTCAATAAGGTTTTCTCTGCAAGCACTGAAATTGTAGGTAACAGATAGTTTTGTGATAAGATAAATTGTAAGGAGTAACAAGCAATGAAAGTAAATAAAGTGCAGCAAGGTGGACCAATCCTTTTTGTAGCAAAGGACAAGCCTGGACGATTTCTTATAATGAGAAAAGAGCTCCCGAGGACACATGGGAATTATCGTCAAGCTAGTTTTCATCACGCTCGTATGATACGCGTTCGGTACTTTGATAATTTGATATGTGGGTGGACCGGTGCTTGGGTACCGCCCTTACTTGGACAAGCATCCCACTTATGATTAACCCCTATTGCAAGCATCTGCAATTACAAAAGAAGTATTAAGGTAAACCTAACCACAACATTAAACATATGGATCCAAATCAGCCCCTTACGAAGCAATGCATAAACTAGGGTCTAAGCTTCTGTCACTCTAGCAACCCATCATCTACTTATTACTTCCCAATGCCTTCCTCTAGGCCCAAATAATGGTGAAGTGTCATGTAGTCGACATTCACATAACACCACTAGAGGAGAGACAACATACATCTCATCAAAATATCGAATGAATACCAAATTCACATAACTACTAATAGCAAGACTTCACCCATGTCCTTAGGAACAAACGTAACTACTCACAAAGCATATTCATGTTCATAATCAGAGGAGTAATAATATGCATTAAGGTCTGAACATATGATCTTCCACCAATTAAACCAATTAGCATCAACTACAAGGAGTAATCAACACTACTAGCAACCCACAGGTACCAATTTGTTGTTTTGATACAAGATTGGATACAAGAGATGAACTAGGGTTTTGAGAGGAGATTGTGCAGGTGAAGATGTTGATGGAGATTGACCCCCTCCCGATGAGATGATCGTTGGTGATGACGATGGTGATGATTTCCCCCTCCCGGAGGGAAGTTTCCCCGGTAGAACAGCTCTGCCGGATCTCTAGATTGGTTCCGCCATGGTTTCGCCTCGTGGCGGCGGAGTTTCGTCCCGTAAGCTTGCTTATGATTTTTTTTTCCAGGGTAAAAGCATTCATATAGCAGACGATGGGCACCGGAGGGCCACCAAGGGGCCCAGGAGACAGGGGGCATGCCCAGTAGGGGTGGGCGCGCCCCCCACCCTCCTGGCCAGGGTGTGGGCCCCCTCTGGTGTTTTCTTCGCTCAATAATTCTTATTAATTCCAAAACTGACTTCTGTGGAGTTTCAGGATTTTTGGAGCTGTGCAGAATAGGTTTCCAGTATTTGCTCCTTTCCAGCCAGAATTCCAGTTGCCGACATTCCCCCTCTTCATGGTAAACCTTGTAAAATAAGAGAGAATATCCATAAGTATTGAGATATAATGTGTAATAACAGCCCATAATGCAATAAATATTGATATAATAGCATGATGCAAAATGGACGTATCATAGACCGTAAGCGGAAGCGGAAGCGCAACATAGTTGATGTAGTCGTACTTCTTCACAATCTGACCGATCAAGTACCGAACGTACGACACCTCCGAGTTCAGCACACGTTCAGCTCAATGACGTCCCTCGAACTCCGATCCAGCCGAGCTTTGAGGGAGAGTTCCGTCAGCACGACGGTGTGGTGATGATGATGATGTTGTACCAACGCAGGGCTTTGCCTAAGCACCGCTACGATATTATCGAGGTGGATTATGGTGGAGGGGGGCACCGCACACGTCTAAGAGATCTCAAGGATCAATTGTTGTGTCTCAAGGGGGTGCCTCCCTCCCTGTATATAAAGGAGTGGAGGAGGGGGAGGGGGCCGGCCACCCTTGGCGCGCCCCATGAGGAGTCCTACTCCCACATGGAGTAGGACTCCCCCCCTTTCGTGTTGGAGTAGGAGAGGAGAGGGAAGGAGAGAGGGGGGAAAGGAAAGGGGGCGTCGCCCCCCTCCTTGTCTAATTCAGAATTGGGGTGGGAGGGGCGCGCGGCTGCCCCTTGGCCGCCTTTCCTCTTCCACCACTTGGGCCCATGAGGCCCATTAACCTCCGGGGGGTTCCGGTAACCCCCCGGTACTCCGGTATATATCCGATAACCCCCGGAACCATTCCGGTGTCCGAATATAGTCGTCTAATATATCAATCTTCATGTCTCGACCATTTCGAGACTCCTCGTCGTGTCCATGATCACATTGTTGGAAATATGCCCTAGAGGCAATAATAAATTGATTATTATTATATTTCCTTGTTCATGATAATCGTTTATTATCCATGCTAGAATTGTATTGATAGGAAACTCAGATACATGTGTGGATACATAGACAACACCATGTCCCTAGTAAGCCTCTAGTTGACTAGCTCGTTGATCAATAGATGGTTACGGTTTCCTGACCATGGACATTGGATGTCGTTGATAACGGGATCACATCATTAGGAGAATGATGTGATGGACAAGACCCAATCCTAAGCCTAGCACAAGATCATGTAGTTCGTATGCTAAAGCTTTTCTAATGTCAAGTATCATTTCCTTAGACCATGAGATTGTGCAACTCCCGGATACCGTAGGAGTGCTTTGGGTGTGCCAAACGTCACAACGTAATTGGGTGGCTATAAAGGTACACTACGGGTATATCTGAAAGTGTCTGTTGGGTTGGCACGAATCGAGATTGGGATTTTGTCACTCCGTGTAAACGGAGAGGTATCTCTGGGCCCACTCGGTAGGACATCATCATAATATGCACAATGTGACCAAGGGTTTGATCACGGGATGATGTGTTACGGAACGAGTAAAGAGACTTGCCGGTAACGAGATTGAACAAGGTATCGGTATACCGACGATCGAATCTCGGGCAAGTACCATACCGCTAGACAAAGGGAATTGTATACGGGATCGATTGAGTCCTTGACATCGTGGTTCATCCGATGAGATCATCGTGGAACATGTGGGAGCCAACATGGGTATCCAGATCCCGCTGTTGGTTATTGACCGGAGAACATCTCGGTCATGACTACATGTCTCCCGAACCCGTAGGGTCTACACACTTAAGGTTCGATGACGCTAAGGTTATAAAGGAAGCTTGTATGTGGTTACCGAATGTTGTTCGGAGTCCCGGATGAGATCCCGGACGTCACGAGGAGTTCCGGAATGGTCCGGAGGTAAAGATTTATATATAGGAAGTCCTGTTTCGGCCATCGGGACAAGTTTCGGGGTCATCGGTATTGTACCGGGACCACCGGAAGGGTCCCGGGGGCCCACCGGGTGGGGCCACCTGCCCCGGGGGGCCACATGGGCTGTAGGGGGTGCGCCTTGGCCTACATGGGCCAAGGGCACCAGCCCCTAGAGGCCCATGCGCCAAGATAAAGGAAAAAGGGGAGAGTCCTAAAGGGGGAAGGCACCTCCGAGGTGCCTTGGGGAGGATGGACTCCTCCCCCCTCCTTAGCCGCACCCCTTCCTTGGAGGAAGGGGCAAGGCTGCGCCTCCCCCCTCTCCCCTGCCCCTATATATAGTGGAGGGGAGGGAGGGCATCCATACCTGAGCCCTTGGCGCCTCCCTCCCTCCCGTGACACCTCCTCCTCTCCCGTAGGTGCTTGGCGAAGCCCTGCAGGATTGCCACGCTCCTCCATCACCACCACGCCGTTGTGCTGCTGTTGGATGGAGTCTTCCTCAACCTCTCCCTCTCTCCTTGCTGGATCAAGGCGTGGGAGACATCGTCGAGCTGTACGTGTGTTGAACGCGGAGGTGCTGTCCGTTCGGCACTAGGATCATCGGTGATCTGAATCACGATGAGTACGACTCCATCAACCCCGTTCACTTGAACGCTTCCGCTTAGCGATCTACAAGGGTATGTAGATGCACTCTCCTTTCTACTCGTTGCTGGTCTCTCCATAGATAGATCTTGGTGATTCGTAGGAAAAATTTTGAATTTCTGCTACGTTCCCCAACAGTGGCATCATGAGCTAGGTTTATTGCGTAGATTCTATGCACGAGTAGAACACAAAGTAGTTGTGGGCGTCGATATTGTTCAATATGCTTGCCGTTACTAGTCTTATCTTGATTCGGCGGCATCGTGGGATGAAGCGGCCCGGACCAACCTTACACGTACGCTTACGTGAGACCGGTTCCACCGACAAACATGCACTAGTTGCATAAGGTGGCTGGCGGGTGTCTGTCTCTCCCACTTTAGTCGGATCGGATTCGATGAAAAGGGTCCTTATGAAGGGTAAATAGCAATTGGCATATCACGTTGTGGTTCATGCGTAGGTAAGAAACGTTCTTGCTAGAAACCCATAGCAGCCACGTAAAACATGCAAACAACAATTAGAGGACGTCTAACTTGTTTTTGCAGGGTATGCTATGTGATGTGATATGGCCAAAAGGATGTGATGAATGATATATGTGATGTATGAGATTGATCATGTTCTTGTAATAGGAATCACGACTTGCATGTCGATGAGTATGACAACCGGCAGGAGCCATAGGAGTTGTCTTTATTTATTTGTGACCTGCGTGTCAACTTAAACGTCATGTAATTACTTTACTTTACTGCTAACCGTTAGCCATAGTAGTAGAAGTAATAGTTGGCGAGGCAACTTCATGAAGACACGATGATGGAGATCATAATGATGGAGATCATGGTGTCATGCCGGTGACGATGATGATCATGAAGCCCCGAAGATGGAGATCAAAAGGAGCAAAGTGATGATGGCCATATCATGTCACTATTTGATTGCATGTGATGTTTATCATGTTTATACATCTTATTTGCTTAGGACGACGGTAGTAAATAAGATGATCCCTTACAACAATTTCAAGAAGTGTTCTCCCCTAACTGTGCACCGTTGCGACAGTTCGCTGTTTCAAAACATCACGTGATGATCGGGTGTTTTATTCAGACGTTCAAATACAACGGGTGTTGACGAGCCTAGCATGTACAGACATGGCCTCGGAACACATGCGAAACACTTAGGGTTAACTTGACGAGCCTAGCATGTACAGACATGGCCTCGGAACACGGAGACCGAAAGGTCGAGCATGAGTCGTATAGAAGATACGATCAACATGAAGATGTTCACCGATGATGACTAGTCCGTCTCACGTGATGATCGGACACGGCCTAGTTTGACTCGGATCATGTAATCACTTAGATGACTAGAGGGATGTCTATCTGAGTGGGAGTTCATAAGATGAACTTAATTATCCTGAACATAGTCAAAAGGTTTTTGCAAATTATGTCGTAGCTCACGCTGTAGTTCTACTGTTTAGATATGTTCCTAGAGAAAAATTAGTTGAAAGTTAATAGTAGCAATTATGCGGACTAGGTCCGTAAACTGAGGATTGTCCTCATTGCTTCATAGAAGGCTTATGTCCTTAATGCACCGCTCAGTGTGCTGAACCCCAAACGTCGTTTGTACACGTTTTGATAACTACGTGATAGTTCAGTTAAACGGTTTAGAGTTGAGGCACCAAAGACATTTTTGAAACGTCGCGAAACATATGAGATGTTTCGAGGGCTGAAATTAGGATTTCAGGCTCGTGCCCATGTCAAGAGGTATAAGACCTCCGACGATTTTCTTAGCCTGCAAACTAAGGGAGAAAAGCTCAATCGTTGAGCTTGTGCTCAGATTGTCTGAGTACAACAATCACTTGAATCGAGTGGGAGTTGATCTTCCATATGAGATAGTGATGTTTCCCCAAAGTCATTGCCACCAAGCTGCTAGAGCTTCGTGATGAACTATAACATATCAAGGATAGAGATGATGATCCTTGAGGTATTCGCGATGTTTGACACCGCGAAAGTAGAAATCAAGAAGGAGCATCAATTGTTGATGGTTGGTGAAACCACTAGTTTCAAGAAGGGCAAGGGCAAGAAGGGATACTTCATGAAACGGCAAATCAGCTGCTGCTCTAGTGAAGAAACCCAAGGTAAAACCCAAACCCGAGACTAAGTGCTTCTGTAATAAGGGGAACAACCACTAGAGCAGAATTACCCTAGATACTTGGTAGATAAGAAGGCTGGCAAGGTCGATAGAAGTATATTGGATATACATTATGTTAATGTGTACTTTACTAGTACTCCTAGTAGCACCAGGGTATTAGATACCGGTTCGGTTGCTAAGTGTTAGTAACTCGAAACAAAAGGCTACGGAATAAACGGAGACTAGCTAAAGGTGAGCTGACGATATGTGTTGGAAGTTTTTCCAAGCTTGATATGATCAAGCATCGCACGCTCCCTCTACCAAAGAGATTGGTGTTTGCGTTGAGGATAGACATGATTGGATTACGTCTATCGCAATACGATTATTCATTTAAGGAGAATAATGGTTACTCTGTTTATTTGAATAATACCTTTAATGGTCTTACACCTAAAATGAATGGTTTATTAAATCTCGATCGTAGTGATACACATGTTCATGCCAAAAGATAGTAATGATAGTACCACTTACTTGTGGCACTGCCACGTAAGTCATATCGGTATAAAACGCATGAAGAAGCTCCATATTGATGGATCTTTGGGCTCACTCGTTTTTGAAAAGTTTGAGACATGCGAACCATGTCTATTGGTGTATATGCATGAAGAAACTCCATGCAAATGGACCGTTTTGACTCACTTGATTTTGAATCACTTGGGACATGCAAATCATACCACATGGGCAAGATGACTGAAAAGCCTCGGTTTCAGTAAAATGGAACAAGATAGCAACTTGTTGGAAGTAACACATTTTGATGTGTCCAGTCCAATGAGTGCTGAGGCATGCAGTGAATATCGTTATGTTCTTACTTCACAGATGATTCGAGTAGATGTTGAGTATATTTACTTGATGAATCACGAGTCTGAATTATTGAAAGGTTCAAGTAATTTCAGTGTGAAGTTGAAAGATCGTCGTGACAAGAGGATAAAAGATCTATGATATGATCATAGAGATGAATATCTGAATCACGAGTTTGGCACAGAATTAAGACATTGTGAAAATTGTTTCACAACTGATACAGCCTGGAACACCATAGTGTGATGGTGTGTCCGAACATCATAACTGCACCCTATTGGATATGGTGCATACCATGATGTCTCTTATCGAAGTACCACTATAGTTCATGGGTTAGGCATTAGAGACAACCACATTCACTTTAAATAGGGCACCACGTAATTCCGTTGAGATGACACCGTATGAATTATGGTTTAGAGAAACCTAAGCTGTCATTTCTTAGAAGTTTGGGGCTGCGATGCTTATGTGGAAAGGTTTCAGGCTGATAAGCTCGAACCCAAAGCGGATAAATGCATCTTCATAGGACACCCAAAACAGTTGGGTATACCTCCTAATTCAGATCCGAAAGCAATAGGGATTGTTTCTTGAATCGGGTCCTTTCTCGAGGAAAAGTTTCTCCCGAAAAGTTGAGTGGGAGGATGGTGGAGACTTGATGAGGTTATTGAACCGTCACTTCAACAAGTGTGTAGCAGGGCACAGGAAGTTGTTCCTGTGGCACGTACACCAACTGAAGTGGAAGCTTATGATAGTGATCATGAAACTTCGGATCGAGTCACTACCAAACCTCGTGGGATGACAAGGATGCGTACTACTTCAGAGTGGTACGTAATCCTGTCTTGGAAGTCATGTTGCTAGACAACAATGAACCTACGAGCTATGGAGAAGCGATGGTGGGCCCGGATTCCGATAAATGGCTCGAGGCCATGTAATCTGAGAGAGGATCCATATATGAAAACAAAGTGTAGACTTTGGAAGAACTACTTGATGGTCATAAGGCTGTTGAGTACAGATGGATTTTGAAAGGAAGACAGACAATGATGGTAAGTGTCACCATTGAGAAAGCTCGACTTGTCGTTAAGATGTTTTTCGACAAGTTCAAGGAGTTGACTACAATGAGACTTTCTCACTCGTAGCGATGCTAAGAGTCTGTTGGAATTATATTAGCAATTACTGCATTATTTATGAAATCTTGCAGATAGGATGTCAAAACATTGTTTCCTCGACGATTCTTGAGGAAAGGTTGTATGTGATACAACCGGAAGGTTTTGTCTATCCTGAAATATGCTAATAAGTATGCAAAGCTCCAGCAATCCTTCTGAGGACTGGAGTGAGCATCTCGGAGTTGGAATGTATGCTTTGATGATGATCAAAGATTTTGGGTGTATACAAAGTTTATGAGAAACTTGTATTTCCAAAGAAGTGAGTGGGAGCACTATAGAATTTCTGATGAGTATATGTTGTTGACATATTATGGATCAGAAATGATGTAGAATTTCTGGAAGGCATAAAGGGTTATTTGGAAAGTATTTTTCAATGGAAAACCTGGATTAAGCTACTTGAACATTGAGCATCAAGATCTATAAGGATAGATCAAAACGCTTAATAGTAATTTCAAATGAGCACATGCCTTGACATGATCTTGAAGGTGTTCAAGATGGATCAGTCAAAGAAGGAGTTCTTGCCTGAGTTGTAAGGTATGAAGTTAAGACTTAAAGCTCGACCATGGCAGAATAGAGAGAAAGGAACGAAGGTCGTCCCCTATGCTTAAGACATAGGCTCTACAGTATGCTATGCTATGTACCGCACCTGAAGTGTGCTTTACCATGAGTCAGTCAAGGGGTACAAGAGTGATCCAAGAATGGATCACAGGACAGCGGTCAAAGTTATCCTTAGTAACTAGTGGACTAAAGGAATTTTCTCAATTATGGAGGTGGTAAGAGAGTTCGTCGTAAAGGGTTACGTCGATGCAAGCTTAACACCTATCCGGATAGCTCTGAGTAGAGATACCGGATACGTATAATGGAGCAACAATTTAGAATAGCTCCAAGTAGAATAGTTATTTGGAATAGCTCCAAATAGAACGTGGTAGCTGCATCTAGGAGATGACATAGAGATTTGTAAAGCACACACGGATCTGAAAGGTTCAGACCCGTTGACTATAACCTCTCTCACAAGCATAACATGATCAAACCCAGAACTCATCGAGTGTTAATCACATGGTAAATGTGAACTAGATTATTGACTCTAGTAAACTCTTTGGGTGTTAGTCACATGGGGATGTGACCTTGAGTGTTAATCACATATCGATGTGAACTAGATTATTGACTCTAGTGCAAGTGGGAGACTGTTGGAAATATGCCCTAGAGGCAATAATAAATTGATTATTATTATATTTCCTTGTTCATGATAATCGTTTATTATCCATGCTAGAATTGTATTGATAGGAAACTCAGATACATGTGTGGATACATAGACAACACCATGTCCCTAGTAAGCCTCTAGTTGACTAGCTCGTTAATCAATAGATGGTTACGGTTTCCTGACCATGGACATTGGATGTCGAATGATGTGATGGACAAGACCCAATCCTAAGCCTAGCACAAGATCATGTAGTTCGTATGCTAAAGCTTTTCTAATGTCAAGTATCATTTCCTTAGACCATGAGATTGTGCAACTCCCGGATACCGTAGGAGTGCTTTGGGTGTGCCAAACGTCACAACGTAACTGGGTGGCTATAAAGGTACACTACGGGTATCTCTGAAAGTGTCTGTTGGGTTGGCACGAATCGAGATTGGGATTTTGTCACTCCGTGTAAACGAAGAGGTATCTCTGGGCCCACTCGGTAGGACATCATCATAATGTGCACAATGTGACCAAGGGGTTGATCACGGGATGATGTGTTACGGAACGAGTAAAGAGACTTGCCGGTAACGAGATTGAACAAGGTATCGGTATACCGACGATCGAATCTCGGGCAAGTACCATACCGCTAGACAAAGGGAATTGTATACGGGATTGATTGAGTCCTTGACATCGTGGTTCATCCGATGAGATCATCGTGGAACATGTGGGAGCCAACATGGGTATCCATATCCCGCTGTTGGTTATTGACCGGAGAACATCTCGGTCATGACTACATGTCTCCCGAACCCGTAGGGTCTACACACTTAAGGTTCGATGACGCTAGGGTTATAAAGGAAGTTTGTATGTGGTTACCGAATGTTGTTCGGAGTCCCGGATGAGATCCCGGACGTCACGAGGAGTTCCGGAATGGTCCGGAGGTAAAGATTTATATATAGGAAGTCCTGTTTCGGCCATCGGGACAAGTTTTGGGGTCATCGGTATTGTACCGGGACCACCGGAAGGGTCCCGGGGGCCCACCGGGTGGGGCCACCTGCCCCGGGGGGCCACATGGGCTGTAGGGGGTGCGCCTTGGCCTACATGGGCCAAGGGCACCAGCCCCTAGAGGCCCATGCGCCAAGATAAAGGAAAAAGGGGAGAGTCCTAAAGGGGGAAGGCACCTCCGAGGTGCCTTGGGGAGGATGGACTCCTCCCCCCTCCTTAGCCGCACCCCTTCCTTGGAGGAAGGGGAAAGGCTGCGCCTCCCCCCTCTCCCCTGCCCCTATATATAGTGGAGGGGAGGGAGGGCATCCATACCTGAGCCCTTGGCGCCTCCCTCCCTCCCGTGACACCTCCTCCTCTCCCGTAGGTGCTTGGCGAAGCCCTGCAGGATTGCCACGCTCCTCCATCACCACCACGCCGTTGTGCTGCTGTTGGATGGAGTCTTCCTCAACCTCTCCCTCTCTCCTTGCTGGATCAAGGCGTGGGAGACATCGTCGAGCTGTACGTGTGTTGAACGCGGAGGTGCTGTCCGTTCGGCACTAGGATCATCGGTGATCTGAATCACGACGAGTACGACTCCATCAACCCCGTTCACTTGAACGCTTCCGCTTAGCGATCTACAAGGGTATGTAGTGCACTCTCCTTTCTACTCGTTGCTGGTCTCTCCATAGATAGATCTTGGTGATTCGTAGGAAAAATTTTGAATTTCTGCTACGTTCCCCAACACACATCCGGGACTCCGAACTACCTTCCGTACATCAAAACACTCATAATATAACCATGATCTAACTTTAAGCGTGCGGACCCTACGGGTTCGAGAACTATGTAGACATGACCGAGACACATCTCCGGTCAATAACCAATAGCGGAACCTGGATGCTCATATTGGCTCCTACATATTCTACGAAGATCTTTATCGGTCAAACCGCATAACAACATACGTTGTTCCCTTTGTCATCGGTATGTTACTTGCCCGAGATTCGATCGTCGGTGTCTATAATTTTTGATTGTTTCATGCCAATGTTATACAACTTTCACATACTTTTGGCAACTCTTTATATGATTTATTGGACTAACCTATTGATCCAGTGCCCAGTGCTAGTTCCTTTTTTTGCATGTTTTTGTATCACAGAAAATCCATATCAAACAAATCCCAAATGCGAGAAAAATCTACGAAGAATTATTTTGGAATTTATGTGATTTTTGGGAGGTGGAATCAATGCAAACGGAGGCCCACAGTGCGCATAACCCACCGGGGCGCGCCTGGGGGCTCAGGCGTGCCCTGTTGTATGTCCTCCTCGAATGTCGGTTGGAGCCCTTCTTCTGGCGCAAGAAAGATAATTTATAGAAAAAAATTGTGTAGAAATGTCAGCGCAAATGGAGTTACGGATCTCCGGATATTTAAGAAACCATGAAGGGCCAGATCTGGGGAGCACGAAACAGAAGAGAACTGAAAGGGAGGTCCAATCTCGGAGGGGCTCCCGCCCCTCCGCCGCCATGGAGACCATGGACCAGAGGGGAACCCTCCTCCCATCTAGGAGGGAGGCCAAGGAATAAGAATAAGGAGGGGGGCTCTCTCCCGGTGGCGCCGGAGTGCCGTCGGGGCTAGGATCGCGACGGTGATCTTCATCAACAATCTTGCTACCGTCAACACCAACTCTCGCCCCCTCTATGCAGCGGTGTAACAACCCTTCTCCCTGCTGTAATCTCTACTTATACATGGTGTTCAACTCCATATATTATTTCCCAATGATCTATGGTTATCCTATGATGTTTGAGTAGATCTGTTTTGTCCTATGGGTTAATTGTGATCTTGGTTGGTATGATTGTATATTTTATTTATGGTGCTTTCCTATGGTGCCCTCCGTATCGCGCAAACATGAAGGGCCCCTGCTGTAGGGTGTTGCAATATGTTCATGGTTTGCTTATTGTCAATGTTGCGGGGGTGATAGTAGCCTAAACGCAGACAAGTGGGTTATGGCATATGGGAGTAAAGAGGACTTGATACTTAATTCTATGGTTGAGTTTCATGACCTTAATGATCTTTAGTAGTTGCGGATGCTTGCTAGGGGTCCAATCATAAGTGCATATGATCCAAGTATAGAAAGTATGTTAGCTCATGCCTCTCCCTCATATAAAATTACAAGAATGATTACCGGTACTTGTTATCGATTGCCTAGGGACAAATGACTTTCTTGTTGACAAAAGCTATCCACTTTTACTACCTTGCAATTTATTTGTAGTTTTATTCTCGCAAAGTACTCGTAGTTTTATTCTTACAAAATAGTTTCATACCTGTTTTAGGTAAGCGATACGTCCATTTTGCATCATGCTTTTATATCGATATTTATTGCATTGTGGACTGTTATTACACGCTATGTCACAATACTTATGCCTATTCTCTCTTATTTTACAAGGTTTACATGAAGAGGGAGAATGCCGACAACTGGAATTCTGGGCTAGAAAAGGAGCAAATATTAGAGACATATTCTGCACAACTCCAAAAGTCCTGAAACTCCATGAACGATGTTTTTGGAATTAATAAAAAATATTGGGCGAAGAAAGTACCAGAGGGGGCCCACACCCTGTCCACGAGGGTGGGGGCACGCCCTACCCCCTGGGCGCGCCTCCTGCCTCATGGGTCCCCTGGCAGGCCTCCGGTGACCATCTTCTGCTATATGAAGACTTTTACCCTAAAAAATCATAAGCAAGCTTTCGGGACGAGACACCGCCGCCACGAGGCGGAACCTTGGCGGAACCAATCTAGGGCTCCGGCGAAGCTGTTCTGCCGGGGAAACATCCCTCCGGGAGGGGGAAATCATCACCATCGTCATCACCATCGTCATCACCATCAATCGTCTCATCGGGAGGGGGTCAATCTTCATCAACATCTTCACCAGGACCATCTCCTCTCAAACCCTAGTTCATATCTTCTATCCAATCTTTGTCCCAAAACCTCAGATTGGTACCTGTCGGTCACTAGTAGTGTTGATTACTCCTTGTAGTTGATGTTAGTTGGTTTATTCGGTGGAAGATCATATGTTCAGATCCTTTATGCATATTAATACACCTCTGATTATGAACATGAATATGATTTGTGAGTAGTTACGTTTGTTCCTAAGGACATGGGAGAAGTCTTGCTATAAGTAGTCATGTGAATTTGGTATTCGTTCGATGTTTTGATGAGATGCATGTTGTCTCTCCTCTAGTGGTGTTATGTGAACATCGACTACATGAAACTTCACCATTGTCTGGGCCTAGAGGAAGGCATTGGAAAGTAAGAAGTAGATGATGGGTTGCTAGAGTGACAGAAGCTTAAACCCTAGTTTATGCGTTGCTTCGTAAGGGGCTCATTTGGATCCATATGTTTCATGCTATGATTATGTTTACTTTAATACTTCTTTTGTAGTTGCGGATGCTTGCAATAGGGGTTAATCATAAGTGGGATGCTTTTCCAAGAAAGGATGGTACCCAAGCACCGGTCCACCCACATATCAAATTATCAAAGTAACGAACGCGAATCATATGAGCGTGATGAAAACTAGCTTGACGATAATTCCCATGTGTCCTCGGGAGCGCTTTTCTCTATATAAGAATTTGTCCAGGCTTGTCCTTCACTACAAAAGGGATTGGGCCACCTTGCTGCACTTTATTTACTTTCATTACTTGTTACCCGCTACGAATTACCTTATCACAAAACTATCTGTTACCAATAATTTCAGTGCTTGCAGAGAATACCTTACTGAAAACCGCTTGTCATTTCCTTCTGCTCCTCGTTGGGTTTGACACTCTTACTTATCGAAAGGACTACGATAGATCCCCTATACTTGTGGGTCATCAAGAATCTTTTCTGGCGCTGTTTCCGGGGAGTGAAGCTCCTTTGGTAAGTGGAACTTGGTCAGGAAAATTTTTATATAGTGTGCTGAAATTTACTATCACTTGTTACTATGGAACATAATCCTTTGAGGGGCTAGTTCAGGGTATCTTCACCCCGACCAGTAGAGCAAAGAGTTGCTCCTCAACCTACTGAACCTACTAAAAATGTTTACTTTGAAATTCCTTCGGGTATGATAGAGAAACTGCTAGCTAATCCTTTTACAGGAGATGGAATATTGCATCCCGATTTGCACCTAATCTATGTGGATGAAGTTTGTGGATTATTTTAGCTTGTAGGTATGCCCGACGATGTTATCAAAAAGAAGGTCTTCCCTTTATCTTTGAAGGGAGAGGCATTGACATGGTTTAGGTTATGTGATGATATGGGATCATGGAACTACAACCGATTGAAATTGGAATTTCTTCAAAAGTTTTACCCTATGCATCTTATTCATCGTGATCGTAATTATATATATAATTTTTGGCCTCGCGAAGGAGAAAGCATTACTCAAGCTTGGAGGAGGCTTAAGTCAATGTTATATTCATGCCCCAGTCATGAGCTCTCAAGAGAAATGATTATTCAAAAAAATTATGCTCGGCTTTCTCTCAACAATTGCTCCATGCTCGATACTTCTTGTACTGGTTCTTTTATGATGAAGAATATTGAATTTAGATGGGATTTATTGGAAATAATTAAATGCAACTCTGAAGATTGGGATCTCGACGAAGGTAAGGAGTTAGGTATGACACCTAAGTTTGATTGTGTTAAATCTTTTATGGATACCGATGTTTTCCGTGAATTTAGCACTAAATATGGACTTGACTCTGAGATAGTAGCTTCTTTCTGTGAATCATTTGCTACTCATGTTGACCTCCCTAAGGAGAAGTGGTTTAAATTTAATCCTCCCATTGAACTAAAAGTAGTTGCACCTAATAAAGTTGAGGAAAAGACTATTACTTACAATGATCTTGTTGTTCCTACTACCTATATTGAGAAACCACCTTTCCCTGTTAGGATAAAGGATCATGCTAAAGCTTTAACTGTGGTTCGTAAGAGTAATACTAGAACACGTACACCACATGAGCAAATTAAAGTTGACCCTTGTATTGCTATGGTTAAAGATCTCTTGGCTGATGATATTGATGGGAATGTTATTTACTTCCGTGATGAAGCTGCTAGAATTGCTAGACCTGATACTAAAAATAAACATAGACCCGTTGTAGGCATGCGTGTTATTTCTGTTAAAATAGGAGATCATTGTTATCATGGCTTATGTGATATGGGTGCTAGTGCTAGTGCAATACCTCATTCCTTATACAAAGAAATTGTGCATGATATTGCACCTGCTGAGATAGAAGAGATTGATGTTACAATTAAGCTTGCCAATAGAGATAGTATTTCACCAGTTGGGATTGTTAGAGATGTTGAAGTCTTGTGTGGAAAGTTAAATATCCTGCTAATTTTCTTGTTCTTGGTTCCCCACAAGATATCTTTTGTCCCATCATATTTGGTAGACCCTTCTTGAATATTGTTAATGCTAAGATATATTGCGAAAAGGATATTGTTACGATTGGTTTAGGGGATATGTCTCATGAGTTTAATTTTGCTAAATTTCATAGACAACCCCATGATAAAGAATTGCCTAGTAAGGATGATATTATTGGTCTTGCTTCTATTGCCGTGCCTCCTAATGATCCTTTAGAACAATATTTTCTAGACCATGAAAATGATATGTTTATGAATGAAAGAAGAGAGATAGATGAAGTATTCTTTAAACAGGGACCTATTTTGAAACACAACTTGCCTGTTGAAATTCTAGGGTATCCTCCACCACCCAAGGGTGATCCCGTGTTTGAGCTTAACCACTACCAGATACTCTTAAATATGCTTATCTTGACGAAAAGAAGATATATCCTGTTATTATTAGTGCTAACCTTTCAGAGCAGGAAGAGGAGAAATTATTGAAAACTCTGAAGAAGCACCGTGCAGCTATTGGATATACTCTTGATGATCTTAAGGGCATTAGTCCCACTCTATTTCAACACAAAATAAATTGGAGAAAGACGCCAAACCAATTGTTGATCACCAACGACAGTTAAATCCTAAGATTAAAGAAGTGGTAAGAAAAGAAATACTAAAGCTCCTGGAGGCATGTATAATTTATCCCGTCACTGATAGTCAGTGGGTAAGTCATGTCCATTGTATCCCTAAGAAGGGAGGTATTACTATCGTTCCTAATGACAAAGATGAATTGATCCCACAAAGAATATTTACAGGTTATAGGATGGTAATTGATTTCCGCAAATTAAATAAAGCTACTAAAAAGGATCATTACCTTTTGCCTTTTATTGATCAAATGCTAGAAAGATTACCAAAACACACACATTTTTGCTTTCTAGATGGTTACTCTGGTTTCTCTCAAATACCTGTTTCAAAAGAGGATCAAGAAAATACCACGTTTACTTGCCCTTTCGGTACTTTTGCTTATAGACGTATGCCTTTTGGTTTATGTAATGCACCTGCTACCTTTCAAAGATGCATGATGGCTATATTCTCTGACTTTTCTGAAAAGATTGTTGAGGTTTTCATGGATGATTTCTCCATTTATGGATCTTCTTTTGATGATTGCTTGAGAAACCTTGATCGAGTTTTGCAGAGATGCGAAGATACTAGTCTTGTCTTGAATTAGGAGAAGCGCCACTTTATTGTTAATGAAAGCATTGTCTTGGGGCATAAAATTTATGAAAGAGGTATTGAAGTTGATAAAGCTAAAGTTGATGCTATTGAAAAGATGCCATGTCCCAAGGACATTAAAGGTATAAGAAGTTTCCTTGGTCATGCCAGTTTTTATAGGAGGTTCATTAAGGACTTCTCTAAAATTTCTAGGCCTCTGACTAATCTCTTACAAAAAGATATTCCTTTTGTCTTTGATGATGATTGTGTAGAAGCATTTGAAATACTTAAGAAAGCTTTGATTTCAGCACCTATTGTTCAACCACCTAATTGGAATTTACCCTTTGAAATTATGTGTGATGCTAGTGATTATGCCGTCGGTGCTGTTCTAGGACAAAGAGTTGATAAGAAACTAAATGTTATTCAATATGCTAGTAAAACTCTAGATAGCGCCCAGAGAAATTATGCTACTACTGAAAAAGAATTTTTAGCAGTTGTCTTTGCTTGTGACAAGTTCAGACCTTATATTGTTGATTCTAAGTAACTATTCACACTGATCATGCTCTTATGGAAAAGAAAGATGCTAAACCTAGACTTATTAGATGGGTTCTCTTGCTACAAGAATTTGATTTGCATATTATTGATAGAAAGGGAGCTGAAAACCCCGTTGCAGACAACTTGTCTAGGTTAGAGAATGTTCTTGATGACCCACTACCTATTGATGATAGCTTTCCTGATGAACAATTAGCTATCATAAATGCTTCTTGTACTGCTCCTTGGTATGCTGATTATGCTAATTACATTGTTGCTAAATTTATACCACCTAGTTTCACATACCAGCAAAAGAAAAAGTTTTTCTATGATTTAAGACATGACTTCTGGGATGACCCACACCTCTATAAAGAAGGAATAGATGGTGTTATTAGACGTTGTGTACCTGAGCATGAACAGGAACAGATCCTACGCAAGTGTCACTCCGAGGCTTATGGAGGACACCACACTGGAGATAGATTTGCACATAAGGTATTGCAATCCGGTTTTTATTGGCCTACTCTATTCAACGATGCTCGTAAGTTTGTCTTGTCTTGTGATGAATGTCAAAGAATTGGTAATATTAGTAGACGTCAAGAAATGCCTATGAATTATTCTCTTGTTATTGAACCATTTGATGTTTGGGGCTTTGATTATATGGGACCTTTTCCTTCCTCTAATGGGTATACACATATTTTACTTGTTGTTGATTACGTTACTAAGTGGGTAGATGCTATTCCAACTAGTAGTGCTAATCATAACACCTCTATTAAGATGCTTAAAGAAGTTATTTTTCCGAGGTTTGGAGTCCCTGGATATTTAATGACTGATGGTGGTTCACATTTTATTCATGGTGCTTTTCGTAAAATGCTTGCTAAGTATGATGTTAATCATAGAATTGCATCTCCATATCACCCACAGTCTAGTGGCCACGTTGTAACGCCCTGGATTCGATGCGCCAGGTGTCCTCCAGTTATTCGTCGTTGTTGCCTTGTCATTTTCTTGCGTGTTGCATTTTGCCATGTCATCATCTGCATTTCATCTGCATGTTTATCAAAACTTGCATCCGTTCGGGTTCCCCCGGTTCTCTCCATTGTCCGTTCTAAGTACAGGCACTCTCGCATGCACCCGTCGCCCCTCTCAGACCTTGTTTTGTGAGCCACCGAAAAATGTTCTCGGAATGGGATGAAACCTGGCGTGCGGTGTTGTTTTAGTGTAGGTAGACCGCCTGTCAATTTTCATCGCATTCGGAGTCCGTTTGATGCCCCAACTGTTAACCGCGTAGCCCGAAACCCCTCTCCCTTTGCAGCCCAGCCCCTCTTTACCACAGCCCATGAGCCCATCCAAACCCCTCCATTCTCTTGGTCGTTCGATCACGATCGTGTAGGAGAAAACTGCTCTCCATTTGGAGTCTCCTAGCTCCCTCTACCTATATAAACACCCCCTCTCCCGAATTTTTCGGGCAAAACCACCCCTAACCCTAGCCTCTGACCCTGCGCGCCGCCGGACATGTCCGTCCGCGTCGGACGCATTGCTGCCGCCGACCGCAGCCATCGGGAGTCTGCCACGTGGCCCCGCGCCCTCCCTCGCCACCGGCACGCCGCGGCCCATCGCGGGCCATCCCCGGCCCGGGACGCCGCCGCCGCCGCTGCCCCACGCTTGCCGGGCCC
>NC_041387.1:376253222-376266008 GCF_002162155.2 Triticum dicoccoides
GCCCCTCGCCCTGCTCCTCGCCTCCGGTCGCCGGAGCTCACCGCCGGCGCCCGTCCGCGCCGCCCCACCCCGCTCCGGCCTTCCCCCTCTCCGGCTTCCTTTCCAACTCCGGCTAACCTCGGGATCCGCGCCTCGAAACCCTAGATCTGAGCAGGTTGACTACCCCCCCCTCGTTTTTCTCCAAGTCCCTGAGATTTCATCATATGTTGCTCCGTTCATCATGCCATAACTCTCTGACCATAGATCCGTTTTGCACGAATAATATATCAAAATGTTCATTGTGAGATGCTCTTAATTCTGATCTATTGTTCCATGCTTCTTTGAGTCCATCTTGATGCCCTAATCATCGTTGCAAAAGTGCTATATGATGTTAACTATTGTCTGTTAACAGAACTTGCCGTTTTGCCTTTTTCATTGCATTTTGTGTGTGCATCCTATGGGCATGATGCCTACATGAGTTTTGAGCTACATCATGCCATCTTTATAGAGGTGTGATCCATGTATTTTTGCGTGCCTTGTGGTGAGTGTATCAAGCTTGTGAAGTAGGGTACTTGTTGCTACTGTTTTGCTATGCTGAATCTGCTATATCATGATGCTAGGTAAACCTGCTGCTATAAGTCATTCTATGCATAACCTGGAGATATTCACTAAGGATGTTTTGTTACACATGTCATTATCTATCCATCCATGCCCCTGGTTGCATTTATAGCATACCGTAGCTTGTTGTAATCTTGCTCTCAACTTGCTAAATAATGTTGTTGTCAGCCTGTTAACATTAAGTTCAGTTTTGCCATGAGCTTTGCTAGTGATCCATGCACCCTATGAACTTGCTCTTGCCACGCTTAGCTTCATAAGTATGTCATCTTACTATTGGTTGACTTCACATGCCACGTATTTCTCTGTGGTGAGTGGTACAAGCTCACCAACACTCCTACTTATCGCTGTTCCTGCCATGTCTGAATCTGTCATATCATTTGCCAAGTTTGCATGGATGCTACCATCTTTTCTGTTGATCTTTGGAATTAGTTCAGTAAGGGAGTTTTGTTCTTTGTCTTTAGTTTAGCATGCGCTGCCTTGTTTTGCCATGTTAAGTTCCTGTAACATGTTGTTTGATAGCTCTAAACATTGCAACCTGATGTTATTTTTGCTAAGTCTGTAAACTATTATTATTTGCAATCTTGCCATGTCCTTTTGAGCATGTTATAATGCTTTCTGGAGATATCTCAGTGTTCATGTTTTGTCATGATTTACCTGTACTTCATTCCCATGCCTTTTGTTCTTATGTTGAGGTGCTGTAGCATATTGTTTTGATGCTTGCTAGATGCCTAGTTGCTGTTTTGGACAGCTTGTCCTTTAAACTTGTATAGTGTATGTGTTGAACCATTGCTCCGTTTTGAGTGTGCTCTATATGAAACTTGCTTGATTTTGCATGTAGTTTCATATTATCATGTTGCATCCTTGTTTTGATGTGTTTGCTTGATGTTTGTATGCATTTTGCATCTATGCCATGTTTAACTTGTTTTGCCCATATCTTCTAGGCCGTAGCTCCGAATTAAATGAACTTTATATGTAACTTGACTAGAATCTCATGTAGATCATCTTGATGCATCTTAAATTGCTATTTAACAACTTGAACATATGGTTTATTCAGTTCTGGACCAATTCTAAATGTGCATATGAGGACTTACCGGAATTGTTATATGTTGTTTCCGGCCTCATTTAACCTTGCTTTGATGTGTTATTCTTGTATGCATCATCTCTTGCCATGAGTAGCTTCATGTAGTCTTGTCTTGCATCATACTTGGTTGAGCATCATGTCATGTATATGTGTGGTGTGTTTACCATGTTGTGTTCTTCTTCTCGATAGTTCCCGTTTCGTTGCGATCATGAGGATTCGTTCGTCTATGCTTGGTTCGTCTTCGTGGCTTCATCTTCTTCTTGGACACGTTCTTCTTCCTAGAGGGATTTTAGGCAAGATGACCGTCACCTTGGATCTCACTACTATCATTGCTATGCTAGTTGCTTCGTTCTATCGCTTTGCTGTGCTTCCTATCATTTGCTCTTCAAGCCTCCAAAATTGCCATGTCAGCCTCTAACCTTTTCACCCTTCCTAGCAAACCGTTGCTTGGCTATGTTACCGCTTTTGCTCAGCCCCTCTTATAGCATTGTTAGTTGCAGGTGAAGTTGAAGATTGCTCCGTGGTGGACATGATTATGTTGGGATATCACAATATCTCTTATTGAATTAATGCATCTATATACTTGGTAAAGGGTGGAAGGCTCGGCCCTATGCCTGGTGTTTTTTCCACTCTTGCCACCCTAGTTGCTGTCATACCGGTGTTATGTTCCTTGATTTTGTGTTCCTTATGCGGTTGGGTGATTTATGGGACCCCCTTGACAGTTCGCTTTGAATAAAACTCCTCCAGCAAGGCCCAACCTTGGTTTTACCATTTGCCTCACCACCACCTATACCCTTCCCTTGGGTTGGCCAACCCAAGGGTCATCTTTATTTTAGCCCCCCCCCCCGAGCCAGTGCTTCTCTTAGTGCTGGTCTGAACCAGGCAGACTCCAGGGCCACCTCGGGGCAACTCGAGGGCTGGTTTTACTCATAGGCTGACCTATTTGGTGTGCCCTAAGAACGAGATATGTGCAGCTCCTATCGGGATTTGTTGGCACATGGGGCGGCTTTTCTGTTCTTGTTTTACCATTGTCGAAATGTCTTGTAAACTGGGATTCCGGGACTGATCGGGTCTTCCTGGGAGAAGGAATATCCTTCTTTGACCGTGAGAGCTTGTGATGGGCTAAGTTGGGACACCCCTGCAGGGTATAAACTTTCGAGAGCCGTGCCCACGGTTATGTGGCAGATGGGAATTTGTAAATGTCCGGTTGTAGATAACTTGACACCAGATTCGAATTAAAATGCATCAACCGCGTGTGTAGCCATGATGGTCTCTTTTCGGCGGAGTCCGGGAAGTGAACACGGTTTTGGGTTATGTTTGACGTAAGCAGGAGTTCAGGATCACTTCTTGATCATTGCTAGCTTCACGACCGTTCCGTTGCTTCTCTTCTCGCTCTGATTTGCGTACGTTAGCCACCATATCATGCTTAGTCGCTGCTGCAACCTCACCACTTATCCATTCCTTACCCATTAAGCTTTGCTAGTCTTGATACCTAGGGTAATGGGATTGCTGAGTCCTCATGGCTCACAGATTACTACAACAACAGTTGCAGGTACAGGTTATGCGATGATCATGAGGTGAGAGTGATGTTTGCTTGTTTTGGAGTTCTTCTTCTGCTTCTTCTTCGATCAGGGGATAGGTTCCAGGTCGGTAGCCTGGGCTAGCGGGGGGGGGGGGGTGTCGTTTTAGTTTCTGTTTGTGTTTCATCCGTAGTCGGATGGTGCTCTTATGTAAGATGATGTTGTATTCATGTGGCATTGTATGCCTTTTGTATGTATCCCCATCTGTTATGTAATGTTGATGTAATGATATCCATCTTGCAAAAGTGTATCAATATGCGGTTCTATCCTTGGTGGGACCTTCGAGTCTCTTTAGGATAGTATCGCATATTGGGCGTGACAAGTTGGTATCAGAGCCTCGACCGACCTTAGGAGCCCCCCTTGATTGATCGTGTAGTTTGGCCGTTGTCAAGTCTAGAAGAAAACTGTTTTAGAGTCTAGTTGTATTGGAGAGTAGGAATTCTTTTTACTCCTCGGCCCCTCCGTCGCTCTGGTGAGGAATCTTGACGTAGGTGTTTTGAATTACTCCTCTTCCCTTTCAAACTTTCTTTAGGATCACGTGGTTAGTTTTCCAATTGTTGGTTCTTAGCTCCTTTCATCCGATGCATTTCTCATCAAGTTGACTCGAGCCTCTTCATCTTTGCCAAGTTCAATCCTCAGTTGTCTTCTTTTCCCACCCACCCACCCTTTTTCTTCCCGGAGCCGGAGCCCCTAATCGAGTATCCATCCTACTCGTGCGAAACATTTGCATTCTTTCAATCGGTGTTTTCTCTTCAAGATATTCATCGGTTCCCCCTTTCAAGTTGCCTTTGTTTTTCCTGCCCTCCCACCCTCTTCTTAACGGAGCCTGAGTCTCTTTCGAGCATCAATGTCATTCATGTGGAGCCTCTTCAGTCTTTCATCAATTGTTCCAACCGGTGAATTCTCGTTTTGTTTGACATTCTTCACCTCTTTTTCTTTTTCCGGTGCATTCAATTCAAGTTTTTCGGTGTTGATCGTATTCTTTCCCTTGGCTAAAGTGTTCTCCTTGCTTGTTTGCCTCTCGCCATTCAATCATTCTGGAGTTCGGAAGACATCTCAGGAGATTCATCTGTGTTCGAATTAATTCGAGGTTGTCACCTCATTCAAATATTTCAATCATTTCGGTGCATCATCTACCTCTTCAACAACCCTTTCCAATGGTGTTTTATTTTAGCGGGCCCTAACCCACATGTCTTTCCCCAGGATCTTACATGACTCTTCTAATTCTCCGCGGGTTATTCTCAAATTCTTTTCAAGTGTGACGTAAGAATGAATTTCATCAGTCACATGCCTTCTCCAAGATTGCTTTCAAATTCTTTTCATTGTTGGCTCAACCTCTCTGCTTTTCATTCTACCGGAGTATCTCAGTAATTTTGGTGGTGTTTCCCGTCATCATTTGAAGACCGAAGAAGAGTTTTTCCTCTAAATCTTGTCCGTTCTCTCGAAGTTTCGTGGTTCTAGCTTCATGTTATCCTCGAGAAGTATCCCATTTGTTAGATATTCTTTTCTAACCATCCGGAGTATGTCAGGAGTTGTTTTTCCATTTCTTTTCATCAGAGGCCATCATTCTAGAAGAATTCTTCGTCCTCACATTTCAACTGCCGTTATCCAATTGTCCCGGTGCATTTGTCAAATATACTTTAATCAGCTTGTTATCTCTTCATTCTTTTGCATCTAAATCCCCTCAAGCCATATTTGTTCTTCTAATTCTTCCCGGTGATTCATTCTCTTTCATCAGTCAGTTTCTAATTCTTACGGTGGTTCGTTCAAGGTTCTTTTTCTTTGATGATCATATTAATTCATTCATTCTTTCCAATCCTAACGGTTGTTCATTGAAGACCTTCCTAAAGGTGGCACCATATACTCCTCAATCCTTTTCAAGGGGAATAAGTTGCATGCCAAATTCGGTTGTCATCAATTAAATTTAATGAGGATAGGCATAACATAAATCTTATTCTTATTTCATCCAAGTGAGTAATCCCTTCCTTCAGAGTTTGTTCTTGATGAATAAATTCTAGTTCCAAGTGTTTTCATCTTTTCTTTTCCGGAGTTCAAATTTCCTCGGCCATTTCGTCAGAACCTCCATCTAAATCAACGCAAGGCTTTAGTCTTATCCTTTTCATCCTTCATTCCTATCTCATCATCTTTTGTCACCGGAGTTCTTCATGGTGGTTCTTCATGATTTAATTCATTCTCCAAGAGTTCATCAAGATTTTTGTTGGTGAAGTTCAAGTATCTTTTCTTCTCGCATCTCGAAGTGCAATTAATTCTCCGTATTCTTTTCAAGTAGAGTTTTGCATTTCTTCGTTCTTCTCAGCTATTCAGACATTGGTTGTGGTATAATTTCACCTCAAGTTTTGAGTTGTTTTTGATAAGTCCACATCAAGCTTATTCTTTTGTTGTTGATTTTCTCAACATCTCCATTCAATCCTTCCCTCTAAGTTCTTTTCATTCAATTCTTTCAATTCTTCCAGAGGCATTGCATTGTTCATCTCGTCAAGTGCCATCCCATCTTGTGAAGTTCATGTTCTATTCTTTCCTTGTTCAGCCAAAGTTTTGCCGAAATTCTTTCAGACTTATTGCATTCTTATCTTGTTCTAACCGGAGTGGTTTCAGAGTCCATCTTGTTCCTTGAGCCTTTTGGTTCTCGTCATACTCGTCGTTCCTCTTCCCTACCCAGTGCTCTCAACTTTGTTCATCCTCTCTCTATTGTTCTTGTTTCACCTCATCCCTTTTACTCTTCTGTCTTGTTCCTAAGATCTCGGGGCGAGATCTCTTGTTAGTGGAGGAGAGTTGTAACGCCCCGGATTCGATGTGCCAGGTGTCCTCCAGTTATTCATCGTTGTTGCCTTGTCACTTGCTTGCGTGCTGCATTTTGCCATGTCATCATCTGCATTTCATCTGCATGTTTTTCAGAACTTGCATCCGTTCGGGTTCCCCCAGTTCTCTCCGTTGTCCGTTTTGAGCACATGCACTCTCGCATGCACCCGTCGCCCCACTCAGACCTTGTTTTGTGAGCTGCCGAAAAATGTTCTCGGAATGTGTCGGGGATATACCCCGTGGTGTAACCCGGCCGGAAGCATAACCCAGCCGGACTTGGCGACACACTAAGTGACCCGCCCGATCTTGGCGACTTATGGGTGACCTGGCAAGCGAATCAGAGGAGCGACAAGACCCGGGGGCCTAGGAAGCTCAAGGCCCAGAAGGCCGGCTTACGTTATGATAGTCCGGCTTAAGAGGAAAGTCGTGAGGAATATCTCCCTTGCAAGGAATCAAGACCCGGACTTGTATCCGGCTTGTAGTACAAGATAGCCTAGTCCTAATCCTATTTGGACTCCACATGTAACCCGCCCCTCTAACATATATAAGGAGGGGCAGGGCTCTCGAAAAGGGGAGAGAGAACAAAAAACAATATCTAGGGCTAGACACAAAGGGAGAGTCGGCTCACCGCGGCGACTCTCTCATGATTATAATGAGACCTAGCCACAAACAGCATGTAGGGTTATTACCGGATGATGTTTCTCGGGGCCCGAAGCTGTCTAGATCCGTGTCTTGTGTTGCGTTTCTCGATTCCGCTCAACCCCTCTCAAGCAACCGCATGGATGCGTTGGCCTCGCGACTAAGTCCTCACATTAAGGACATCTGTCGTGTTAATTTTATGACAGTTGGCGCCCACCGCGGGGCTCGCGCACGGTGGTGTTGAGTTCTTGAAGCGCGCTATCCCAGGGATCGAGAAGCTCCGCCCAGTTTGTTGAAGAAGTTCCGGTCGACTGGTCAGAGGTTTCCGTTTAAAGTCGCCGAAAAGGTTCCGACCGCCTCGAAGAAAGGTTCCGTCTAAGTCGCCGAACAGGTTCCGACCGCCTCGACGAAAGGTTCCGTCTGAATCGGCGAAAAGTTCCGACCGCCTCGATGAAAGGTTCCGTCTGAATCGGCGAAAAGTTCCGACCGCCTCGACGAAAGGTTCCGTCTGAGTCACCAAAGAGTTCCGATTGCCTCGACGAAAAGTTCGGTCTGAATCGCCGAAGGGTTCTAGCCGAATCGCCGAAAGTTTCCGTTCAAGTCATCAAAGAGTTCCGACTTAGGCTATAGAAAAGTTCCGGATTATCAAAGGTTCCGACCGGATTATCAAGAAATTCTGGTTCCAAAAATTCCGGCTCAAAAGTGTCGGCCGGGTTATGTGGAAAGCTCAAGCACTAGAAGACACAGAACTAATTAATTCTTTTGTCAAAAAACAAAAGCAGCACTATACATTATCAGGCGCCAGCATCCAGCAAAAAATACCAGGTGATATCCATCCGGTTTACTTTTATCAATATTTATTAATTTTCTGAAAACAACAACTCTGCCTAGTGTTGTTATATACAGCCATCGCCCCTGCGGTCCGGTTTACGTCAAAGCGCCGACCGGCTCGCCCATCAGCACCACCTTACAACGCCACGGACGACTCGCCCGTCCGCCCTCGCGGCCGGTTCACGCGTCCTCACCGGCTTACAACGTCGATGACAACTTGCTCGTCCGCGCCGGCTTACAAACGCCATGGCCGGTTTATCGGTTTGTTCCCACGGCCGATTCACCCATGAGGGATTTCGGTTTCACCTAGGGATCATCAATTTCATGGCGAATTATTTTCGGCCTAAAAAAATCAGGTGATATCCATCCAAGTTTGTTTTATTATCACATGTTCTTTTTGTCAAAGAACAAGTTTATCTTTGCCTTGGTCTGCAATATTGTTTTTGCAGGGCAATTATTTATGACAAAAAGTGATATTATACCGCGAAGGTGGAGACACGCCAATATCTTTTGGCACAGGTGGTCGTCGTTACTCAACGGACTCCCGCACCGGCTTACAATGTCGTGGCCGTCTCTCACGACTGCGCCGGCTTACAACACTGTGGCCGTCTCTCGCGACCGCGCTGGCTTACAACACCGTTTCCGTCTTTTATGACCATGCCGGCTTACAACAAGGAGGACAACTTACCCGCCCGCACCGGTTTACAGCACCACAGTTGATTCATCTATCTGAGCCGCCTTTGATGTTGCGGTCGTATTTACAGTCCGTCTCTTGCGGCTTGGTCTACATCAACACACTGGGCTGCATTTTTCTGGATGAGCTATTTATTAAGTATGATCAAGTCGCTACTTGGGAAGCCCGGTTTCTTTTCCAACAAATTGGAGGCAAATTATCATATATTATCAACCGCCTTCTGCACTAGATGGCTCAATGGACAGGTGCATAAGTCGCCGGCACTACGGTTTGGTTAACCTCAAACAGCCAGTTGGAAGGAACCATTGGCCGAGTTGCTGACACGGCTCATACGGGATCATTTATAACCCGCTGCAGTCACCTCAAGCTTCTATGGATAATCACTAGTCTAACATATCAGGTGAAATCCATCCAATATATTTTATATTACATATTGTTTTCTTCAAAAGAGCAATTACTTTGGTTTGCAAGTTGTCCCATGCAGGATTCAAACCGGTCTATATCACGGTTAATTATGGAGAATCTCAAGCCAACTCCTCAAGTTGTCTTGAGACTCGGGGGCTACAATGATATGAATCGGCAAAATTAGCCGTTTTCAATAAATTCAAGATCATTGAAGGGAAAATAACCCGACCCCGGCGGAGATTACTGCTAGGTCGATGAAAATTTAAAAGCCGTCAGAAGATTTCTAGCTCAAAATAAGGACTGTGGTTTAAAATCCGGCTCAAGAGACATCTTTCTCCCACAAGGCACTGAAGCTCTCAAATCAGGTTAAAAATCCGGCTCGAGGTAATTTGTCCCTCACAAATTTTTGAAGCTTTCAAATCCGGTTTAAAGTTCCGGTTCAAAAAGAATTAATCTCTCGCAAAGTTCGAGTGCTCAGACAAAGTAAAGGTTTCCAAAAAAGAACTTGCTGCCATGATGTGCGGTTCAAACATGGGTATCCTGCTTTACGGCTTATCCTATTATGGTCACCTGGGGGCTTCCTGCTCATCGAGCATAGCTGTCGGTACCCTCTTGATCGGTGTGATGCCAAATTTATGGTCACTTGGGGGCTTCCTGTTCAAACATAGGTCGTATTCGAACCAAAGAGAACATAGCTATCGATACCCTTTTGATTAGCAAACTGCTAAACCTACTTGGGGGCTTCTTGATCGTATCTGAATCATAGCTCAACCCCTTTGGGAATCGACGTGGATCATATTCGAATCAGCGTCGCTAAACAACTCTTATGGTCACTTGGGGGCTTCCTGTTCAAACATAGGTCGTATTCGAACCAAAGAGAACATAGTTGTGGATACCCATTTGATCGGCATCGCCAAGCCACTGGGGGCTATATGACCGTATCCGAATCTTAGCTAAACCCCTTTGGAACGGTTTACTGATCGTATCCGAATCAGAAGCCTCAAAAAGTTTTATTCTATCTCGGGTAAATATTATTGCAGCCACAATTATTTAACTTGAGACCTCTTTGGGATTATATCTCAAATGTATATAAATGTTTTATGATTAACCCAGCTTGACTTTTTGACTATAAGTCGCCAGTTTATGACAACCATCATTCATATGGAAGCATTGGCGTCTAAGGATTGGGTTATCACCCTTATTACATAGGTCATGTAAACCGGTAGTACAAATTCAATATCACAGTGGTCATTTAGAGGCTTCCTGTTCAAACATAGGTCGTATTCGAACCAAAGAGAACATAGTTGTCGATACCCACTTGGATCGGCAACGCCAACACTATTGGGGGCTATATGATCGTATTCGAATCTTAGCTTAACCCCTTTGGAATGGTTTACTGATCGTATTTGAATCAGAAGCCTCAAAAATTTTATCTGTTTTTATACAATCGCAAGTATTTGAGTTGTCACAAATATCATATGTGCCGGCTCTTACAAACTTGACTTCACTGTCCGGGTCACATAAGCCGGCGGTATCATTCAAAGGATCATAGGGATCTTGTGATCTACTTGTGTGTAGGATATGACTACATTTGGGTAGTTACCCGTCTTGGCCTTTTACGTTAAGTCGCTAGGGCATAGGTTGTTTAAACTCTTTGCAGGATTTGCAGAAATATGACATATAAATGATTAAGTTCAAGCTTATTACCAAAGTTGATGCTTCAAAATGATTATTCATTCTGGATTTTTCTCAAAGGTTATAACCACCGGGTTATTAAAATTCCGGCTTACAATGGAGGCGTATTAAATCGCCATCGGCCAAGAGCCGCCAAGTCTTTAAAACTCTGGATTTACTTGTCAACCGATGAGATATTCAAACCTTTAATAGCCAAACTGGCTGGATTTTCATGATGACATTGATGATTGAGGTTTTCATACCTGATTATATTATTCAACTCTTAAATAGCCAACATGGCTGGATTTCTATCGTAATTATCAATAACCAATGCTATGATTGAGGTTTTCAAAGTCACTTTAGCGCAACGGCTATTATTTTTATCAATGGATATGATTTATTCTACAATGGAAGGAATAGTCCTGAGTCATTGCAGGCTTACGACCCGGCACTTGGGGGCTATATTATTCAGATTGGGATTATATCAAATATACAAGTCCCATGTCACTGCCAGCATGCACCATGGCACTTGGGGGCTAATGCAAAGTCATTTTTTGCTCAAACTTATTGAAAGACCCGACTCATCACATTTTAAATGAGTCGGCCCTTGGGGGCTACCAATTGCTCCTGTCAAAACTTCAAGATACACAAGCCTTAGTCGATTACATTGAAAGATCCACTACTCAGTTGGTAGAGCGCAAGGCTCTTAACCTTATGGACGTGGGTTCAAACCTCATGGTGGAGATTACATCATATGATGTTATTATCAATTATATGCAAAGTCCCAGCTCGGTATTATCTTACTAAGCCGGCCCTTGGGGGCTACACATTACTGTTCAAATTTACATGGTTGTAAATACAAAGTCCCTGCTCATTATTGCATAATGACCCGGCCCTTGGGGGCTACAGGTAATATGGATATAAGGGTGAAAAATCTTCAAATTATCAGTTTTGAGAAACTCAGGAGGATCAATTACATAAACTAGCGTCAACAACAATTATGACTCGACATCATCAGTCTTTTATAACCCGGAGATTTTGGAAATTAGAACTCGGCAAGATCTACATCTTTAAGCCGGTTGAAAATCAGATGAGTGTTTCAAGGCCTATATTTTTTAAGCCGGCCCTTCGGAAGCCGAATCAAATGGATTATTTGTTTACAATATTTTCTTCTACAAGCAAATTGATTGTGAAGCTGGTCTATTGAACCGGATTTTCTAGAAGAAGGAAATGACAAGGACTTAAGGATGTTCATGTGCTGGTTTACAAAAATTCTTAACCCGGAGCACAACCTGTCAAATTTGTTCTTGTGTTTATTTTGCAGCATAAGTTTACCATGGGTAAATCCAAGCTAAACTTGGGGGCTAATGTCGGGGATATACCCCGCAGTGTAACCCGGCCGGAAGCATAACCCGGCTGGACTTGGTAACACACTAAGTGACCCGCCCGATCTTGGCGACTTATGGGTGACCTGGTAAGCGAATCGGAGGAGCAACAAGACCCAGGGGCCCAGGAAGCTCAAGGCCCGGAAGGTCGGCTTACGTTATGATAGGCCGGCTTAAGAGGAAAGGCGTGAGGAATATCTCCCTTGCAAGGAATCAAGACCCGGACTTGTATCCGGCTTGTAGTACAAGATAGCCTAGTCCTAATCCTATTTGGGCTCCACATGTAACCCACCCCTCTAACATATATAAGGAGGGGCAGGGCTCTTGAAAAGGGGAGAGAGAACAAGAAACAATATCTAGGGCTAGACACAAAGGGAGAGCCGGCTCACCGCGGCGACTCTCTCATGATTATAATGAGACCTAGCCACAAACAGCATGTAGGGTTATTACCGGATGATGTTTCCCGGGGCCCGAAGCTGTCTAAATCCGTGTCTTGTGCTGCGTTTCTCGATTCCGCTCAACCCCTCTCAAGCTACCGCATGGATGCGTTGGCCTTGCGACTAAGTCCTCACATTAAGGACATATGCCATGTTAATTCCACGACAAAATGGGATGAAACTGGGTGTGCGGTGTTGTTTTAGAGTACGTAGACCGCTTGTCAATTTTCGTCGCATTCGGAGTCCGTTTGATGCCCCAACGGTTAACCGCGTAGCCCGAAACCCCTCTCTCTTTGCAGGCCATCCCCTCTTCACCACAGCCCATGAGCCCATCCAAACCCCCTCCATGCTCTCGGTCGTTCGATCACGATCGTGTGGGCAAAAACCGTTCTCCATTTGGAGTCTCCTAGCTCCCTCTACCTATATAAACACCCCCTCCCCCGAATTTTTCGGGCAAAACCACCCCTAACCTAGCCTCTCCCCCTGCGCGCCGCTGGACATGGCTGTCCACGCCGGACGCATCGCCACCGCCGCCCGCAGCCAACGGGAGGCTGCCACGTGACCCCGCGCCCTCCCTCCGCCGCGGCCCCTCCCCGGCCCAGGACGCAGCCGCCGCCCCCCACGGGCGCCCGAGCCCCGCGCT
>NC_041387.1:376266344-376278636 GCF_002162155.2 Triticum dicoccoides
CTCCGGTAGCCGGAGCTCACCGCCGGCGCCCGTCCGCGCCGCCCCGCCCCACTCCAGCCTTCCCCCTCTCCGGCTTCCTCTCCAACTCTGGCGAACCTCGGGACCCGTGCCCCAAAACCCTAGATCTGAGTAGGTTGACATTCCCCCCCTCGTTTTTCTCTGTCCCTGAGATTTCATCATATGTTCCTCCATTCATCATGCCATAACTCACTGACCATAGATCCGTTTTGCATGAATAATATATCAAAATGTTTATTGTGAGATACTCTTAATTTTGTTCCATTGTGCCATGCTTGTTTGAGTCAATCTTGGTTCCCTAATCATCGTTGCAAGAGTGCTAT
The DNA here is from genome assembly GCF_002162155.2 of Triticum dicoccoides. Classification (NCBI taxonomy): domain Eukaryota; kingdom Viridiplantae; phylum Streptophyta; class Magnoliopsida; order Poales; family Poaceae; genus Triticum; species Triticum dicoccoides. Next base: position 376,266,686 of record NC_041387.1, read on the forward strand.
ATGATGTTAATTGTTGTCTGTTAACAGAACTTGATGTTTTGTCTTTTTCATTGCATTTTGTGTGTGCATCCTATGAGCATGATGTCTACATGAGTTTTGAGCTACATCATGCCATCTTTACAGAGGTGCAATCCATGTATTTTTGTGTGCCTTGTGGTGAGTGCATCAAGCTCATGAAGTAGGGTACTTGCTGTTACTGTTTTGCTATGCTGAATCTGCTATATCATGATGCTAGGTAAACCTGCTGCTACAAGTCATTCTATGAATAATCTGGAGATGTTCAATAAGGATGTTTTGTTATACATGTCATTCCATATCCATACATGCCCCTGGTTGCAATTATAGCCTGCTGTAGCTTGTTGTAATCTTGCTCTCAACTTGCTAAATAATGTTGTTATCAGTCTGTTAACATTAAGTTCAGTTTTGCCATGAGCTTTGCAAGTGATCCATGCACCCTATGAACTTTCTCTTTCCATGCTTAGCTTAACAAATATGTCATCTTACTGTTGGTTGACTTCACTTGCCATTTATTGCTCTGTGGTGAGTGGTACAAGCTCACCAACACTCCTACTTATCGTTGTTCCTGCCATGTCTGAATCTGTCATATCATTTGCCAAGTTTGCATGGATGCTACCATCTTTTCTGTTGATCTTTGGAATTAGTTCAGTAAGGGAGTTTTGTTCTTTGTCTTTAGTTTTAGCATGTGCTACCTTTGTTTGCCATGTTAAGTTCCTGTAACATGTTGTTTGATAGCTCTAAACAATGCAACCTGATGTTATTTCTGCTAAGTCTGTAAACTGTTATTATTTGCAATCTTGCCATGTCCTTTTGAGCACGTTATAATGCTTTCTGGAGATATTTCAGCGTTCATGTTTTGTCATGCTTTACCTGTACTTCATTCCCATGCCTTTTGTTCTTATGTTGAGATGTTGTAGAATATTGTTTTATGCTTGCTAGATGCCTAGTTGCTGTTTTGGACAACTTGTCCTTTAAACTTTTATAGAGTGTGTTGAACCGTTGCTCCGTTTTGACTGTGCTCGATATGAAACTTGCTTGATTTTGCATGTAGTTTCATATTATCATGTTGCATCCTTGTTTTGAGGTGTTTGCTTGATGTTTGTATGCATTTTGCATCTATGTCATGTTTAACTTGTTTTGCTCATATCTTCTAGGCCGTAGCTCCGAATTAAATGAACTTTATATGTAACTTGACTAGAATCTCATGTAGATCATCTTGATGCATCTTAAATTGTTGTTTAACAACTTGAACATATGGTTTATTCTGTTCTGGACCAATTCTAAATGTGCATATGAGGACTTATTGGAATTGTTGTATGTTGTTTCCGACCTCATTTAACCTTGCTTTGATGTGTTGTTCTTGTATGCTTCATCTCTTGCCATGAGTAGATTCATGTAGTCTTGTCTTGCATCATAGTTGGTTGAGCATCATGTCATGTATATGTGTGGTGTGTTTACCATGTTGTGTGCTTCTTCTCGATAGTTCCCGTTTCGTTGCAATCGTGAGGATTCGTTCGTCTATGCTTGGTTCGTTTTTGTTGCTTCATCTTCTTCATGGACACGTTCTTCTTCCTAGCAGGATTTCAGGCAAGATGACCGTCACCTTGGGTCTCACTACTATCATTGCTATGCTAGTTGCTTCGTTCTATCGCTTTGCTACGCTTCATATCATTTGCTCTTCAAGCCTCCAAAAATGCCATGTCAGCCTCTAACCTTTTCACCCTTCCTAGCAAACCGTTGCTTGGCTATGTTACCGCTTTTGCTCAGCCCCTCTTATAGCGTTGTTAGTTGCAGGTGAAGTTGAAGATTGCTCTGTGGTGGACATGATTATGTTGGGATATCACAATATCTCTTATTTAATTAATGCATCTATATACTTGGTAAAGGGTGGAAGGCTTGGCCTTATGCCTCGTGTTTTGTTCCACTCTTGCTGCCCTAGTTTCCGTCATACCGGTGTTATGTTCCTTGATTTTGCGTTCCTTACGTGGTTGGGTGATTTATGGGACCCCCTTGACAGTTTGCTTTGAATAAAACTCCTCCAGCAAGGCCCAACCTTGGTTTTACCATTTGCCTCACCACCACCTATACCCTTCCCTTGGGTCGGCCAACCCGAGGGTCATCTTTATTTTGCCCCCCCTCCTGGGTCAGTGCTTCTCTAAGTGCTGGTCTGAACCGGGCAGACTGCGGGTAACCTCGGGGCAACTCGAGGGCTAGTTATACTCGTAGGCTGACCTATCCGATGTTCCCCGAGAACGAGATATGTGCAGCTCCTATCGAGATTTGTCGGCACATCGGGCGGCTTTGCTGGTCTTGTTTTACCATTGTCGAAATGTCTTGTAAACCGGGATTCCGAGACTGATCGGGTCTTCCTGGGAGAAGGAATATCCTTCTTTGACCGTGAGAGCTTGTGATGGGCTAAGTTGGGACACCCCTGTAGGGTATAAACTTTCGAGAGCTGTGCCCGCGGTTATGTGGCAGATGGGAATTTGTTAAAGTCCGGTTGTAGATAACTTGACACCAGATTCGAATTAAAACGCATCAACCGCGTGTGTAGCCGTGATGGTCTCTTTTCGGCGGAGTCCAGGAAGTGAACACGGTTTTGGGTTATGTTTGACATAAGCAGGAGTTCAGGATTACTTCTTGATCATTGCTAGCTTCACGACCGTTCCGTTGCTTCTCTTCTCGCTCTTATTTGCGTATGTTAGCCACCATATCATGCTTAGTCGCTGCTGCAACCTCACCACTTATCCATTCCTTACCCATTAAGCTTTGCTAGTCTTGATACCTAGGGTAATGGGATTGCTGAGTCCTTGTGGATCACAGATTACTACAACAACAGTTGCAGGTACAGGTTATGCGATGATCATGACACGAGAGCGATGTTTGCTGGTTTTGAAGTTCTTCTTCTACTTCTTCTTCGATCAGGGGATAGGTTCCAGCTCGGCAGTCTGGGCTAGCAGGGTGGATATCATTTGAGTTTCTGTTCGTGTTTCATCCGTAGTCGGATGGTGCTCTTATGTAAGATGACGTTGTATTCGTGTGGCATTGTATGCCTTTTGTATGTATCCCCATCTGTTATGTAATGTTGATGTAATGATATCCACCTTGCAAAAGCGTATCAATATGCGGTTCTATCCTTGATGGGACCTTCGAGTCTCTTTAGGATAGTATCGCATATTGGGCATGACACAAGTAGAACTTAGTAACATAGAGCTTAAATTGATTTTGCAAAATACTGTTAATAGGTCTAGAAAGAATTGGTCCAAGAAACTTGATGATGCATTATGGGCTTATAGAACTGCATATAAGAATCCTATGGGTATGTCTCCATATAAAATGGTTTATGGTAAAGCATGTCACTTACCTCTCGAACTAGAACATAAGGAATATTGGGCCGTTAAAGAGCTCAATTATGATTTCAAACTTTCCGGTGAGAAGAGGTTATTTGACATTAGCTCACTTTATGAATGGAGAACTCAAGCCTATGAGAATGCCAAACTATTTTAAGAAAAAGTTAAAAGATTGCATGACAAAAGGATACAAAAGCGTGAGTTTAATGTAGGTGATTATGTGTTGCTCTTCAACTCTCGTTTAAGATTTTTTGCAGGAAAACTCCTCTCTAAATGGGAAGGTCCTTACGTTATCGAGGAGGTCTATCGTTCCAGTGCCATAAAAATCAACAACTTCGAAGGCACAAATATGAAGGTGGTGAACGGTCAAAGAATCAAACATTATATCTCAGGTAATCCTATAAATGTTGAAACTAATGTTATTGAAACCGTAACCCCGGAGGAATACATAAGGGACACTTTCCAGAACGTTTCAGACTCCGAAAAGGAATAGGTATGTGGTACAGTAAGTAAACCGACTCCAAAACAGTTCTAATAGCAATTTTTCTCTGTTTTGGAATATTTAAGAAAATAGCAAAATAAGAAGTAGTCCGGGAAGGACACGAGGCATCCACAAGGGTGGAGGGCGCGCCCTACCCCCCTGGGCGCGCCCCCTGCCTCGTGGGCACCTCGTGTGCTCTCCGGACTCCGTTTTCTTGCACGATACTTCTTTTGGTCGGTAAAAATTCATTATATAATCTCCCGAATGTTTTGACCACCGTATCACGCAAATATCCTCCGTCTTTGTTTCGAGTTGTTTTCTGTCAGATTTGTCAAGGCCAGGCATCATGTCGTCACCCTCCTCCAACAATGAAGGAAACGATGCTTGGCTAATGAAGATAGAGCTGAAGAGAGAAGAACCCGAGGAGATCAACAAGGATGATGGGATCAAGAAGGTCATGGAGGATCAAGCTCCGGTGACAGAAGAATAAGACATCCTTCAACCTCATTAAAATCTTCTTACCCCAACTGAGATTGAAGCTTTCAAGATGATTGAATTAGCTCGCATACAAAACAAGTATCTCACCCGTGAAAATATTTTGTTGAAGGATCATATCACCGTACTCAAGGGCATTATCCGCAAACTGGAGGAACTCCTACGCTCGATGTGCGACTATCCATCATCACCACCACCTTCATCACCTCCGAGGAAGGAAACATAAAACATGGGTATGGGCACTCCCCTTGGCAACTGCCAAGCTTGGGGGAGTTGCCCCGGTATCGTATCACCATCACACTCCTATCTTTACCGTTTTTCTTAGTTCGATCTTTTTAGTAATATCTTGATCTAGTAGAATAAAGTTTTGGTATGATTTAGTTTTGAGTTTTGCATTATGACCCCTCTATGTAATCGAGTCCATGAGCTATATATAATAAAGATTAGTGTTGAGTCAAAGGCTTTGCTATCTTGCTATGATCTTGAGGGAATAAAATAATAAAGAGAAATAAAGAGATCATATGGATCTTATGGAGAGTAATGACTTAACATATAAAGAGTATGATGAATAAAAGTTGCTGAGGGTTGGCAAACGTAGTTTTGTTCATCGTTGCAATTAATAGGAAGTAATAAAGAAAGAGAGGTTCTCACATATAAATACACTATCTTGGACATCTTTTATGATTGTGAGCACTCATTAAAATATGATATGCTAACAAGTTGATGTTGGACAAGGAAGACAACATAATGGGTTATGTTTTCTTATATCCAAAATAAAGTATATTGTCATGGATCATCCAACATGTTGAGCTTGCTTTTCCCTCTCATGTAGCCAAATTCCTTGCACCAAGTAGAGATACTACTTGTGCTTCCAAATATCCTTAAACCCAGTTTTGCCATGAGAGTCCACCATATCTACCTATGGATTGAGTAAGATCTTTCAAGTAAGTTGTCATGTTGCATGCAATAAAAATTGCTTTCTAAATATGTATGACTTGTTAGTGTGGAGAAAATAAGCTTTATACGATCTTGTGATATGGAAGCAATAAAAGTGATGGACTGCATAATAAAGGTCCATATCAGAAGTGGCAATATAAAGTGATGTTCTTTTGCATTAAGATTTCGTGCATCCAACCATAAAAGCACATGACAACCTCTGCTTCCCTCTACGAAGGGCCTATCTTTTACTTTTGTCTTATACATTATGCAAGAGTCATGGTGATCTTCACCTTTCCTTTTTACATTTTATCCTTTGGCAAGCACCTTGTGTTGGAAAGATCCTGATATATATATCCAATTGGGTGTAAGTTAGCATGAATTATTATTGTTGACATTACCCTTGAGGTAAAATGTTGGGAGGCAACACTATAAGCCCCTATCTTTCTCTGTGTCCGATTAAAACTCCATAACCATAAGTATTGTGTGAGTGTTAGCAATTGTGGAAGACTAAATGATAGTTGAGTATGTGGACTTGCTTAAAAGCTCTTATACTGACTCTTTCCGATGTTATGATAAATTGTGATTGCTTCAATGACCGAGATTATAGTTTGGTAGTTTTCAATGAAGTTTCTGATTCATACTTGACATTGTGAATAGATTGTTACTTTGGCATAAGAAATCATATGACAATATATATATATATATATATATATATATATATATGTTGCTGTTATAAGAATGATCATGATGCCCTATGGAAGGGGGAAATAATCACCATCGTCATCACCATCGATCCTCTCATCGGGAGGGGGTCAATCTTCATCAACATCTTCACCAGCACCATCTCCTCTCAAACCCTAGTTCATCTCTTGTATCCAATATTTGTCCCAAAACCTCAAATTGGTACCTGTGTGTCACTAGTAGAGTTGATTACTCCTTGTAGTTGATGCTAGTTGGTTTATTCGGTGGAAGATCATATGTTCAGATTCTTTATGCATATTAATACCCCTCTGATTATGAACATGAATATGATTTGTGAGTAGTTATGTTTGTTCCTGAGGACATGGGAGAATTCTTGCTATAAGTAGTCATGTGAATTTGGTATTCACTCGATATTTTGATGAGATGTATGTTGTCTCTCCTCTAGTGGTGTTATGTGAACGTCGACTACATGACACTTCACCATTGTTTGGGCCTAGAGGAAGGCATTGGGAAGTAATAAGTAGATGATGGGTTGCTAGAGTGCTAGAAGCTTAAACCCTAGTTTATGTGTTGCTTCGTAAGGGGCTGATTTGGATCCATATGTTTCATGCTATGGTTAGGTTTACCTTAATACTTATTTTGTAGTTACGGATGCTTGCAACAGGGGTTAATCATAAGTGGGATGCTTGTCCAAGAAAGGGTAGTACCCAAGCACCGGTCCACCCACATATCAAATTATAAAAGTAACGAATGTGAATCATATGAGCGTGATGAAAACTAGCTTGACGATAATTCCCATGTGTCCTCGGGAGTGCTTTTCTCTATGTAAGAATTTGTCTAGGCTTGTCCTTTGCTACAAAAGGGATTGGGCCACCTTGCTGCACTTTATTTACTTTCATTACTTGTTACCCGTTACGAATTACCTCATCACAAAACTATATGTTACCGATAATATCAGTGCTTGCAACGAATACCTTACTGAAAACCGCTTGTCATTTCCTTCTGCTCCTTGTTGGGTTCGACACTCTTACTTATCGAAGGATTACGATAGATCCCCTATACTTGTGGGTCATCAGTAAGGCAAACGTCAAGTGTGCGTAGAGTTGTATCGGTGGTCGATAGAACTTGAGGGAATATTTGTTTTGCCTTTAGCTCCTCGTTGGGTTCGATAGTCTTATTTATCAAAGAAGGCTACAAATGATCCCCTATACTTGTGGGTTATCAAGACCTTTTTCTGGCGCCGTTGCTGGGGAGCAATAGCGTGGGGTGAATATTCCCGTGTGTGTTTGTTTTTTTATCACTAAGTATTTTTTTATTTCCTATTCTATGCTCTCTATCTTTAGTTATGGATATGGAGCACGAAACACCAAAAAAATTAGTGGTACCTGCTACTCATGGAGATGGGGAACCTCCTAAAACCCTCGATGCTCGTTATGTGAAAAATATTATGCAGTACTTTGGTAATCCTGAGAAAACCCCATTCAACATGATAATGGGAGACACGTTGGATCAACTTGAATACTTTAGGGATTATCGCTTGACACAAAAAAGGAAACTTTTATGGGATCAAATTGATATGTTGCATTGGTATGCTTGGAATTTATGCTTGAGATATGATTTTACTTGTTGCTCTAGGATGAATGCTCCACACCTTCACTTTTCATGCAAATTTAATGATAATGAAACCTTGGCTTCTTATGACAATGGTATATAGGATTATTATGATGTGGAACGAATAGAAGAATTTGTTGCTTTTAGGGGTGCTTATGAAATTGAATCTTTGTTTTTAAAGTATGAAGCTTTTGATGATGATGTTTATAGACCTGAAAATTTTGTCATCCTTAAATATTGCTATGATAATTACAAATACAATTCCGATATTGATGTGTTTATTGAGAGAGTCTCCACTGTCCAAGAAGAAACTAATATTTTGCAGGAGTCTATGGAAGAATAAACTGATGATATTGCAAGCTCATTGGATGAAAAAGATGATGAGGAGAGTGAAGAACAAAAGGAGGAAGAGCGGATTGATCACCCGTGCCCGCATTCTAATGAGAGTAATTCTTCAACTCATACATTGTTTAATGTCCCATTGTTCTTAGCGAAGGATGAATGCTATGATAATTGCTATGATCCCATTGATTCTTTTAAAATATCCCTTTTTGATGATGCTTGCGATGCTTGTGGCCAATATGCCAATATGAATTATGCTATTGGAGATGAACTTTCTATTGTTCCTTATGTTAAACATGAAATTATTTCTGTTGCACCCACACATGATAGTCCTACTATCCTTTTGAATTCTCCAAACTACACTATTACAGAGAAGTTTGTTCTTATTAAGGATTATATTGATGGGTTGCCTTTTACCATTGCACATGATGATTTTGATGAATACAATATGCATGTGATTGCTTCTCCAACTTGCAATTATTATGAGAGGGGAACTACATCCCCACCTCTCTATGTTTCCAACACGAAAAAATTGCAAGAAACTACTTATGCTATGTAATGGCCTTTACTTGATGTGCATGAATCGTTCTTGTATGACATGCCGATGCATAGAAAGAGAGTTAGACTTCGTCATTGCATGTTATATGTTGCTTTGTGCTCACTACTAAATGGCAAATCATTGTTAATTAAAATTGGCTTTGATATACCTTGGGATCTGGGTGGATTCATTACTTGAGCACTTTATGCCTAGCTTAATGGCTTTAAAGAAAGCGCTGCCAGGGAGACAACCCGAAAGTTTTAGAGAGTCATTTATTTATGTTTAGTGCTTTTATATAGTTTAAAAACAGAAAAATATAGAGGGGAACTTAAAACTTCAGAGAAAGGAAAGTGGAAGTGAGATAGACGAGCACCGTGGAAGCGGGAGCATGCCTTGAACTTTGTTCATGCCCATGGAAACTTTGTGAATCTTGAATTGCAGAAAATTTTCAAAAAAAAATAATTATCCCCTTGTACAATTCCATTGTATTATAAAAATAATGTGCCAATATTTGCCTTTAGGATGAGTAGATTGCTTGTTGGTATGTGCAGTGCAAAAACAGAAACTTTGGTTGTAGCGCGCGATTTTACATTTTTTAATATAACGACGAAAGGTTCCGAAACTTTTTGCAAAGTCTTGCTATACAAATTTTTTATTTATTCATAATTGTTTCAGAATTTTTGGAGTATCATAAGTATTGTGAATGTTCAGATTACTACAGACTGTCCTGTTTAAGACAGATTCTATTCTTGATGCATTGTTTTGATGAAACTATCGATTCCATCGGTGGTATAAGCCATGGAAAAGTTATATTACAGTAGTTACAATGCAAAAACAAAATATGAATTGGTTTGCAACAGTACTTAGAGTAGTGATTTGCTTTATTATACTAACGGATCTTACTGAGCTTTCTGTTGAGTTTTGTGTGGATGAAGTGATCAAAGATCGAGGAGGTCTCGATATGAGGAGAAGGAGGAGAGTCAAGAGATAAATCTTGGGGATGCCCAAGGCACCCCAAGTAAATATTCAAGGATACTCAAGCGTCTAAGCTTGGGGATGCCCCGGAAGGCATCCCATCTTTCTTCAACAAGTATCAGTATGTTTTCGTCTTCACTTTGTTCATGTGATATGTGCAAATCTTGGAGCGTCTTTTGCATTTAGTTTTCATTTTTCTTTTATGCACCATGTTGTTATGATATATTCCATGGTTGATTATAGAATGCTCATTGCACTTCACTTATATGTTTTGAGTATGGCTTTAAATAATGCTTCATGTGCTTCACTTGTATCATTTGAAGTTTAGATTGTCTGTTTCTCTTCACATAGAAAACCGATGTTCGAAGAATGCTATTTTGCTTCACTTATATTTGTTAGAGAATTATCTTTTGTAGAAAGAATTAAACTCTCATGCTTCACTTATATCCATTTAGAGATCCAACAAGAATTGGTCATTTGCATGGTTAGTCATAAAAACCCTACATAAAACTTATGGATCACTGAATATGATATGTTTGATTCCTTGCAATAGTTTTGCGATATAGAGATGATAATATGTAGGAGGTACGAGTAAACGGTTGTGGTTAGTAATAATATTGGTGTTAAGGTTTGCGATTCCCGAAGCATGCACGTATAGTCTCTCGTTATGCTATGAAAGTTGGAGCATGATTTATTATTGATTGTCTTCCTTATGAGTGGCAGTCGGGGATGAGCGATGGTCTTTTCCTACCAATCTATCCCCTAGGGGCATGCGTAGTAGTACTTTGCTTCGAGGGATAATAAACTTGTGTAATAATTATATGAGTTCTTTATGACTGATGTGACTCCATGGATTATACGCACTCTTACCTTTCCGCAATTTGCTAGCCTCTACGGTACCGTGCATTGCCCTTTCTCACCTCGAGAGTCGGTGCAAACTTCGTAGGTGCATCCAAAGCCCGTGATATGATACGCTCTATCACACATACCTTATTATATATTCGTCAAAACAGCCACCATACCTACCTATTATGGCCTTTCCATAGCCATTCCGAGATATATTGCAATGCAACTTCCACCTCTTCCGTTTTGATGATTTGAGCATTCATTGTCATATTGCTTTGCATGACCATATAGCTGACATAGTAGTTGTGGCTCAGCCATCGTGCATCATTCTTTATACATGTTACGCTAGATCATTGCATATCTTGGTACACTGCCAGAGGCATTCATATAGAGTCATACTTTGTTATAGGTATCGAGTTGTAATTTTTATTCCTTTAGAGTTATCAGTAAATAGAAGTGTGATGATCATCATTTTTAGAGCAGTGCCCCAGTGAGGAAAGGATGATGGAGACTATGATTCCCCCACAAGTTGGGATGAGACTCCGGACAATGAGAAAAAAATAAAAAGAAAAAATAAAAAAAATAAACAAAGAGAGAAGGGGCATTGTAAGTATCCTTTACCATGCTTGTGCTTCAAAGTAGCACCATGTTTTTCGTATGGAGAGTCTCATATGTTGTCACTTTCATATACTAGTGGGAATATTTCATTATAGGATTAGATGCACACCCACTTAGTTTTCATATGGAGCTTTCATACACTTATAGCTCTTAGTGCATTCGTTGCATGGCAATGCCTACTCCTCACGTTGATATCAATTGATGGGCATCTCCATAGCCCGTTGGTTAGCCGCGTCGATGTGAGACTTTTTTACTTTTTTGTCATCTTTATATTTACCCCTATCATCGTACTCTATTCCATCCGTAGTGCTATATCCATGGCTTGCACTCATGTATTGCGTGAGGATTGAAAAAGCTGAAGCGCGTTAAAAAGTATGAACCAATTGCTCGGCTTGTCATCGGGGTTGTGCATGATAAATACTTTGTGTTAAGAAGACAGAGCATGACAAGACTATATGACTTTGTAGGGATAGCTTTCTTTAGCGTTGATGTTTTGAAAGACATGATTGTTTGTTGGGATGCCTGAGTATTGATGTATTTATGTCAAATTATAGACTATTGCTTTGAATCACTTATGTCTTAATATTCATGCCATGACTAGATATATGATCAAGTTTATGCTAGGTAGCATTCCACATAAAAAATTATTTTTTTATCATTTACCTAGTCGAGGACGACCAGGAATTAAGCTTGGGGATGCTGATACGTCTCCATCGTATCTATAATTTTTGATTGTTTCATGCCAATGTTATGGCAACTTTTTATATGATTTATTGGACTAACCTATTGATCCTGCCAGTTCTTGTTTTTTGGATATTTTTTGCATCGTAGAAAATCCATATCAAACAAAGTCCAAACGCAATAAAAATCCATGGAGAATTATTTTGAAATTTTTGGGAGGTGGAATCAACACAAACGGCGGCCCATGATGAGGACAACCCACCGGGGCACGCCTGGGGGCCCAGGCGCGCCCTGGTTTATCTTGCCTTCCTCGAACGTCGGTTGGAGCCCTTCTTCTGGTACAAGAAAGATAATT
>NC_041387.1:376279013-376287310 GCF_002162155.2 Triticum dicoccoides
GGGGAAATCGTGTAGAAATTTCAGTGCAATCGGAGTTATGAATCTCTGGGAATTTAAGAAACCGTGAAGGGCCAGATCTGGGGAGCGCGAAACAGAAGAGAACAGAGAGGGAGATCCAATCTCGGAGGGGCTCCCGCCCCTCTGCCACCATGGAGACCATGGACTAGAGGGGAAACCCTCCTTCCATCTAGGGGGGAGGCCAAGGAAGAAGAATAAGGAGGGGGCTCTCTTCCCCTCTCTCCCGGTGGCACCGGAGTGCCGCCGGGGCTAGGATCGTGACAGCGATCTTCATCAACAATCTTGCTACCGTCAACACCAACTCTCTCCCCCTCTATGCAGTGGTGTAACACCCCTTCTCCCCGCTGTAATATCTACTTAAACATGGTGCTCAACTCCATATATAATTTCCCAATGATCTATGGTTATCCTATGATGTTGGAGTAGATCTGTTTTGTCTATGGGTTAATCGTGATCTTCGTTGGTATGATTATATATTTTATTTATGATGCTGTCTTACGGTGCCCTCCGTCTCGCGCAAACGTGAGGGGCCCCCGCTGTAGGGTGTTGCAATATGTTCATGGTTTGATTATTGTTAGTGTTGCGGGGGTGACAGCAGCCTAAACGCGGATAAGTGGGTTATGACATATGGGAGTAAGAGGACTTGATACTTAATGCTATGGTTGAGTTTCACGACCTTAATGATCTTTAGTAGTTGCGGATGCTTGCTAGGGGTCCAATCATAAGTGCATATGATCCAAGTAGAGAAAGTATGTTAGCTCATGCCTCTCCCTCATATAAAATGACAAGAATGATTACGGGTACTTGTTATCGATTGCCTAGGGACAAATGACTTTCTTGTTGACAAAAGCTATCCACTTTTACTACTTTGAAATTTATTCGTAGTTTTATTCTCGCAAAGTACTCGTAGTTTTATTCTTGCAAAATAGTAACATACTTGTTTTAGGTAAGGCAAACGTCAAGTGTGCGTAGAGTTGTATTGGTGGTCGATAGAACTTGAGGGAATATTTGTTCTGCCTTTAGCTCCTCGTTGGGTTCGACACTCTTATTTATCGAAGAAGGCTACAAACGATCCCCTATACTTATGGGTTATCATCCCACTCTAGATAACAAAAAAGTTCACACTCTTATGTTGGAGAATGAGAATAAATGGAATGAAAATTTGATAAGAAACCTTTTTTGGAAGAAATTGCAGGGGAAATTTTAAGCATTCCTATTAGCTCTGAGGGATGTAATGATTTTGCATCTTGGAATTACTCAAAAAATCGTGTTTATAGTGTTAGATCAGCATATAATTTAGTAAGAACTCATCAATTTTGGACTAACCGAAGCATTTCAGGTAAAGGGTCATCGTCAAGACAAGATTATTTGGAGAAGGCATGGAAGAAACTTTGGGTCATTCCCTGTCCTAACAAGATGAAGATAGTGCTATGGATAATAGCACACAACTTCTTACCTACAGGTTCCCAACTCCAAACGCGATCGGTACCCACAAGATATGACTGCTACTTTTGCAACAGAGGAAAATGTGGAGCGTTGTTTTCTACAATGCCAATATGTAAAACAAATCTGGAGGGATCTAAAAAAGAGCTACAAAATTTGCCTAAAACTAAAGAATCTTATATTAGGCAATGGCTGCTAGATTGGATAGTAGAAGCAACGCCCTCCGAAGCATTGACTATGGCGGTCGTTATGTGGCATATTTGGGAGACCAGGAACAACTATCGCAATGGTGAGGTACTAGTTAATCCACTTCGCATGGTGGGGAAAATTAAGGCTTATATTGAATTCGTAACTTTGTATAATGTCAGACCACTAGGTTCCAATAGGCTTGAGACGTCTACATCAAGCCCAAAAAGGTATCCGCCGCCGGAAGGTTGGCTGCGGATCAATGTGGATGCTGCGATTTTCTCCCACTCAAAACATGCGGGCTATGTGTGACGCCCGGGTAATTAAGCTACAGTAAACCACTGCTAAGGATGCCACGTCGCCTCGATTACAGTTGATAATCTCATGCCGGTTCGAAAACCAGTTCAAATTTCAAATTTAAAATAACGTCAAACGGTAAAGGTTTTCAAACATTAAAACTAAATTGTTCATCAAGTGGCAAATAATCCCTAACTAACTGAGGTGAAGAAACCACATTCTTTAGAAAGTTTAGATGCAATCGAATAATTAAAACAGCAGGTAAAAAAATGAAATAAATGTCTTTTGCATTTTATAAAATAATAAACTATTTATTTTGTTGCCCCTAAGTTAATGGGTCAGTAGCATAATTATTAACGCTAAATTAGTAACTACTTTTATAATTTATAAAACTAATACAAATGAGAAATTAAAAGAAAACAGGTAAGAAATAAGATAAGAAAAAGAAAGTAAAAGGAAACAAAAAAAAGAAACACAACCCTCTGGCCCAACTGGGCCTTGGCCCAGCTACGCTACCAGGCCGAACTCACCCCCACTCCCTTGTTCCTTGTCCCCGTGGCTGTGGCCGATGCCCGCCACGGCACCGGCCGGCGCCGTGGCGGCCATCCGCCGGCGCTCGCGACCTACATAACCACGGCCACCCCCAAACCCTAACCTTTTCCCTCGATCCCCCTTCTCTCCTCGAGCCCGACGCCCGCCCGCGCCCCGGGCGCCCGACGCCAACGCCGTTCGTCCTCGCCGGAGTCGCCTCACCGCCACCGTCGCCCGTCTCCGCCGTCGTCCCCGTCTTCCCCCTCAACGGACTCCTTCGCGCCTCGCTTGCCTCCGTTCGACTACGACGATGAGCTCGAGCCGGGAAGGACTTCTCCGAGCAGATCGAGCGCGTCTTCATCCTTCGGTCGCCGGCATTCTTCCTCAAATCCGGCCACCCCTGCGCTACTAACCTTTCGTCGGGCCATCCTGTGCCTTCCCAGTGAGCTGCCATTCTTTTCCCCATATTTCCCTTAAGCATGTATCGCCGTAGCCGCGCCTGTTCGCCTCGGTCGCCCTGAACCGGAGCTCTGCTCCCGCTCGTGCTCACCCGCACCTCGTCGCGCCCTCTACCTCCAGTGCACGCACGCTAGCCTGTTGTCGCTCCCGCCCGCGTGCGTTCCCACTGCTGCCCTGCTGCTCGCCGCAGTCGTCGCCCTCACCCTCCCGCAGCCACACCGGAGCTCTGCTCCCCCGCGCCCACTCGCCGCCCCGCCTCTGCGTCACCGCACCCGCGACCATTGGCCTCACCTGCCCGCGCGTACCGCCGCCCCTGGGACGCATCCGGCCATGCACGGCGTTGCCTGGCCGCGCCTGCGCCATGCCGTTGCCCGCTGCTGCTCTACTGAACTTGCTGCTGCTGTTGAATGCTACTGTAGGCATAGCTAGCTTGGCTACTTCTACACTGACTACCCCTCTTTACTGCAGCAAAACAATAACAAAAGGAAATTAAATGTGAATGAAAATTGTGTGAACTGAAAGTACACTTGACAAACTCTATTTTATCCCACTGAACCAAATCCTTTTGATGATTAGATTAAATCCTACAAAAATCACAAAATGGCATCTTATGTTAATAACTCCTAGCCTACTAACTTGTGTGTGTTGTGTGTGTGCGTCGTGCACGTGGCCGGAGTAGTGGCCGGCCCTTGCTTAGATTAGTACTACTTAGTGTTAATTAATGGCTAGAATAGTCTATATACGGATGACATGTGGCTCTTTCTTTTTAAAAAGCCTATGACAAGTTCGGCCCAATGCACTGTTCATTGGTTGACTAGTAAAGGTGTTGACTGAGTCAACCCAACTCCTTGACCCCACATGTCTTTGAGTGTGACTAGCCCCTGCTGAGTTTAAAAGGACATTTCACTGTTTATTTTTCGAATTAAATAAATTAAAAAATCCTTTAAACTTTAGAAAATCATAAAAAATAAACCGTAAGTCGGATGAAAAAGTTTTATACATGAAAGTTGCTCAGAACGACGAGACGAATCCGGATACGCAGCCCGTTCGTCCACCACACACCTCTAACATATCAAACACGCAACTTTCCCCCTCCGGTTCATCTCTCCGAAAACGCGAAACACCGGGAATACTTTCCCGGATGTTTCCCCCCTTCGTCGGTATCACCTACTACCGCGGTTGGGCACACCTAGGATCGTTACTTGTCATGTCATGCATCGATATGCATTTGTTTGCATTGTATTCATTGTTTCTTCCCCCTCTTCTCTCCGGTAGACCACGAGACCGACGCTTCTGCTGCCCAGTTCGACTACGGAGTTGACGACCCCTCCTTCTTGCCAGAGCAACCAGGCAAGCCCCCCCTTGATCACCATATATCGCCTATTCTCCTCTATACTGCTTGCATTAGAGTAGTGTAGCCTGTTACTGCTTTCCGTTGATCCTATTCTGATGCATAGCCTGACATTGTTGATACACCTGTTGATACCTTACCTGCAATCCTAAATGCTTAGTATAGGATGCTAGTTTATCATCATTGGCCCTACATTCTTGTCGGTCTGCCTTGCTATACTATTGGGCCGTGATCACTCGGGAGGTGATCACGGGTATATACTATACATACATACATACTATATAGATGGTGACTAAAGTCGGGTCAGCTCGAAGAGTACCCGCGAGTGATTCACGGATTGGGGGCTGAAAGGACCTTTGTCCCGACGGCCCTCTGTGTGGATCTTTGTGGCGGAGCGACAGGGTAGGTTGAGACCGCCTAGTAGAGAGGTGGGCCTGGCCCTGTTCAGCGTTCGCGGATACTTAACACGCTTAACGAGATCTTGGTATTTGATCTGAGTTGGCTACGAGCCTATACGCACTAACCATCTATGTGGGAGTAGTTATGGGTATCCCGATGTCGTGGTATCAGCCGAAGCACTTCAGACGTCAGCGACGGAGCGGCGCGCGCCGGATTGGACTGGAACGCCTGCTAGGCTAGGTCTGCTTCCGGCCGCCCACGCAACGTGCAGGTGTGCTCAGGGCGATGGGCCCAGACCCCTGCGCGCTTAGGTTTAGACCGGCGTGCTGGCCTCTCTGTTGTGCCTAGGTGGGGCTACGATGTGTTGATCTTCCGCGGCCGGGCATGACCCAGGAAAGTGTGTCCGGCCAAATGGGATCAAGCGTGTTGGGTAAGTTGGTGCACCCCTGCAGGGAAGTTAATCTATTCGAATAGCCGTGATCTTCGGTAACAGGACGACTTGGAGTTGTACCTTGACCTTATGACAACTAGAACCGGATACTTAATAAAACACACCCTTCCAAGTGCCAGATACAACCCGATGATCGCTCTCTAACAGGGCGACGAGGAGAGGATCGCCGGGTAGGATTATGCTACTGCGATGCTGCTGGAGATGCTACTGGAGTTGTTACTTGGAGTTGCTATTTGGAGATTCTACAGTGGAGATGCTACTTGGAGGACTTCAATCTACTCTCTTCTACATGCTGCAAGACGGAGGCTGCCAGAAGCGTAGTCTTCGATAGGACTAGTTATCCCCCTCTTATTCTGGCATTTTGCAGTTCAGTCCACTGATATGGCCTCCTTACACATATACCCATGCATATGTAGTTTAGTTCCTTGCTTGCGAGTACTTTGGATGAGTACTCACGGTTGCTTTCTCCCCCCTTTTTTCCCCCTTTCCTTTCTTTCTGGTTGTCGCAACCAGATGCTGGAGTCCAGGAGCCAGACGCCACCGTCGACGACGACCCCTACTACACCAGAGGTGCCTACTACTACGTGCAGCCCGCTGACGACGTCCAGGAGTAGTTAGGAGGATCCCAGGCAGGAGGCCTACGCCTCTTTCGATCTGTATCCCAGTTTGTGCTAGCCTTCTTAAGGCAAACTTCTTTAACTTATGTCTGTACTCAGATATTGTTGCTTCCGCTGACTCGTCTATGATCGAGCACTTGTATTCGAGCCCTCGAGGCCCCTGGCTTGTATTATGATGCTTGTATGACTTATTTTATTTGTAGAGTTGTGTTGTGATATCTTCCCGTGAGTCCCTGATCTTGATCGTACACATTTGCGTGCATGATTAGTGTACGATTAAACCGGGGGCGTCACAAGTTAGTATCAGAGCCAACTGCCTGTAGGAATCCCCCTTCCAACTCCTTGGCCGAAGTCGAGTCTAGGCTTTACAAAACTTTTACTGACATGGTTGTGCGGCCCATGGGCCCACGTCGCCATTGGGTGGTATTAGGATCTTTTACTCCTTGTCTATACTCTGGGACTCTGATCTCTCTTCTATTCGGGTTAAATGGATTTTGCTAAATCTAACATTAGGATCTCGTTATCACTTTCACCCGGAGAGCCCCTTATTACTGATGATCGTCTGTTGCACGTGAAGACCCTGAAGATACTCTCCGCTGTAACCCAAGAATTTGTGTCCGTTGCTTTTGCAATTCCCTACCACCAAAATATCCCTATGGATAAATACATACATCTGTCATTCTTACTTTTGTTCCCAGTTGATCTTGTCATTGGAAGATACCCTGAAATTCTCTCTATTGATCCGAGAATACTTTGTGCCTACTGCCTTGCAGTTCCTTTCCACCTGAATACCCCTACGGATAATTTCTCGCCCTTATCGAGTATCCACTCATCCCCAGTTGTTCATGTGTTTCACAATGGTCTTTGAAATACTATTTGATCCTCCAAAATTCCTCAGTAGCTTATTGCTCTGCAATACTTGTCTGCTTGCATTATGGATGCTTTCCATATGTCTGGCAATATTCGTTAGTATCCTTAGACACCGTCATTTTAATCCTACTGATTCAACATGTGTGCGAATGCACACAATCATCACTCGACCCTTCTAAATTATCTTTCCGGCTCAGACGTCATTCTGGACATGAGCTGGTTCTGGACCAAACTATTTGTCATCAATTGTGCCTCTGGTCTATTCAACTTATCCATCCTTGATCAGAGTGTCTGCTTCTGATCCCTTGTTTTGGAAATCATAATTCCTTTGTTATCTAAGCATCGAATTATTCAGATGTTCTATAATCTGATGCCCGTGCAATCTTTCTTCCTCTGATTGAGTACATATACTCACATCAGCTCCGTTGTGGATCGCCCGATCCATTGTTGGATTTCATCCGACATCGTCCTTCATATTCAATAACCTTGTGAGCCTTTCCACGGGTGTATATTGCCTTTGGTAAATTTTATCCTCTGCTTGGCCAACCATGCTCTGCTTTCGATCTTGTGTATTTACTTTTGAAACTTGTGGTATATGTTCTAAGATGCCCCGATGGGTTGAACCTATGCCTTCCTTAATATGTGTGAACTCGAAAGTTTTTACGAGTCATACTCTTTTGGTGTTTTGCCAGATAAAATTTCAACACTACAGCTTCATCGAGTGTGAGAAGTGAATGAAAGATTATACATTGAAGAAGTGGGAGTCGACCTTGAACCTTGTGTTCATGCCCATGGACACGATGTAGATCTTATCATTAAAAGCTTCTCTTAAATTAATTATTCCCTTGGTATAAGTTCAACTTATATCTGGGATCTGGCCTTTTGCAATCATGGTTCCGGCCATGTTCTCCTTTTAAATACCATTTCTTGGACAAGTTGAAGTACTTGTCTTCTGCAGATCATTGCACCTGTCCAACCTTTACTTTGCTCTACCGTTGAGTATTAAACTCTGGTATCTCAAGAATATCATGGAACTGCATAACTTATTATGA
Organism: Triticum dicoccoides; assembly: GCF_002162155.2. Taxonomy (NCBI): domain Eukaryota; kingdom Viridiplantae; phylum Streptophyta; class Magnoliopsida; order Poales; family Poaceae; genus Triticum; species Triticum dicoccoides. The sequence goes on from NC_041387.1 coordinate 376,286,688, forward strand.
GTTCTTCAAGTATTATATCTCACTGATTCTAATTTTCCCCGGGTTCTGAGTTGTTAGACACTCAAGGACATTGATAAGTGAATCAATTCCACACTCCGATTCAATAAAGTAATCTCCGTTGATTATGAGTTTAATAATCCTTCAAGTGATTCCTAGCCTGATCGGCTATATCATTACCATGTTAAATTTTAACTGTGCTACCCGGTCCTTCTTCCCGTAGCACAATTATTTGACGATGAGCTAAGCTTACGTTGATCTTCCTCCTCATATAACTTCGCCTTAAAAACAGTGAGCTTGATTTCGAGTTTGTGTCGTATCTGTGGCTCCAATAATCTTTTGTTGCATCAGTCCTTTTGCTTGATGCATTCGTTGTTCAATTGCTTCTTCGTGGATTCTCTCGACAACAAATTGTCGTGATCATCATCAACATTTTGACTCCTTCCAGGATATCAATGGAATTCTTGATGATAAGTGCCATCCTCGTTCCTTGGTAATTTCAGTTACCATCAACAACATCCTTACCTTCCTTTCATCACAAACTTGTTCATGTTATGGATGCAACTTACTATCCAGCCCGTATTATGATCTACCTTGAAGTATTACTGCCTTTTGTCAAGGATGTT
>NC_041387.1:376287320-376318873 GCF_002162155.2 Triticum dicoccoides
TCTGTTGTGCGAATTCAAAACTTCTAGCAACCCTATTGCTTTGAAGTGAATGGCCGATAGTTTCATTCTAAGTCTTTTGGTTATCAAATCACCATTCTAACATTGATCGTGCTACTTAGTCCATACTTCTAGGTGCACTTTCGATCAATTTTTAATTGTGGATGTTTTTCCTCGAGCATACATCATTGTATCATTTGATCTGACTAATGTTATCTCCTTGTTCACATAATTGTGGGAATCCATCTTTTTGGAAATCTCAATGAATTGTCGCTGAGTTCATCAGCCACCTCCCCATTCTCTCCTTGGTTTAATGATGAACTCTTGTCTCGGAACTCACTTCCATAGTTCATTTCCCGAGAATCTCACATTGTCATCTCGTTAATTGGTGTCGCACCTTCTCTTCTCAGGCATCCTAAGTCTGAGGTATCATGACACCAATCGGATCTGAATCTCGGTCAGATATGATGGTTGGGACAACTTTCCAGGAGTTATGATGTTGGTCCTTTGATGACCCAGTATTATGATGTCATGCCTAGCCCCCCTGGCTGGAGGACCTATCATTATAATTTCTTTTTCAAGGATAACTATTCTTCCATGAGGAAATAGTAAGACTTATTCTACAAGTTATTCCTGATGGATCCTTTGTGTTTCCAAAGTCTAATCTTCACTTGATGACCATGTCAATGCTATTTCGAAGCATGTCTATGGTACTCCAATTTTCAACAAGAACATTTGAAGCCCAATGCTAAATGTTTCTTGCTCAATTATCCAAACACCGTATGGGTAATGTCATGAAATTTCTCTCCCCTTTCCTAAAGGGTTCTCTACAATTATATCTTGTCATGGATATCATGCTCTGTTTGACCTTGGGAAGGATATACCCCTGAATTATGTGTTTAAACCCCTTTTCGTTTCCATTGTTTTGTTTAATCTTTCTTGTGATCTATATGATCTAAGCTGCAATAATTCACTTCTTATGTAAACACCGTGTTGTGTCATTTTGTCATTAAGACCCTGTTACTATTGTTAATGACATTTCGGTAACTACCGATGGACGAGAACTTTGCCTATTGGTCTGCCTCGTTCAACGAGCAGGAAGATGGTTCTCTTTGTCCCTCACCCTTGGTATCGGCATTGTTTCCAACATAACTGATAGGCTATCCTCTGACATGCCTTGCTTACATGATCGTGCAAGACATCATCGCCCTTTCTACTTTTAACCCACATGGTGGGCCCATAACCCACAGTTCCACAGGATCGAAACCTGACTCTCCTGTACAACCTGTTGTCAAAGTTATTCCTCGTGCTTGACTTTGTATGTAATTCACGAGCCACTTGCCTATTGATCTATTCTGGTATCGGACACAATACTTATTCCCGTTGCTCTGAACCCCTTTCGCACTCTGCTTCAGGCAATGAACGATTGCCTATCCGCTTGAAACTTCTTATTGCATCGTCTTACTTTGCTCTCGATGTGTGTCATTTGTTCAACTCGAGAGATACTCATATGTTCATTCTTGGGATACCCCCAGATGAATTTCCCTTATAACATCCTATCATTGTAGAGTTGCCCCTTACCTATTCGTAAGTACGATGGAGTTCCCCGAAGAAAGGACGACAACTTCATCATGATGCTTTGGAATAAAGAATTGAAGACATCAACGAAAGGGATTAACTTCTTCGAAAAGAATCATTAGAATTTCGTAACCTATTCTTCCCCCTTACTCCCCTCTTAAATCTCGGGACGAGATTTCTTGTATTGGAGGAGAATTGTGATGCCCGGGTAACTAAGCTATAGTAAACCACTGCTAAGGATGCCACGTCGCCTCGATTACAGTTGATAATCTCACGCCGGTTCGAAAACCAGTTCAAATTTCAAATTTAAAATAATGTCAAACGGTAAAGGTTTTCAAACATTAAAACTAAATTGTTCATCAAGTGGCAAATAATCCCTAACTAACTGAGGTGAAGAAACCACATTCTTTAGAAAGTTTAGATGCAATCGAATAATTAAAACAGCAGGTAAAAAATGAAATAAATGTCTTTTGCATTTTATAAAATAATAAACTATTTATTTTGTTGCCCCTAAGTTAATGGGTCAGTAGCATAATTATTAACGCTAAATTAGTAACTACTTTTATAATTTATAAAACTAATACAAATGAGAAATTAAAAGAAAACAGGTAAGAAATAAGATAAGAAGAAGAAAGTAAAAGGAAACAAAAAAAAGAAACACAACCCTCTGGCCCAACTGGGCCTTGGCCCAGCTACGCTACCAGGCCGAACTCACCCCCACTCCCCTGTTCCTTGTCCCCGTGGCTGTGGCCGATGCCCGCCACGGCACCGGCCGGCGCCGTGGCGGCCATCCGCCGGCGCTCGCGACCTACATAACCACGGCCACCCCCAGACCCTAACCTTTTCCCTCGATCCCCCTTCTCTCCTCGAGCGCGACGCCCGCCCGCGCCCCGGGCGCCCGACGCCAACGCCGTTCGTCCTCGCCGGAGTCGCCTCACCGCCACCGTCGCCCGTCTCCGCCGTCGTCCCCGTCTTCCCCCTCAACGGACTCCTTCGTGCCTCGCTTGCCTCCGTTCGACTACGACGATGAGCTCGAGTCGGGAAGGACTTCTCCGAGCAGATCGAGCGCGTCTTCATCCTTCGGTCGCCGGCGTTCTTCCTCAAATCCGGCCACCCCTGCGCTACTAACCTTTCGTCGGGCCATCCTGTGCCTTCCCAGTGAGCTGCCATTCTTTTCCCCCTATTTCCCTTACGCATGTATCGCCGTAGCCGCGCCTGTTCGCCTCGGTCGCCCTGAACCGGAGCTCTGCTCCCGCTCGTGCTCACCCGCACCTCGTCGCGCCCTCTGCCTCCAGTGCACGCACGCTAGCCTGTTGTCGCTCTCGTCCGCGTGCGTTCCCGCTGCTACCCTGCTGCTCGCCGCGGTCGTCGCCCTCACCCTCCCGCAGCCACACCGGAGCTCTGCTCCCCCGCGCCCACTCGCCGCCCTGCCTCTGCGTCACCGCACCCGCGACCATTGGCCTCACCTGCCCGCGCGTACCGCCGCCCCTGGGACGCATCCGGCCGTGCGCGGCGTTGCCTGGCCGCGCCTGCGCCATGCCGTTGCCCGCTGCTGCTCTACTGAACTTGCTGCTGCTGTTGAATGCTACTGTAGGCATAGCTAGCTTGGCTACTTCTACACTGACTACCCCTCTTTACTGCAGCAAAACAATAACAAAAGGAAATTAAATGTGAATGAAAATTGTGTGAACTGAAAGTACACTTGACAAACTCTATTTTATCCCACTGAACCAAATCCTTTTGATGATTAGATTAAATCCTACAAAAATCACAAAATGGCATCTTATGTTAATAACTCCTAGCCTACTAACTTGTGTGTGTTGTGTGTGTGCGTCGTGCACGTGGCCGGAGTAGTGGCCGGCCCTTGCTTAGATTAGTACTACTTAGTGTTAATTAATGGCTAGAATAGTCTATATACGGATGACATGTGGCTCTTTCTTTTTAAAAAGCCTATGACAAGTTGGGCCCAATGCACTGTTCATTGGTTGACTAGTAAAGATGTTGACTGAGTCAACCCAACTCCTTGACCCCACATGTCTTTGAGTGTGACTAGCCCCTGCTGAGTTTAAAAGGACATTTCACTGTTTATTTTTCGAATTAAATAAATTAAAAAATTCTTTAAACTTTAGAAAATCATAGAAAATAAACCGTAAGTCGGATGAAAAAGTTTTATACATGAAAGTTGCTCAGAATGACGAGACGAATCCGGATACGCAGCCCGTTCGTCCACCACACACCTCTAACATATCAAACACGCAACTTTCCCCCTCCGGTTCATCTGTCCGAAAACGCGAAACACCGGGAATACTTTCCCGGATGTTTCCCCCCTTCGTCGGTATCACCTACTACCGCGATTGGGCACACCTAGCATCGTTACTTGTCATGTCATGCATCGATATGCATTTGTTTGCATTGTATTCATTGTTTCTTCTCCCTCTTCTCTCCGGTAGACCACGAGACCGACGCTGTTGCTGCCCAGTTCGACTACGGAGTTGACGACCCCTCCTTCTTGCCAGAGCAACCAGGCAAGCCCCCCCCCCTTGATCACCAGATATCGCCTATTCTCTTCTATACTGCTTGCATTAGAGTAGTGTAGCCTGTTACTGCTTTCCGTTGATCCTATTCTGATGCATAGCCTGACATTGTTGATACACCTGTTGATACCTTACCTGCAATCCTAAATGCTTAGTATAGGATGCTAGTTTATCTTCATTGGTCCTACATTCTTGTCGGTCTGCCTTGCTATACTATTGGGCCGTGATCACTCGGGAGGTGATCAGGGGTATATACTATACATACATACATACTATACAGATGGTGACTAAAGTCGGGTCAGCTCGAAGAGTACCCGCGAGTGATTCACGGATTGGGGGCTGAAAGGACCTTTGTCCCGACGGCCCTCTGTGTGGATCTTTGTGGCGGAGCGACAGGGCAGGTTGAGACCGCCTAGTAGAGAGGTGGGCCTGGCCCTGTTCAGCGTTCGCGGATACTTAACACGCTTAACGAGATCTTGGTATTTGATCTGAGTTGGCTACGAGCCTATACGCACTAACCATCTACGTGGGAGTAGTTATGGGTATCCCGACGTCGTGGTATCAGCCGAAGCACTTCAGACGTCAGCGACGGAGCGGCGCGCGCCGGATTGGACTGGAACGCCTGCTAGGCTAGGTCTGCTTCCGGCCGCCCATGCAACGTGCAGGTGTGCTCAGGGCGATGGGCCCAGACCCCTGCGCGCTTAGGTTTAGACCGGCGTGCTGGCCTCTCTGTTGTGCCTAGGTGGGGCTGCGACGTGTTGATCTTCCGCGGCCGGGCATGACCCAGGAAAGTGTGTCCGGCCAAATGGGATCAAGCGTGTTGGGTAAGTTGGTGCACCCCTGCAGGGAAGTTAATCTATTCGAATAGCCGTGATCTTCGGTAACAGGACGACTTGGAGTTGTACCTTGACCTTATGACAACTAGAACCGGATACTTAATAAAACACACCCTTCCAAGTGCCAGATACAACCCGGTGATCGCTCTCTAACAGGGCGACGAGGAGAGGATCGCCGGGTAGGATTATGCTACTGCGATGCTGCTGGAGATGCTACTGGAGTTGTTACTTGGAGTTGCTATTTGGAGATTCTACAGTGGAGATGCTACTTGGAGGACTTCAATCTACTCTCTTCTACATGCTGCAAGACGGAGGCTGCCAGAAGCGTAGTCTTCGATAGGACTAGTTATCCCCCTCTTATTCTGGCATTCTGCAGTTCAGTCCACTGATATGGCCTCCTTACACATATACCCATGCATATGTAGTTTAGTTCCTTGCTTGCGAGTATTTTGGATGAGTACTCACGGTTGCTTTCTCCCCCCTTTTTTCCCCCTTTCCTTTCTTTCTGGTTGTCGCAACCAGATGCTGGAGTCCAGGAGCCAGACGCCACCGTCGACGACAACCCCTACTACACCGGAGGTGCCTACTACTACGTGCAGCCCGCTGACGACGTCCAGGAGTAGTTAGGAGGATCCCAGGCAGGAGGCTTGCGCCTCTTTCGATCTGTATCCCAGTTTGTGCTAGCCTTCTTAAGGCAAACTTGTTTAACTTATGTCTGTACTCAGATATTGTTGCTTCCGTTGACTCGTCTATGATCGAGCACTTGTATTCGAGCCCTCGAGGCCCCTGGCTTGTATTATGATGCTTGTATGACTTATTTTATTTGTAGAGTTGTGTTGTGTTATCTTCCCGTGAGTCCCTGATCTTGATCGTACACATTTGCGTGCATGATTAGTGTACGATTAAACCGGGGGCGTCACACTATGGAGTTGTCGTGCGAGACCATTGAGGGACACTTTTGGATGCATATCAAGGCTCTTATATTGATCAAATTCAAAACCCAGAAGTGGCCGAAGCTATTGCTATTCGTCAAACCCTCATCAATGCTGAAGATGCTGGTTTTCATAAGATTCTGGTGGTCTCGGACTGCTTGTCGTTGATGAACAAGGTACGAGATGTAAGTTTCAACTGGTCCCCTTCAGGTGCCATAGTCCATGATATTAAAAGTAGAGCCACAAAGTTCTTCTCTTGTGAATTTATCCATGTCAATCATTGTTGTAATGAGGTAGCTCATGTACTAGCAAAATCTGCAGAATTTGATGTTGGGTCCTGTTGGTCTAGTGAGCCACCTGATGAAATCAGGGCCATTATTTGTAATGAACATGTTTCTAAGTGGATGAATGTAAGGGTGCTGCTCATTATTTTAAAAAAGTTCCCATCTCATTACTAAAAAAAAGTACCCAGGCCGGGGCCGGGCGTTTTGGCTCCTGGGTCAGATGAGCCTGGGAGTGAAATGTAAATTCATAGAAATAGTAAAAATATTTTTTTTAAATCCCCAAAAAATTATGCTGAAAGATGCTTGAGTATGTGATGTCCGTGTAAATATTCAGTGTATTTGAACATCTAAAGAGCTCTGAGCAAAAAAGATAAATTTAGGGTGTGTGAAAAGATTTACTGTTTTACACTGTTTGGACCTTATTTTTTTGTTGATCGCTAGTCGGACGTCCGAATGGGCTAAAACTTTTCATGGACATCACGCACTCAAGCACCTTTCACCATTATTAGTTTTGTAATTTTTTAGTATTTTTTGAATTTACTATTCATAGTGTAGCATTTTTTTTAAAAAAGGACGAGTACCCCCGGCCTCTGCATCTGGACGATGCATACGGCCGTATTATTAATTATTAACAAAAGACCTTACAAAGTCGTACAACAGTAAGATCAAAACCACCGTCTAAGCAACATTTGTCGCTACTCCTATCCAGTTGATGAAGGGGCACTGATAATCTTGGCCTAATACCAAACAGACCTCGCAGCCAAACCTAACATCTAAGACCTGAGGTCACAACCAAGACGAATGCCGGGTATGGGCACCCACCAGTCCAGCGTGCTCCTCAACCAGGACGCCTGCCGGGTGTGAGGCCGCCGCAGCCACCTGCCACCAATCCATCTTCAGCGCTGGACTGCTGCGTCAATCTTGTCCGGTCTAGCTGTTGCCGACGCCACCACGACGCCAGACAACGTCGACCTCCTGCGCGTGTCCGTCACCACAGATCTGACTCCAAGCCTCCGCTGCTCCATGCCGCCAAGAGCCGCCGCCATGAATATGTAGAAAGAAACACCGCTCCACTGAAGAAGCCATCCGCTGGTTCCTCGAGCCCGTGTCCATCTCCAAGAATGCCGCCCCCAAGGGGGTAACGACACATGAATGCCGCCGTCATCTGATCAACTAATCTAGGGTTTCCCCCGGAGGTATTGGGTGGGTTTGGGATTTGTACCTCGATGATGCCTTCATGAAGGAAACGATGATAAGGGCATCGTCATCACTGGCTCCCGCCAATGACCGAAGACCAAGTATTCACTCGGATCCGTCCCAAGACATCCACCCGACAACTTGTGCACTGTCTCGACCGCCTTCAAAGCCCCAGATCTAGCCGCCTAGATCCGGCGACCAACCGCAACAGCAGTGCCACCGTAGGAGCCCTGGCACACCGGCCACTGTCAGAATGCGCCACCACTGGAGCCTGGGAGGAGGACTCCCACTCCACCTCGCCAAACCGCGAGAGCCGCCGAGATCCATCCCGCATGCTCATAACCGTCTTTGATCTGAAACAATCCGCGGCAAAACCATGAGATCGGCGATGTAGATCCGCCTTGGATAGGGACAGCACCAAGCCATGCTGTCACGGGAAGCCCGAGCTTCACCCTCCGCCACTGAGGGAGTCTTGGATTAAGGGGTCCTCAGACAACCGGACTATATACTTTGGCCAGACTGTTGGACTATGAAGATACAAGATTGAAGACTTCGTCCCATGTCCGTATGGGACTCTCCTTTGCGTGGAAGGCAAGCTTGACAATTCATATATGTAGATTTCCTTCTCTGTAACCGACTCTGTGTAACCCTAGCCCCCTCCGATGTCTATATAAACTGGAGGGTTTAGTCCGTAGGAGGATAACAATCATAATCATAGGCTAGCTTCTAGGGTTTAGCCTCTACGATCTCGTGGTAGATCAACTCTTGTAATACTCATATCATCAAGATCAATCAAGCAGAAAGTAGGGTATTACCTCCATCGAGAGGGCCCGAACCTGGGTAAACATCATGTCCCCCACCTCCTATTACCATTGGCCTTAGACGCACAGTTCGGGACCCCCTACCCGAGATCCGCCGGTTTTGACACCGACATTGGTGCTTTCATTGAGAGTTCCACTGTGTCGTCGTGGTAAGGCTTGATGGCTCCATCAATCATCTTCAATGACGCGGTCCAGGGGGAGGTTTTCCTTCCCGGATAGATCTTTGTATTCGGCGGCTTCGTACTGCGGGCCAACTCGCTTGGCCACCTGGAGCAGATCGATAGCTACGCCCCTGGCCATCAGGTCAGGTTTGGAAGCTTGAACTATACTGCCGACATCCACGGAGACTTGATCTTCAACGGATTTGAACCCATGTCAGGTACGCCGAACAGTCGTGACGAGCATGACTTAGATCTGCCATTAGACAGTTTTCGGGAGATCGCACCTGCGGCAGCCCCGGGAATCAATCCGGAGAAGAACGCGCCTTCCAAGGACGGGTGGATGGACCCCGCCACACAGGCCACACACTCATTGGCGTTGGAGCCAAACACTGATCCCACCTCCTGTGAGGGTGGTGTCATCGGACCCTTGGACTCGTCTCCGGCTACAGGATCCGAACCGCGTACGTCTGTGCCTATCGAATCTGATTGGGCACCGGTCATGGAGTTCACCGCCGCGGATATTTTTTTAGCACTCGCCCTTTGGTGATGTGCTAAATTCATTAAGGTCTCTTTCCTTGTTGGGAGATTCTTGGCCGAACTATGCCCGGCTCAAGTGGGAAGCGGATGACGAAGAAATTCGTTTCCCACCCACCACCCACTTAATAGCCACTTTCGATGACTTAACCGACGTGCTTGACTTCAACTCCAAAGACATCGATGATATGGACGACGATGCAGGAGAAGAACAGGAACCACCGCCTATAGATCGCTGGACAGCCACCGCCTATATATGGTGGATACCCCCAAAGAAAGCAATGGTGATGAGGCAACCCAAGATAACCCCTTGGAGAAGCAACCTAGGCACCGGCGTCATAGGCGCCGTTCCAAGCCCTGCCATAGCAAAAATAGTGATACTGGCATAAGAGATAACAATTCGGATGGTGCCGAAGATGAAAACAATCCTGCCCAGCCAGGCTTCGAGCAGGCCGAGCAAGAGGATGGGCGAGCTAGCCCTAAGGAACAGGCAACAGATGGAGAATCAGAGGACGATAATTACATGCCTCTCTCCGAAGACGAAGTGAGCCTTGGCGATGAAGAATTCATCATGCCTGAGGATCCCGTCGAGCAGGAGCGCTTCAAGCGCCGGCTTATAGCCACTGCAAAAAGCATGAAGAAAAAGCAGCAACAACTTCAAGCTGATCAAGATCAGCTAACTAATAGATGGACTGAGGTCCTAGCTGCCGAGGAATACGGACTCGAGCGCCCTACCAAAAGTTACCCAAAGTGCAGGTTGCTACCTCAACTCGAGGAGGAGGCGTCAAAGCCCACACTACCAGCGCATGATGCGGCTGACCAGCCACCCTGTGGCCGAGACAAAGCGGCATACCAGCCCGAAGTCCAGACCGCACCCCGTCGTCAATCAAACGATAATACTAAGGCCTGGGGCTACACGAAGAACCTGCGAGATGTATTGGAAAACAAAGCAGGACAGTCAAGATCGATCTACGAATCACGGGGGCGCGCCACAACACGTGACGATGACCGTCACACCGGATATAATAAACCAAAGTCCGGCTGGGCTGAATACAACAGACCAGACTCACTTGAACTACGTCGGGATGTAGCCCGGCATAGAGGCGCCTCACACCCCCTATGCTTCATAGATTAAGTAATGGATCATGAATTCCCAGAAGGGTTTAAACCCGTAAACATTGAATCATATGATGGCACAACAGACCCCACGGTATGGATTGAGGATTTTCTCCTACACATTCACATGGCTCGCGGTGATGACCTACATGCCAGCAAGTACCTACCATTTAAGCTCAAAGGACCAGCCCGGCATTGGCTGAATAGCCTACTAGCAAGCTCCATTGGCAGTTGGGAGGACCTGGAAGACGCATTCCTTGACAACTTCCAGGGCACTTACGTGCGACCACCGGATGCTGGTGACTTAAGTCACATAACCCAACAACCCGAAGAGTCAGCCAGAAAATTCTAGACTCGGTTCCTAACTAAAAAGAACCAAATTGTCGATTGTCCAGATGCCGAAGCCTTAGCAGCCTTCAAGCATAACATCCGTGATGAATGCCTCGCCCGACACCTCGGCCAAGAGAAGCCAAAGTCCATGGAAACCCTCACGACACTCATGATCCACTTTTATGCGGGCGAGGACAGCTGGCTGGCTCGTAGCAACATCACACCAAAAAAACCCGGCGATTCAGACGCCAGAGATAGCAACGGCAAGCCGCGACACAATAGACACAAGCGTCGCAACAATGGCGACAAGGCCGAAGACACGACAGTTAATGCCGGATTCAGAGGCTTTAAATCCGGATAGCGGAAAAAGGCATTCAAAAGAAACAGTCCGGCACCCCGACAAACCAGCCAACCACACCAACAGAGAATGCTGGGTGTTCAAACAAGCCGGCAAGTTGAACGACGAGCACAAGGAAAAGGGGCTGCATAGCAATGACGACGAGGAGCCCCAGCCACCGAACACAGGAGGGCACAAGAAAATCCCTCCCCAGGTGAAAATGGTGAATATGATATACGCAACCCATATTCCGAAGCATGAACGGAAGCATGCACTAAGGGACGTCTATGCGATGGAGCCAGTCGCCCCGAAATTCAACCCATGGTCCTCTTGTCCGATCACTTTCGATCGCAGGGACCATCCTACCAGCATCCGTCATGGCGGTTCGGACGGATTGGTCCTTGACCCCATCATCGACGGATTCCATCTCCCACGAGTCCTTATGTACGGTGGCAGCAGCCTGAACCTGCTCTATCAGGATACAGTGCGCAAAATGGGCATCGACCCCTCAAGGATCAAGCCCACAAAAACCACCTTCAAGGGTGTCATACCAGGTGTGGAGGCCTGTTGCACGGGCTCAATCACACTGGAAGTGGTCTTCGGATCTCCGGACAATTTCCGAAGCGAGGAGCTAATCTTTGATATCGCCCCCTTCCGCAGTGGTTATCATGCGCTGCTTGGACGAACCGCATTTGCCAGATTCAATGTGGTACCACATTATGCATACCTCAAGCTCAAAATGCCAGGACCTCGCGGGGTTATAACAGTTAATGGAAACACAGAGCGCTCGCTCCGTACGGAAGAGCACACTGCGGACCTCGCGGCAGAAGTACAAAACAGCCTTCTTAGGCAAATAGCCAATTCGGCGATAAAAAAACCTGGACACCGTCAAGCGAGTCCGGAGTACCCCGCAACAGGATTATCCGGCACGACCAAAGCTTGACTAGCAATTTGGCCTCCGCCCCAGCCTCAGTCAAGCGGCAAAATTTGTGCCGCACGTACATAATTACGCACTTAAAATACCATGGGCATAGCGGGGGCACGGATATGACACGGTCCACAATGCGGTTCGACCGCCCCAGGACCCACGCATCTTTACACCTTTTTTCTTTCAGGTCCCCATCTTCTGGAGGCTCTTCCAATAGACCGACTATCGGACACATAGCGGAACGGACACACCAAGAATACAGGAAGCCGGGACGTCCAAGGGAATCCTCAGGTGGTCTTTGATAACGATCATTATACCTGTTTTACATACCCGCACACAGCTCGCTCCTGGTCAGGATGTGTCAAACTTGCCTATTTTGCTTATCGCACTACTTGTACATGTACATTTTGACGTATCATTTGAATAACAAGGGAAAATAGTGTACAGCGTCAGCTTACTATTACGTTTATTTACCCCTTTCCTTTACTGCTTATTTATCATACCCGTGCATCTTGGTACGCCCAGTTTGCCAGGGGCTTCAGTGTACCCCATAACATGGCAAGAAAAGTTTGAACAATTTTGACAGTGCGGCACCCCGAACTTATAGCATTATATGCATCAGCCCTGAATCATGTCTTGGGTCAATAGTTGGGTTTGCCCGGCTCCTATGTTTTGGTACCTTACGTTCCGCTATATCGGCTAAGGTAGCGCAGGGAGAACTACTGTGATTGTGTCCCGGTTCTTCCGGACGAGCACCTCAGTACAGAAAGCTGAAAACGGATTGTCATGATAAGGCGAGAGCTGGTCGCTGTTCGAGAGTTCTCAAATCCTTAAAGATTTTTTCCGCTTCAGGCCAGGAATTGGCCTCGTCCGATTTAGGCGTGTATAGTGCCCCAAGTCCGATCTTCCGGATACTAGGGGCTTCGCCAAAATTTAAGATTGTAGACTTCTATGGCCAAGTGAGAGTGATAAAGCTGTATAGTCCGATTGCCTCGTTCGATGCGTTAAACACCTCCTTAAAAGGACCAAAAATTTGGATAAAGAGTGTTTATATTTATCCCGAACACCCCAGTACTAGTTACATGGGGGCAGAAGCCGACGACTGGCCAACTCTCAAGATTTTATAAACGGCCGCACAGAAGGTAATATTTTAAATTAACAAGCGCCGTATAGCACACATAAACTCGTTTTCATATTACAGGATGATATGAGTGCATTCATTCAAATATTACATCCTTAGCACATTCATCCTCCACAAGGCGGGCACCCTTAATGACATTGTCATAGTACTGTTGGGGTGGCGATGCTCCTTTCCCTTCGGTGGCCCCTCTATTACCAGCTTCTCGGCGTCCATCTTCGCCCAGTGCACTTCCGCACGGGCCAAGGCCCTGCGTGCACCTTCAATGCAGACGGACCGCTTAATGACGTCAAGCCGCGGACAGGCATTTACCATCTGCTTGACAAGGCTGAAGTAGTCACCGGGCAGGGGCTCGCCAGGCCACAACCGGACTATGAGGTCCTTCATGGCCAGCTCGGCCGCCTTGTGAAGTTTGACCAGTTACTTCAGCTGGTCGCTCAAGGGCATCGGATGTTCGGCCCCAATATACTAGGACCAAAATAGCTTATCTGTCGAGCTCCCTTCCTCAGCTCGGTATAACTCTGCGGCATCATAGATACTGTGCGGCAGATCTACGAATGCTCCTGGAGAGCTCCGAATTCTTGGCCGCCTCCATCTCCTGTAGGGCCTTCTGGGCTTCGACCTTGGCGTCTTGCACGCTCTGACGGGCCTTCGCAAGCTCTGACTCTTGTGTCTTGGATTCACGCTCCAAGGACTCAAATTTTTTGACGAAATCCTGGAGCTCTTGCTGGACCTCATCAACCCGAGCCTCTTGTTTTTCGCGCTCGGTGCGCTCCTTGGTCGCTTTGTCTTCAGCCTCGGACAGCGCCTTCTTAAGGGCCGCCACTTTGGTCGTGGCCCCTATTAACATTTATCATGCTTCTATTAGCATCAGTGATTTTTTTCCTTTGTATAACACATGGACGGGGTAGTACTCACCTTTGTTCTCTTCGAGCTGCCTCTTCACGAGGCCGAGCTTTTCTTCGGCCCGCCCCAGGTTCCGCTTCAGTCCGGAAACCTCCGTAGTGAGGGAGGCGCGGCCAGCAGCAACGCCTGCTTATTCACATAGACATAATATGATTAGACTCCTGGGGATAATATTTGATCCTCTGTTCGGCCTTTTTTTCGAACACCAAATAGAGCATCAGGGGCTATGGTCTATACTGTGATATTTTCTCATACTTTAATTACTTACCTCAAAGCCTGTCAGGAGGCCGGCGCAGGCTTCGGTCAATCCGCTTTTGGCAGACTGAACCTTCGCAATCATCGTACTCATAAGAGTACGGTGTTCTTCATCAAGGGAAGCGCTCTGAAGCGCTTCCACCAGGTTATCTGATGCCTCCGGATGGGCAGAGGTCATCGGCACGGGCGGCTCGCCCCCCTTAGCGAGGGGCTGCCTGCCCGAGTACGAAACCACTGGAGGTTTCGGAGCAGTATCCGGCTAGGGGCCAAGCTTACTGTGGCCCCCCTCATCAGAATCCATGGGGATCTTCCCCCTCCCCCATGAGCCCGGCATCAGGGGTTTCGCCTTGAGGTGCCTCCAGATCTATCTCCCCCTGGTCCGGTATCCTCTGAGACAACACCTCAGTGTCGTCTGCAGGCCGGGGAGTAGAGGCCGTCGGGAGCGAATCACTGTTCATCACCGACAAGCTCAAAGACCCATATGAGGAAGATAAGTCGATGTGGGCTTTGGACGGACTGCACAAACATGTTTTGACATGATAAGAAGCCATAAAGCTAAACATGCCAGAAGTATTATGGTATACGGATACTTACAACTTCGCCAGGGGCTTGTCCCTAGGTAGCCACTCCTCGTCGCTGTAGGCGGCTGTTGTGGAGTGGTCCGGAGGGAGGGTCCTTCCCTTCTTGGACCCTTCGGCCTCCTCGGATGGGGCGGCCTTCCTTTTATTCCCCCCCCCCCGGTTTGAGGGAGGGGGTTTTCCTCTTCCTCCTCCTCGTTGTCATTGGAGGAGTTCGCCTCGGTGTCTTTGGATGATGAGTCCGACACAACCTTGCACCGGAGACCTTTCCTGGTCCCCGTGGCCTTCTTCCTGGCCTTCTTCTCTGGCACGTCATAGGGCGCTAGAAACAGCATCTCCGTCAGGAGATCAGTTGCTGGATCTTCAGGCAGCGCAGCTGGACAGTTGATTCGCTCCGCTATCGCCACATAGTCCTGTTAAATCAGTATGATGGCTTAGATTCCGAAATGTGGAGAGCTTACCGTATTGGCGGGGCGCTTTGCGCTGAGTCCGCGGTCCTCGGTGGTGGGAGGAGGTACTCCGGCGGCCTTGAACAACACCTTCCAGACGTCTTTGTGTGTCGTGTCGAAGAGCTCTTGCAGCGTCTGGTGTTTGGCCAAATCGAACTCCCACATGTTGAATGCTCGTCTTTGACACGGGAGGATCTGGCGGAAGAGCATGACCTGGACCATGTTGACAAGCTTGATCTTCTTGCTCATCATATTTTTGACGCAGTTCTGGAGTCCGGTCAGCTCCACAGGCGCACCCCAGGCTAAGACCTTCTTCTTCCAGGAGGTGAGCTGCATGGGGATGCCAGATCGGAATTCGGGGGCCGCCGCCCAGTTGGCGTCGCGCGGCTCGGTGATGTAGAACCACCCCGACTTCCACCCCTTCACGGTCTCCACATAGGAGCCTTCGAGCAAGGTGATGTTGGACATCTTGCCCACCATGGCGCCTCCGCACTCCGCTTGTTGGCCGACCACTATCTTCGGCTTCACGTTGAAGATCTTCAGCCATATGCCAAAGTGGGGCTTGATGCGAAGGAAAGCCTCGCACACAACGATAAACGTCGAGATGTTGAGGATGAAATTAGGGGCCAGATCATGAAAATCCAGCCCATAATAAAAGATGAGCCCACGGACAAATGGGTGGAGGGGGAATCCCAGTCCGCGGACGAAGTGGGCGAGGAGCACAACCCTCTCATGGGGTTCCGGAGTTGGAACGATCTATCCTGCGTCCGGGAACCGGTGCGCGATTTCTGCGGCCAAGTATCCGGCCTCCCGGAGCTTCGTAATGTCCTCCTCCGTGACGGAGGAGGCCATCCACTTGCCTCCCACTCCGGACATGTTTGGAATGGTTGTACATAGGAGGTGAGAACTGGGGCGCTGGAGCTCGAGCGTGCGAGAATGGATGAGCGAAGGAAGAAGAAAGCGTGGGTGAAAAAGGAGAATCCCTATCTC
Organism: Triticum dicoccoides; assembly: GCF_002162155.2. Taxonomy (NCBI): domain Eukaryota; kingdom Viridiplantae; phylum Streptophyta; class Magnoliopsida; order Poales; family Poaceae; genus Triticum; species Triticum dicoccoides. The sequence continues at coordinate 376,303,222 of NC_041387.1, forward strand.
TTTATAAAGGCGGTAGAAACTGTGCGCCTCCCCACTTGCCCGTTAAAATAGCTTATTCCCCAAGCGCCACGATTGATGGCGCTTTTGGGTTACCCATGCCCGTATTGATGAGAATCTCGCGATAAGGGGGACACGATCTCTGCTTCGACAAGATGTGTCAAGGAAACCTCCTCGCATTATGTGTTGTAGCTGGTTGTGAAAAACGGTTCGAATAATATCCGGACCGTGGCGTGATGTCATGCTATAAAAAGTTGTCAGCAGATTAGATTTGGGGAATATTGTGCTCTCTACGGTGGTATGTGGAATTTGTTTTGCAGAGCCGGACATGAGTCTCGTGTTCAAAATCTTCTATGGAGTATTCGGAGAGGGAACCCGCCTTGCAATGCCGAAGACAATCTGCGCGCCGGACTCACCGTCATTGAAGCCTGGTTCAGGGGCTACTGAGGGAGTCCTGGATTAAGGGGTCCTCGGACAGCCGGACTATATACTTGTTGGACTATGAAGATACAAGATTGAAGACTTCGTCCCGTGTCTGGATGGGACTCTCCTTTGCGTGGAAGGCAAGCTTGACAATTCGGATATGTAGATTTCCTTCTCTATAACCTACTCTGTGTAACCCTAGCCCCCTCCGGTGTCTATATAAACCGGAGGGTTTAATCTGTAGGAGGACAACAATCATAATCATAGGCTAGCTTCTAGGGTTTAGCCTCTACGATCTCGTGGTAGATCAACTCTTGTAATACTCATATCATCAAGATCAATCAAGAAGTAATTAGGGTATTACCTCCATCGAGAGGGCCTGAACCTGGGTAAACATCGTGTCCCCCGCCTCCTATTACCATTGGCCTTAGACGCATAGTTGGGGACCCCCTACCCGAGATCCACCGGTTTTGACACCGACAGCCACCTTCCAGGGTCGCCGCCCCGGGATCCAGCTGCCGCCGACAGGGCGAGCCGCCGGCCACCGTGACCACGGCCACCATGCTCGCGAGCCCATCGAACGGCCAGCGCCACCAGATCTTCCTCGGAGCCACAGCTCCACCTCCCCGACCCAGCACCACGCCACCGCCTTGCGTCGTCGCCTAACACGCTGCCATGTCGCCGCGACGCAGATCGGGGGCGAGCACCTCGGCGCGATGGGTGACCCGCCTCACCTGATCTGGCGCGGGAGGGAAGAGAGCCTCCGCCGCCGCCATCAGCCACCTGGGGCTTTGCCCGGCGACCTCCTCTAGCGGCGGCGGAGGGGAGGGGGAGGATGGACGTGTCCGGCGGTGGCTAGGGTTTTTACCCGAGCCGCCCTAGCGGGAGGGTGATGCAGGGCGAGTCTGTCTTTAAAAGGAGGATGACCCCAGCCTATGCACCAACCAGGGATGCATACGACCATTTTAGTATGAGTACCAAGATAAACATGTTCCTCAGAAATTTTTTAAATGAGTATCAAGATATTTCTTGATGATAGGTTCCACCACACACCAAGCTTGATCCTCAATAAATGGGGGGAAATCCCTTTGCATCACCTGTCAATTCTAGGAATTGAACTTGGGCCGCTAGGCTGCACAACCGTATGCCCAACCACTGAGCCAAGGCTCTCATTGCATTCATAGTGTAGATGAGCTCGATACCTGAATTGAATATTTAGCAAGTCAAAACCATTTTTTTGCCTTACCCAGTCCAATGTCTTCAGAAGCATTGGTGCATCGGCTCAACGCAAAGATCAAGAGGTCATCACCGCGATGGGGAGATCGAAAGATCAATAACCATGTTGTTCTCCCCTTTATAGCCATCCAATGAAAGTTTTCTCACTTCTCGGTACATGCGCGAACTTTAGTACTCCCTTCGATCCATATTACTTGTCGCTCAAACAGATCCAGATGTATTTAGACGTATTTCAGTGGTAAAAACATTCTTTTGAGCGACAACTAATATGGATCAAAGGGAGTATTTCAAATTGCATGTTCCTTTGGGTCGTTAACTTACAAATAGTGGCCATATAATTAGCGGAAAAGCCATGTGAAACCAATAAAAAACCTGAATCACCCGTCATAGAACATAACAGGAAAACTGATTTCAACTGATACAAACTATCAAAAGAGCACGTGTGTTGCAACAGAACAAGAAAATATCGCACTACCCTAACCCAATATCAATGAGTCAAGATCCCAGTGGGTCTTACCAAGGCATCTCTCTCAAGGCACAAGATGAGAAATCTTTTTTCTTTTCATGCAAGGTTTTGCTGAGGCGTGCATGCACCGTTATCGACGGTTTCTTTTGTCTCCAATTTGGCTTTGCTGAGGTGTCCATTTGCAATCCGGGTCGGTGTCGATAGGAAAGAAAGATGGATCGTGCGCTATTGATTAAGGTTGCACCGGTAAATAGCATTTTTAAATTATTCAATAGGTAAAATAACATCATATTCAAATTCTAGACATTTTTAACCAGATTTCATATATAACATGTTAAAATTGGAGTAATGTTTTAAAAGATATGGATATTTTTTTTAAAGTACTATTCATTCTAGATGGACCGTGGGTTATTTACAGAAACGGTAGGTTCTTTTTCGCTAAAACACAAAAAATGATTTTTTCGGTCACTTAATGGTGGAGTGCAGGTTATTTACCAGAAAAGCGAGGGGGTTTCTATAAAACAGTAAAAACAGTTTGTTTTCTCACTTAAAAGTGGATGGCTAGTTAATTATCAAAAGAGAGAGGGGGGTTTTCTATAAAAATGTGTGATGTACGGACAGAAGCACTAATCCCTTTATTACTAGATATAGTTTGGTTTACTCTTTTTTCCGCGATAGGGTCCCAAAGTCATGAGTTAAGTATCATAGGTCCTTACAAACACTCCCATATAGAAAATAAAATTACATTTAAATCATTGCGGTGTCGAAGTCTTGTACCTACATCCACCATCGACCGCCACCAGCATAGCTCGATGTAGCCTCTGGGTCTCTTCCTCAGCGGAGTAAACTTTTTAAAAGCCCATGAGCCAGAAGAAGCAGCGGTCGGGAAGTTATTGATGTAAGCCAAGAGACACCAACGGATGCGATCTGCGAAGCAACTTGCTACCCCAGAGAAGAAAATGCCTATAAGGGCACGTAGAAACTTCGAAAACCGTGAAAGCCGGCTGAATCCAGGTGGATCCACCAGAAACCTAAACCGGATCCCAAAATATCCACCGGAGACACAACTCCATATGTCCTTCGATGGTGATAAGCACACCAACGAGGAGGGAAAGGGCAGGGAGACCACAAATCGCCTACACATCCTTGGCGCCGACCCAGAGCAATCCACCGAACCCTCCATACTAGGTCCCTACGATCAGCAGCCTCCCCGACGCCGTCAGCGTCGCACATGCTTTCTCTGGCAGCGCACCCAATGACGGCGGGAGAGGGGGAGGGGATGGAGTGTTGGGAAAATCAGCACCTTTTTATTAAACTAATCCATGAGTAAATAGTAAGCATGAAAAATGTGGCATGCAACTCATACCGATACCTAAGCATGTGAGTATGTATAGTACATAGAAACAAAGCATCTATGAACACAGTATATACGAATAGCACATGAACGAGTAAATGAGGGATGAACAGATCATACCCTTCGGTTGGCTAGGCCAACGAGGCGGTGGCAGCAGCAAGCTCAGCATCGTTTGTGGCCTTCTTCTTGGCGGCGGTGTCGTCGACCATGGTGTCGATTGAGGGAAAATAGTGGAGGCAGAGGAGGACAAAGATGAGGTCCGGTCGGGAACAGTCGCATCGAGACCTCACCAAAAATCTTATTGCCGTTGTCCCGGGCAGGTTCTCAAACAACAGGGTTCTGGAGGCACATGCTCTTGAGATTAATTAACCATCCCTGACCAACAGAAATAAGGCTCGGTTCAGCGGAGGATGGAGAGCACGTGTGTGCAGCTTCTCTTCTCAAGTTCCCAATGACATGTGGTAGAGCAGCCCTTATAAAGAGATCTCACTCTGACTTCACTAGGAGTGTAATACACTTCTCACCACTTGACATGCACCTAAATAGGCTTAGAGATTAATCAAGGATTATTGTCTTATATGGGCCTAAGCACATCTATAATCCAACATGGAGTGGCACACCCGCCTCCGCCTCTCTCCCGGTGGAAACGTTATCAAATTGGCTGTTCTTCTTTGACATTTTAGGCAATTGATATAATTAAAAAACTCATAATGCACTACAAGAGACAAAGAACTTTGGTCAGCAGAAACCCCTAACATTAAGAATCGTTCCAAGGACGATGGAGCTATTACATAAGTACAGAAGAAAATCTCAAGGGTGTCATGATATCTTTCATGTCGAGTTCTGAAAGTCTCTGTATAATTTAGAAATATTGGTCAGCTGCCGAAGCCAGTAGGCCACGTGGGATAAAAATTTCAAGAGCTAGCTGGAGCTAAACAACTCAACATGATCGCACACTTGTACTAGTGCCACTACTTGTCAGCTGTCATTTGTCAGACCGTGCTAACTAACCGGCGTTTCATGGCAATATATTAGGACGCTAAGACTTATTAAGTTATCGACCGCCGGATCTTGACAATATGTAATCGCAAACAAAAGGATGAAAATTATTAGGAGTTGTTTAGCTTCAGATTCTTTCGAGAGTGGAAGGATTCCAACCCAACGGCATGGCGCTGGTAGGAGGCCAAAATTCATGGACGCGATCATATTAATCACACTACCTTCACCGGAGAAGACTTGTCTCCTCCAATCGAAGTGGAAGCTAAGGAACGGCCCAATGGGTCGACCAATTAGGATTAACGAAATGATGGGCATAAACTAAGATTTTACCCGAAGAGTTAGTGAACCACATTACCATAAATACACCAAGACACCATTCCTTGTCCTCGGAGAGGTAGCTGGGTCGCATCTCTGCTGGGTTCTGGCTAAGCTTAGTCTCCTCCGGTGCAGTAACTAAGGGCATCTCCAGCTGCGCCCCCAACAGGCTCCCCCAGGCCACTTTTTCGGCGCCGGTGCCAAAAAACGGCCCAGTCGCGTCCCCAGGACGCCGAAAATTGCCGGTTCGGACCTTTTTTCCGCCCGGCGGTCACAGGCCGAACCCGGCGCGCTGGGGAGCCGTTGGGGGCTCCGGCGCTAGGGAAAAGCACGCCTGGCCCACACCGACAGGGGAAAAGTCAAGGTTTTTTTCCCCCGACTCGCCTCGCACCCCCCGCGCCCTCGGTCACCACTAGCTATATCCCGGCGACGGCCGCCGGCCTACTCCGCTAGATAGCCATTCCCCGCCGAAAAATAGCAGCGCTTCGCCGCGGCAGCCCCTCTCGCAGCAGTTGGTCGTTTCCGGCCGCCATTTCCGGCCGCGGAGGCGCGGTTTAACGGCGGGTACACGCCCACCGCGCGCAAGGTGTTCGGCGTTTTGACTGTCTCGGCGATGGACTCGGATAAGGAGGAAGAGCTCGCCGCGCCGCTGGAGGAGGAAGCCGCGGCCGACGTCCAGGAAGAAGAGCATCTGATGGTGCTCGCCGCCCTCGCCCAGCTGCTGCCGTTCAATGAAAAGCCGCGTCGAGGTGGCTCGGCGCCGGGGCGGGTGAAAGCAAAGAACCGGCATCGTCTGCAAGGCTACGACATGCTCTACTCCGACTACTTCGTCGATGCTCCACTTCATGACGAGAGAACATTTCGGCGCCGTTATCAGATGAGCCGAAAGCTCTTCCTCAGGATTGTGAATTCCATCCGGGAGTTCGACAACTACTTCAAGTGCAAGATGGATTGCACCGGCGATCTTGGATTCACCTCCATCCAGAAGTGCACGACAGCGATGAGGATGCTTGCATATGGAGCTCCCAGTGATTCACTCGACGACTATGGGCGCATGGCCGAGTCCCCCAGCATAGAGAGTTTCTACAAGTTCTGTCGGGCAGTGGTGGCAGTGTTTGGGCCACAATACTTGAAAACACCCAATGCGGAAGACACTGCTCGGATCCTAGCCCAGAATGTAGCAAGAGGATTTCCTGGGATGCTTGGAAGCATCGACTGCATGCATTGGCAATGGAAGAACTGCCCATTTGGTTGGCAGGGGATGTACAAAGGCGCCAAAGGCGGTTGCAGTGTGGTGCTTGAGGCGGTAGCCACACAGGACCTCTGGATTTGGCACTCCTTCTTTGGTATGCCAGGAACTCACAATGACATCAACGTGTTGCAGTGCTCTCCTGTTTTTGCCAAGCTCGTTGAGGGTCATTCTCCTCCGGTGAACTTCGAGATCAATGGGCACCAATACAACAAGGGGTACTATCTAGCTGACGGCATCTATCCGAGATGGTCGACATTTGTAAAGACGATCTCAAACCCTGTGGCAGGAGGAAGGAACGTCTGGTTTGCGAAGGTTCAGGAGGCTTGCAGGAAGGATGTCGAGCGGGCATTTGGTGTGCTCCAATCTCGATTCGCTGTTGTTCGGTACCCCGCTCAGACCTGGTCGAAAGATCAAATGTGGGATATCATGACTTGATGTGTCATCTTGCACAACATGATCATCGAGAGCGAGCAAGAAGACCCAGTGTTTGACACTGAACCATACTACAGGCAGGGTCCTCTAGCCGAAGTTGATCACCAGCTACCGGCAATTTGGACTGCCTATCTCAGTATGCGTCAGGAGATCCGAGACCCACAGGTGCATCATCAACTGCAGAAAGATCTGATTGAGCACCTATGGAGGCTCAAGGGGGACGTCGCGTGATGAAATACGAGTTTTTATTTGTTGAACTATATAATTTGTATTGAACTATTTGTTGTTGTAGTATTTTGTTGAAGTATTTGATTTTTCTGTGATGAAATATGTGATAAGGAATAACTGTGAGGATAATTGAACGCCGAGACACGGCGAAACCATGCCGAATATGGGCCTATTCTCGCCCATATGGGCTGTTTATTCGCCGAAATTGGGCTGCAAAGTGGGCCAATTTCGGCGCCTGGGGGCGAGCTGGGGGCGACGATTGGGCGCAAAACCGCCCCAGCGCCGAGTGTATCGCCGGCTCGCCCCCAGGAGGCGATTTCTATGCGTCCTGGGGGGGCCAACGGCTGAAGATGCCCTAACACACAGGAGAGATGGAGGCCGGCGGCATTTCTCCTGTCTCATCGCCATCGCAGGCAACCGGCGGGCAGGTCAACTGCCGCACTTGGTCGGCCGTCGCGGCCGCCAGCGTCACCCTCATCCTGCTCTACATTTTTTGGCGCTTCGTATGGCAGGGCAAGAAAGACGCGCCGAGGAACGATGGCACCGGCGCCGCCACGTCGTCCGCTCCACCGTCGCCACCTTCATGCCCGTCGCAGGTGGCTGGCGGAACGAGCGACGGAGAACACGACGAGAACGAGAGGATGCAGCTCCCGGTATTCGTGCACGTGGCCAAGGAGAAGGCGGAGTGTGCGGTGTGCCTGGTGGAGTTTGGGCTCGGCGAGATCGGGCGGCTCATGCCGGGCTGCGGCCACGGGTTCCACACCGCCTGCATCGAGACGTGGTTCCGGGTGAGATCGACATGTCCGCTCTGCCGCGCCGCGGTGGTACACAAGAGCGGATCGCCCTTGATCAATCTCCACGTGGCGCGTGGTAACTCGTTGCATAACGGAAATGTTGTACTGTAGAACAGATAACAAGCAATTGTTTAGTCCTGCAATCATGAATCTACTTGTGTTTATGTAATATAAACGAGAAAACAAGCATATATTTAGTCCATTATATAGTGCAGGCCAATGTTGGCCCAAATCGTTCCTTTCGAGTTGAGAATTGATTTTCGTAAAATGTTACTTTCTCTAGAGCATGAAAATTGTATTAACTCTGTTAAAAATTCGGAACAAAAAATGTTATCTCTTAGTATAAGACACGGGTGCCGCCATTGCTCACGGGCAACAGCCCTAGTTAGTCATGTTTAAGTGGATTGATGTGAAGTGTTGATCTAGAGATGGACGGCCGAGAAAAGAAGATGGCTTCACCACACCGAGAAAAGAAGATTGTCGGCGAAGTCGCCAGAAAGCTCGGGAATGGCGGCGACGGTTCAAGAGTGGATGAACACGATGCAGTGGTCCTCGGCGACGGCAGAGTGGACGACGGTGATCAGCTCGACGTAGCGGAGCTCCTGGTGGCGGCAGTTGCTCTCGTAGTCGACAGAGTTGGCGGCTACGACTCGCGGGTGTTAACTTATGTCGGCGGAATCTTCCGTGTGTGGACGCACGGGCTTGCTTTCGGGCACTACTGGGGCCGCGCATGGGTGTGATGAACAAGATGGACAAAGGGACGATGTCGAATTCATGCCACCTCGCCGGAATCAATGGTTGGGCGGCGGCGCAGCTCGGGTATCGTCGAACTCGGGCGTAGAGGACGCGGCAGTCTTGCAAGGGTTGTTCAAGAGGTCGGCATGGGTGCGGCACGTTCGATGGTGGAGGTGGCGTGGCAAATGGCAGCGTGTGGCACCGGAATTTTGGCCGGTGGTGGCGGTGGGGTCGATTAGCAGCATCCTGGCAGCGAGATGCAATGCGAGTTGGGGGCAAAATGAGCAGGGGCTCATCGGATTTAATTAGGGCCGTCTAGGGTTAGCTATCGTGAACGAGAAAACCAGCTATTTGCCACTTTCAATATTGCGCTTTTAAAATTGCCACTCTCAAGATTGGCTTCGCAAAAATGCCACCCAGTCTGTGTGCACTTTGATTATCATGCCATTTCCACTTTTTCATTGCTTTTTTTTCCATTTCTTGGCTCCTCAAACAACCAAAGTACCGGTAGGTTGTGCGCACGCACTAGTTTGTTTTGCATCCAAGCCACTCAGCACACGCCGCTCGCCGAGATTACTGAATGTTCACTCGTGTTTAAGGACATGAAGTCGCAGGCGCACCTCTCTAGCAAGTCGCGCGACGAGCTGCTCCAGCGCACAGGCGAGGACGAGCCGTGGTTGCTTGCATAGGGCATGGGCGGTGAGCTGCGGCGGCTCATGTATGCATTAGTGAGGCGACGGTGAGCGGCGTCGGCTCGTGCAGACGTGGACGAGCACCGGCAGCGAGCTACGGGGGCTCGAGCAGGCATAAGCGAGGCGAGGGCGTGCTCCGCCGGCGCCCGCGGGCTTGGGCGAGCAACGCCGGGCAGCGGCAAGGTGCGATTACCGGCATAGGCGTGGGCGAGCTAAAGGGGCTCGCATGGGAATCAGCAAGCTACGGCGGAGATAAGGATGAGCGCCTCACGACCTCAGATCAATCCGACCTAACCAGTCCACACAAGCATTAGATAAGGTTGAAATGTCCCGGGTTAGTTTGGTCCCTTCAAGTGCTAGGAAATGGGAAAAGAAGAAGAAAAGCAATGAAAATGAGGAGATGACATGATAATTAAAGCGCACACGGGTTGAGTGGCATTTTTGCGAAGCCAAACTTGAGAGTGGAAATTTTGAGAAGCCCAACATTGAAAGTGGCAAATAACCGATTTTATCACCGTGGACGGGGTCATGGAGTTTGTGCGGGCGTGCTCGTGGTCATTTGCATGCTCGCGGTCATGCACAAGATCGTGAGCAAATGTCTCTCGTGGGAGGTTGACGAAGCAGCTGACAGACAAGGCCCGCCTGGTGTGACATCCAACCTTAATAGGAATGGTAGACTACTCATGTCAATGTGTACTTTCTTTTCCAAGAGCCCATCCGAAAGGAACATCAAAGTTAAGCATGTCTGGCTTGAAGCAATTTGAGGATGGGTGCCCGACTCAGAACTTGATTTTGAGTGCGCATGGGTGACGATAAAGTGCATAGAAAAGACTAGTGTTGGTTTGTGGGACCAGTCTAGATCCAAGGCGTCACAACCGGGAACCAGTGTGTGAACCGTTAGTTGAAGGGTTACACCTGGCAGCGGCTGAGCGCATGCGAGAGAGGTGTGGTGCAAGTGCAGGTGGCCGTTGGTTTTAGGAGATATGACGACTGGTGTTATTTCATGGCGTACCGCTTTGGGCGGCTTAGGTGGTCCGACTTTTTGTAGGCTAACCACACGCTTTATTCATTACTTAATAATGTTTTGGGGAATACAATTGAGATCGGGGGTAAAGAAGCCAAAGATGGCATCCCACCAAAAGACTAAGCGCATGTGTAGCGAGGTTATGTGCCTCTACATTTGATACTCACCCTTCAAACAGGAAGCAGCAATGCTGAAATTCTGAAGACACTATTTGAATTTCCCTAACGATTTGGCTATACTTACCACCGCCACATTCATTGATGTTTGCGACTATTTCCTTGCAATCAGACCCAACAATCACATGTTCTTGCATGAGATCATTTGCTGGTGCCATGGCCTCTTTGTTTCTTCGGTAGAAATCTTGGGGCACTCTTTGAGATTCTTTGTGTGGATTGAGTATTGTGAATCTGAAATTGTTTGATGCATATCGTATAATCAACTCATGGATACTCGTGGTGACATTGGAGTATCTAGGTGACATTAGAGTTGGTTGATGTGTATCATATAGTGTTATTTTAGTACTAACTCTTAGATAGATCGATCAGAAAGGATAACTTGGTGTTATTTTAGTATAAACTCTTTGATAAATCAATCGGAAAGGATAACTTTGAGCTGGTTTCATACTCTACAAATAATTTCGTCTTATGTTCTCCGCTAGATAAGAACTTTGGAGTGATTCTTCATCGCACGTTGAGGGAAGGTTATATGATCAAATTATATTAGCATTGTTGAAAGATTGCACTAGCGAAAGTACGGACCCTAGGCCTTGTTTCTGAGCATTGCAATACCGTTTGTGCTCACTTTTGTTACTTGCTACCTTGTTATTTTTTGTTGTTCCTATTACAAAAATCAATATCTACTCTGAATACTACACTTATATTACCATCTCTTCGTTGAACTAGTGCACCTATACAATTTCCCATTGTATTTGGTGTGTTGGGGACACAAGAGACTCTTTGTTATTTGGTTGCAGGGTTGTTTGAGAGAGACCATCTTCATCCTACGCCTCCCATGGATTGATAAACCTTAGGTCAACCAATTGAGGAAAAATTGCTACTGTCCTACAAAACTCTGCGCTTGGAGGCCCAACACGAGTCTACAAGAACAAGTTATGTAGTAGACATCACTCCGCGGGTTCGAGGATCATGTAGACATGACCGAGACACCTCTCTGGTCAATAACCAATAGCGAAACCCGGATTCCCATATTAGTTCCTACATATTCCACGTAGATCTTCATAGGTTGAACCACGATGTCGAGGATTCAATTAATGTTGTATGCAATTCCCTTTGTCAGGCAATATGTTACTTGCCCGAGATTCGATCGTCGGTATCTCCATACTTAGTTCAATCTCGTTACCGGCAAGTCTCTTTACTCGTTCCATAATACAAGATCTCGTGAGTAAACTCATTAGTCACATGAAGCTTCTTGTGATGTTGTATTTCCGAGAGGGCCCAGAGGTACCTCTCGCTCACACGGAGCGGCAAATCCCAGTCTTGATCCATGCAACCCAACAGACACCTTAGGAGATACCTGTAGAGCAGCTTTCGATCACCCAGTTACAAAGTGACGTTTTATAGCACACAAGGTATTCCTTTGGTATCCGGGAGTGGCATGATCTCACTGTATAAGGAAATGATGTTTGACATGAAGAAAGTTGTAGCAAATAACTAAACGATCTGATACTAAGCTTATGATTGGGTATGTCCATCACATCATTCTCCTAATGATGTCATCCCGTTATCAAATGACAACTCATTCTATGGTTAGGAAACCTTAACCATCTCTAATCAACGAGCTAGTCTAGTAGAGGCCTACTAGGGACACAGTGTTGTTTATGTATTCACACATGTATCTAAGTTTCTGGTCAATACAATTCTAGTATGAATAATACACATTTATCATGAACAAGGAATATGATAATAACTACTTTATTATTGCCTCTAAGGAATATTTCCAACATTAAGGTACTAATTTCATAAAGTATTGAATCAAAGCATTAACACTTAATGAATATATGTAATCCTCACCCATTCCCTTTGGTTCGTGATTATTGACACTTCAAGTTATCCGGCTCAAAACGATAACATGTGCATACACTTGCAAATATCATCTAAAGCACATTGTATTCATGAAAACATAAACGGTTTAGATCTGAAATCATGGCACTCGGGCCCTAGTGTCAGGCATTAAGCATAGAAAATCCATAGCAACATTATTCTTAGAACATGATGAATATTATGCATCAAACCCTAAGAAATCCGACATCTATTACATAAGGGATCTCATCCAATTCTCATCCACCATATGTGCCTATAGAGAAATTACTCACATATGAGTGGAGAGATCATGACGATGATGATGGACCCCCCGCTCCGGAGGCTGGACCAGTCTCCAAACTGTCCTTTGGGAGCAGAACAGAGGTGGCGGAGGCTCTATCGCGCGGAAAAATCTGATAAATTTCTCCAAGGGTTTTCGAGCAGAAGTGATTTATAGGCCAAAGGGCACTGAGGCAATGCCCCCGGGCACGTGCCTGCCCCGGGCCCATCTTCTTCCTCTGAGGCTTAGAATTCCTGGCTTGAGGAAGGTGCCCATGTCATCGGTAAAAAAAGATGTGGCCGGGCCCATCTTCTGCCTCGGAGACTTAGGATTCCCGACTTAAGGTTCCCAAAAACTTGTCGGATGCTGCAACGCAGTTGACGAGATTAATGAGAGTGTGTCAGATACGGTGGCATGCCACAACGAGTAGGCAACCCATCCATCACCATCACGAAGAATAAGGATGAGAAAGGATTCCCTTCCTGAAACACGGCTGACAAGATTAATGCGAGTGTGTCAGATGTGGTGGCATGCTACAACGAGTAGTGCAACCCATCCATCACCATCATGAAGAATAAGGGTGAGAAATGATCCCCTTGCCAAAGCCCACGACGATTGTAGATGGCCTCATTGATGACTCCATTGAACAAGACCCTAGTGGAGAAGGAAACGATGATATCGCGAAAGGAAAGACGAGGTGGGTTGGGCCTTCCTTCTGAAGATCTCGACAAAGCTAGGCTTTGGTCGCAAGTGGATTGCATGTGACCCACCTTGTCAAATTCACCATAGTTGTCAGTGTTAAATATTAACTCCATAAAAGTGAATTGTTCTGCTTTGGATGAGCTAAAGACGAACAAGAAGCTTACAAACAATTGTTCGGGTGTGAATTGGGTTCTTTGCCCTTTACGTATTTGGGTATACCAATTCACCATCGCAAGCTTTACAACAAGAATGGAAGTGCATTGAGGATTGATTTGAAAAGAAACTAAGTTGCTGGAAGGGCAAGCTTATGTCATATGGAGGTCGACTAATTCTCATTAATTTGTTACTCACGAGTATGCCTATGTTTCTCTTGTCCTTTTTGAGGTACCAGTTAGAATTCGGAAAAGACTGGACTTCTATCAATCGTGCTTCTTCTGGTAGAGTGATGAGTTAAAATGAAAGTACAAACTCGCTAAATGGGATGTAATCTGTAGGCCAAAAGACCAAGGGGGTCTTGGCATTGAAAATTTAGAGGTGAAGAATAGATGTCTTCTCAGCAAGTAGTTGTATAAGCTATCTGTAGAGACCGATGCCACATGGGCCCAGATTCTGCGTAATAAGTACCTACATTCCAAAACATTATCCCAGGTGACGGTCAGACCGACTGATTCACCATTTTGGAAGGGACTGATGAGAGTGAAATCAGTATTCTTCAACGGGACAAAATTTATCGTTGGAAATGGTACTACCACGAGATTCTGAGAGGATACATGGTTACGGGAGACGCCCCTTGCACTCCAGTATCCTTCTCTCTATAATATTGTTCAGTGAAGAGACGCTTATGTTGCAACAGTATTACAATCCAACCCTCTCAATATTCAATTCAGGAGGACTTTAGAGGGAAACCGTTGGGAAGCTTGGCTCCAGAAGATTGTTCACCTTTCTAAACAGCCAGACCGGTTGCACTGGAAACTAACACAGAATGGAGAGTTTTCGGTTAAATCCATGTATTTGGATATTATCAACACTGGCTCTATACCTCAATCAAAACATGTTTGGAAAGTCAAAGTGGCTTTAAATATTAAAGTGTTTATGTGGTTTATCCATAAACAGGTCATTCTAGCTAAGGACAATTTGGCTAAACGCAAATGGACATGATCTAAAAGATGTAGCTTCTGTGTGATCATGATGAATCTATCAAACACCTCTTTCTTGACTGCCCAATGGCAAAAAAATATGACGGTCTGTCCACATCGCATTTAACATTACTCCTTCGAATATCATCCACACGTTATTTCGGACGTGACTAGATGGAATAGAGTCAGAAACGGTGAGACATCTCCGTGTAGGCGTATGTGCTTTATTATGGGCAATATGGAATTGCAGGAATTATTTGGTTTTTAACAAAACAACACATACTAATTTCTTGCAGGTTATTTTTCAGGCCACTGCACTGATCCGTATGTGGTCGCTACTCAATCCGACGGATGAGCGTATGGTTACTGGGTCTCTCCGGTGGGAGATGGTAGCACGGGCTATGTTTAACCGGTTTGGATGGCGGTCATGTAATAGGATAGGTCTTTAGTTTCCTATCTACTTTGGATGGCTATCATGTAATAGGATAGGTATTTAGTTTCCTATCTACTTTTTGCCTGCCGGTTGTGGCTATTTTGTTTTTTGTGTAATTGCTCTGTGTGAGCATTTTTTTCCTTTTTGAGACATGGAGACTTTGTTAAACCTTTTGCTTATTAATAATACGGCCCTATACATGGTTCTGATGCAGAGGCCAGGATAACCTCCTTTTCGAAAAAAACTTTGTCTCAACAAAAAAGAAAATCTTATCAAATGCCTTGGTGATGTCAAGCTTGAGCGTCCGCCCAGGAGGCACTGTGCAACTTCCTAGCCGTGCCACACACAAGCATGAAGTTGTCATGCAAACACTGCGGACGCAACTCATGCTTCAAAGATTTGTTCCAACAGTATTTTCTCAACCATCTCATACTGCATACACCAGAAACATAGGAGATTTGTTCCAGCGGTATTTTCTTAATTGCTACTGTATTTCATATAGACAAACACCAGAAACATAATGATTTTTTTTTTTGAAATTAAAGGTAGATTTCATTCTACCTTGTATATTTCAAAATAGGCCTTAGCCCGGAGACCGTAGTGTTGGGGAACGTAGTAATTTCAAAAAAATTCCTACGCACACGCAAGATCATGGTGATGCATAGCAACGAGCGGAGAGAGTGAGTCCATGTACCCTCGTAGACCGAAAGCGGAAGCGTTAGCATAACGCGGTTGATGTAATTGTACGTCTTCACGATCCGACCGATCCAAGTACCGAATGTATGACACCTCCAAGTTCAGCACACGTTCAGCTCGATGACGTCCCGCGAACTCCGATCTAGTAGAGCTTCACGGGAGAGTTCCGTCAGCACGATGGCGTGATGACGGTGATGATGTTGCTACCGACGCAGGGCTTCGCCTAAGCACCGCTACAATATGCCCGAGGTGGAATATGGTGGAGGGGGGCACCGCACACGGCTGGGAGAGATGAACAGATCAACTTGTGTGTCATGGGGTGCCCCTAGCCTCATTATATAAAGAAGGAGAGGAGGGGAGGGGCTGGCCCTCTCTATGGCGCGCCCTGGGGAGTCCTACTCCCACCGGGAGTAGGATTC
>NC_041387.1:376319361-376348384 GCF_002162155.2 Triticum dicoccoides
GAGTCAACGAAAGGGAAGAGAGAAGAAAAGGAAGGAGGGGGCGCCGCCCCTCCCCCTAGTCCAATTCAGACTAGGCCTTGGGGGGCGCGGCCTGCCTCTCTCTCTCTCCCTTAAAGCCCAATAAGGCCCCCCCCGGCGAATTCCCGTAACTCTCCCGTACTCCGATAAATACCCGAATCACTCGGAACCTTTCCGATGTCCGAATATAGTCGTCCAATATCTGGATCTTTATGTCTCGGCCATTTCAAGACTCCTCGTCATGTCCCCGATCTCATCCGGGACTCCGAACTACCTTCGGTACATCAAAACACATAACTCATAATATAAATCATCACCGAACATTAAGCGTGCGGACCCTACGGGTTCGAGAACTATGTAGACATGACCGAGACTCATCTCCGGTCAATAACCAATAGCAGAACCTGGATGCTCATATTGGCTCCTACGTATTCTACGAAGATCTTTATAAGTCAAACCGCATAACAACATACGTTGTTTCCTTTGTCATCGGTATGTTACTTGCCCGAGATTCGATCATCGGTATCTCAATACCTAGTTCAATCTCGTTACCGGCAAGTCTCTTTACTCGTTATGTAATGCATCATCCCGCAACTAACTCATTAGTCACATTGCTTGCAAGGCTTAAAGTGATGTGCATTACGGAGAGGGCCCAGAGATTACCTCTCCGACAATCGGAGTGACAAATCCTAATCTCGAAATACGCCAACTCAACAAGTACCTTCGGAGACACCTGTAGAGCACCTTTATAATCACCCAGTTACGTTGTGACGTTTGGTAGCACACAAAGTGTTCCTCCGGTAAATGGGAGTTGCATAATCTCATAGTCATAGGAACATGTATAAGTCATGAAGAAAGTAGTAACAACATACTAAACAATCAAGTGCTAAGCTAACGGAATGGGTCAAGTCAATCACATCATTCTCCAATGATGTGATCCCGTTAATTAAATGACAACTCATGTCTATGGCTAGGAAACTTAACCATCTTTGATTCAACGAGCTAGTCAAGTAGAGGCATACCAGTGACACTTTGTTTGTCTATGTATTCACACATGTACTAAGTTTCCGGTTAATACAATTCTAGCATGAATAATAAACATTTATCATGAAATAAGGAAATAAATAATAGCTTTATTATTGGCTCTAGGTCATATTTCCTTCAGTCTCCTACTTGCACTAGAGTCAATAATCTAGTTCACATCACCATGTGATTTAACACTAATATTCACATCTGCATGTGATTAATACCCATAGTTCACGTCGTCATGTGACCAACACTCCAAGGGTTTACTAGAGTCAATAATCTAGTTCACATCGCTATGTGATTAACACCCAAAGAGTACTAAGGTATGATCATGTTTTGCTCGTGAGAGAAGTTTAGTCAACGGGTCTATCACCCGTATGTATTTTGTAAAATATTCTCTGTCTACAATGCTCTGCACGGAGCTACTCTAGCTAATTGCTCCCACTTTCAATATGTATCTAGATTGAGACTTAGAGTCATCTAGATCGGTATAAAAGCTTGCACCAATGTAACTTTTTATGACGAACTCCTTATCACCTCTATAACCGAGAAATATTTCCTTGGTCCTTACTAAGGATATTCTTAACCGCTGTCCAGTGATCTACTTCTAGATCAAAAAATTGTACTCCCTTGCTAAACTCAGAGCAAGGTTTACAATAGGTCTGGTACACAGCATATCATACTTTATAGAACCTATGACTGAGGCATAGGGAATGACTTTTCATTCTTTTTCTATTTTCTGCCGTGGTCGGGTTTTGAGTCTTACACAACTTTACACCTTGTAATACAGGCAAGAACCCTTTCTTTGACTGATCCATTTTGAACTTCTTCAAAACTTTACCAAGGTATATGCTCATTGAAAAATCTTATCAAGCGTCTTGATCTATAGATCTTGATGCCCAATATGTAAGCAGCTTCACCGAGGTCTTTCATTGAAAAACTCTTTTCCAAGTATCCCTTTATGCTATCCAGAAATTCTATATCATTTCCAATCAACAATATGTCATCTACATATAATATTAAAAATGCTACAGAGCTCCCACTCACTTTCTTGTAAATACAAGCTTCTCCAAAAGTCTGTATAAAACCATATGCTTCGATCATATCATCAAAGCATATATTCCAACTCCGAGAGGCTTGCACCAGTCCATAAATGGATTACTGGAGCTTGCACACTTTTGTTAGCACCCTTTGGATTGACAAAACCTTCTGGTTGCATCATATACAACTCTTCCTTAAGAAATATCCATTTAAGGAATGCAGTTTTTATATCCATTTGCTAGATTTCATAAAATATGGCAATTGCTAACATGATTCGGACGGATTTTTAGCATCGATACAAGTGAGAAAATCTCATCGTATTAAACATCTTGAACTTGTCGAAAAACTTTTTGTGAAAAGTCGAGCTTTGTAGATAGTAACACTACTATCAGCGTATGTCATCCTCTTGAAGATCCATTTATTTTCCATGGCTTGCCGATCATCGGGAAAGTCCACCAAAGTCCACACTTTGTTCTAATACATGGATCCCATCTCAGATTTCATGTCCTTCAAGCCATTTTGCGGAATCTGGGCTCATTATCGCTTCCTCATAGTTCGTAGGTTCATCATGGTCTAGTAAAATGACTTCCAGAATAGGATTACCATACCACTCTGGTGCGGACTGTACTTTGGAAGACCTACGAGGTTCTGTAGTAACTTAATTTGAAGTTTCATGATCATCATCAGTAGCTTCCTCACTAATTGGTGTAGGAATCACTGGAACTGATTTCTCTGATGAACTACTTTCCAATTCGGAAGAAGGTACAATTATCTTATCAAGTTCTACTTTCCTCCCACTCACTTCTTTCGAGAGAAACTCCTTCTCTAGAAAGGATCCATCTTAGCAACGAATAACTTTCCTTCGGATCTGTGATAGAAGGTGTACCCAACAGTTTCCTTTGGGTATTCTATGAAGACGCACTTCTCCGATTTAGGTTCGAGCTTATCAGGTTGAAACTTTTTCACGTATGCATCGCAGCCCCAAACTTTAAGAAACAACAACTTTGGTTTCTTGCCAAACCACAGTTCATAAGGCGTCGTCTCAACGGATTTTGATGGTGCCCTATTTAAAGTGAATGCAGTTGTCTCTAATGCATAACCCCAAAACGACAATGGTAAATCGGTAAGATACATCATAGATCGCACCATATCCAATAAAGTGCGGTGACGACGTTCTGACACACCATTACGCTGTGGTGTTCCATGTGGCGTGAGCTGTGAAACTATTTCACATTGGTTTTAAATGAAGGCCAAACTCGTAACTCAAATATTCTCCTCTACGATCATATTGTAGAAACTTTATTTTCTAGTTACGATGATTCTCCACTTCACTCTGAATTCTTTGAACTTTTCAAATGTTTCATACTTGTGCTTCATTAAGTAGATATACTCATATCTGCTCAAATCATTTGTGAAGGTCAGAAAATAACGATATCGGCCATGAGCATCAACACTCATTGAACCGCATACATCGGTATGTATTATTTCCAACAAGTCAGTAGCTCGTTCCATTGTTCCGGAGAATGGAGTTTTAGTCATCTTGCCCCAAAGGCACGGTTCGCAAGAATGAAATGATTCATAACCAAGTGATTCCAAAAATCCATCTTTATGGAGTTTCCTCATGTGTTTTACACCAATATGACCCAAACGGCAATGCCACAAATAAGTTGCACTATCATTATTAACTTTGCAACTTTTGGCATCAATATTATGAATATGTGTATCACTACGATTGAGATCCAACAAACTATTTTCATTGGGTGTATGACCATTGAAGGTTTTATTCATGTAAACAGAACAACAATTATTCTCTGACTTTAAATGAATAACCGTATTGCAATAAACATGATCAAATCATATTCATGCTCAACGCAAACGCCAAATAACATTTATTTAGGTTTAACACTAATCCCGAAAGTATAGGGAGTGTGCGATGATGATCATATCAATCTTGAACCACTTCCAACACACATCGTCACTTCACCCTCAACTAGTCTCTATTTATTCTGTAACTCCTGTTTTGAGTTACTAATTTCTAGCAACCGAACAAGTATCAAATACTCAGGGGCTACTATAAACACTAGTAAGGTACACACCAATAACCTGTATATCAAATATACCCTTGTTCACTTTGCCATCCTTCTTATCCACCAAATATTCAGGGCATTTCCGCTTCCAGTGACTAATTCCTTTGTAGTGGAAGCACTCAGTTTCAGGCTTTGGTACAGCTTTGGGCTTCCTCGCGGGAGTGACAACTTGCTTGTCATTCTACTTGAAGTTCCCTTTCTTTCCCTTTGCCCTTTTCTTGAAACTAGTGGTCTTGTCAATCATCAACACTTGATGCTCTTTCTTGATTTCTACCTTCGTCGATTTCAACATCACGAAGATCTCGGGAATCATTTTCATCATCCCTTGCATACTATAGTTCATCACGAAGTTCTAGCAACTTGGTGATGGTGATTAGAGAATTCTGTCAATCACTATCTTATCTGGAAGATTAACTCCCACTTGATTCAAGCGACTGTAGTACCCAGACAATCTGAGCACATGCTCACTAGTTGAGCAATTCTCCTCCATCTTTTAGCTATAGAACTTGTTGGAGACTTCATATCTCTCAACTCGGGTATTTGCTTGAAATATTAACTTCAACTCCTAGAACATCTCATATGGTCCATGACGTTCAAAATGTCTTTGAAGTCCCGATTCTAAGCCGTTAAGCATGGTGCACTAAACTATCAAGTAGTCATCATATTGAGCTAGCCAAACATTCATAACGTTTGCATCTGCTCCTGCAATAGGTCTATCACCTAGCGGTGCATCAAGGACATAATTCTTTTGTGCAGCAATGAGGATAAACCTCTGATCACGGACCCAGTCTGCATCATTGCTACTATCATCTTTCAACTTATTTTTCTCTAGGAGCACATATAAAACATAGGGAAGCAACAACACGAGCTATAGATCTACAAGATTATTTGCAAAATACTATCAGGACTAAGTTCATGATAAATTTAAGTTCAATTAATCATATTACTTAAGAACTCCCACTTAGATAAACATCTCTCTAATCATCTAAGTGATCACGTAATCCAAATCAACTAAACCATAACCGATCATCACGTGAAATGGAGTAGTTTTCAATGGTGAACATAACTATGTTGATCATATCTACTATATGATTCGCGCTCGACCTTTCGGTCTCAGTGTTCCGAGGCCATATCTACATATGCTAGGCTCGTCAAGTTTAACCCAAGTATTCTGCGTGTGCAAAACTGGCTTGCACCCGTTGTAGATGAACGTAGAGCTTATCACACCCGATCATCACGTGGTGTCTCGGCACGACGAACTTTGGCAACGGTGCATACTTAGGGAGAACACTTTTATCTTGAAATTTAGTGAGAGATCATCTTATAATGCTACCGTCAAACTAAGAAAAATAAGATGTATAAAAGATAAACATCACATGCAATCAAAATATGTGACATGATATGGCCATCATCATCTTGTGACTTTGATCTCCATCTCCAAAGCATCGTCATGATCTCCATCATCACCGGCATGACACCATGATCTCCATCATCTTGATCTATATCAATGTGTCATCACATGGTCGTCTCGCCAACTATTGCTCTTGCACCTATGGCTATCACATAGCGATAAAGTAAAGCAATTATTTGGCGCTTGCATCTTATGCAATAAAGAGACAACCATAAGGCTTCTGCCAGTTGCCAATAACTTCAACAAAACATGATCATCCCATACAACAACTTATATCTCATGATGTCTTGACCATATCACATCACAACATGCCCTGGAAAAACAAGTTAGACGTCCTCTATTTTGTTGTTGCAAGTTTTACGTGGCTGCTGATGAAGCCATGTACCTAGGGTAGGGTCACAGACCTGTCCAAAGTACCCTTCCCAAGGACATCTCTAGAAGAAATTACCTTTCAGTCGACCTAGAAGGGTTCCACTCGATGGACTCGAAGACACTCGACCATGAAGCCACTCACTCGATCGCCAGAAGATCTAGAGTCACTCTGCATCCAAACGGTCTGTTATTAAGTAGTCTTTATGGTCATGATAGCACTTTATGTAGGGCGTTACCAGTAACGTCAGGCCTTAATGTACTTTAAACCCTGCATAACTGAGGGTCGGAGGGGTCTGCCAGACTCTATATAAGCCACCCCCTCCTCAGTGTAAAGGGTTTGCACCCATGTAACTCATACGCATATAATCCAGTCGACTGCCTCCGGGCTCCAAGACGTAGGGCTGTTACTTCCTCCGAGAAGGGCCTGAACTTGTAAATCCCTTGCATATACAACTACTCCATAGCTAGGATCTTGCCTCTCTACTGTCAGACTTAGAACCACGACAGTTGGCACCCACCGTGGGGCTGGTGTCTTAGCGACTTATTGGAGAAGTTGCAATTTTTTCCGATCTCCTTCATCATGGTTTCAGGCGGAGTTTTGGTCGAGGGCCGCGAGATCCGTCTCGGTGTGCTCATGTTCATCGCCGACGACTCTGCTTGGCTTCAGGAGGCTCCACTCGACATTGACGCGCTCCCGGTCCGTGGAGCGACACACTTTCGCGCGTGTGTCCGCGGCGTCCTCCTGTGGCAACCGTCGACCCAGTATCGGTCGGTCGTTGTGTCATCCTCCCTCCCTGCTTCCCACCGGCGCAAGCACTCCGGTCGGTCGAGGCTTCAGCGGTGGGTGAGGCACGCGGTGGCCCGCTAGTCGGCCACCCCCCAAGTCGCGCCAATCGAGCCCGACGAATCTCTCTACGGCCTGTTCGACTGGCTCCGAAGAGACTGCATCCGAGTGCGACATCAGTGATCCAGCGGCGGATGTCCTGATGGTCAATGGACCGCGCAGTCCTCCCGGCTTCCCTCGTGCCGACGGAGGCGATGGTGGAGGTGACCCAGCGCAGGTCCACGGAGAGTATCAACCCGAGCCACTCACTTCCCTGCAAAGGGAAGATCTTCGCCGCCGGAACATGGATGCACTGCATACTCCTATCGTTGGAGAAACCCCCGAGGCTCGCGCCTTAGAGGATGCTCGTTTGGCCAACCTGGCTGAGCGCACTCGACTGGAGAACCTCCAGCAAGCACTCGACGAGCGTGCACGGCAACGAGTTCCGGACTCCAGTCGACGTCAGCTCTTTCCACCACCGACTCAGGTATATCAAACTCCGATTCAGAATTTAGCAGCTGTAGCCCGTATAGCAGAGTCAATTCAGCCTTCCTAGTCAGAGGCTGGCAGAGGCTTGATGCAGATCAGATATTTGCTCCGGGCAGCAGGAGATCAAAATTCAGCCGTATCACAGACACGGAACAGGATTCACAGCAGATCCGTCGCTGCGAATTCACTCCAGTCGGCCCATAGCCCTAGATCGCCCCCGAGGCATGAGGGACGTGGAGGTCGGCGTGAGCAGTATGATGACCGATTCGATCGCGATGATCGGTGTCGAGTGCCCACTCCACCCCCAAGAGGTGGGTCGTACGCCCCTCGACAGCAAGATGACAGCCGCCAACACAGTGTTGGGCGAAGGGTTCCAGTCGACCCCAGAGAACCAGGCTTCGATGCGAGATCCATCATCGTTCAAGGTTTGGTCGATCGGAACAGAGCTCACCGAGAAGGCCATGACAGAGATGTGCCCACCAGTAGCAGAGTTCACGTCTCAGGACCAGAGTGTTTTAGCAGAGCCATCAGGGCCGCGGTGATTCCTCCCAATTTCAGGTTGGCGACCGGAGTCAGTAAGTTCACCGGCGAGTCCAAGCCCGATACTTGGCTTGAAGACTGCCGAGTGGTTGTTCAGATTGGCGGCGGCAAAGATGAGGTAGCCATGAAACACCTGCCTCTTATCTTGGAGGGCTCGGACAGAGCATGGCTGAATCAGTTGGCGCCTAGCAGTATTTACACTTGGGAAGATCTTGCCCGAGTGTTTGTCAGAACATTTGAAGGAACTTGCAAGCGACCAGAAGGGTTGACAGAGCTGCAAGTTTGCGTGCAAAAGTCGAATGAGACTTTGAGAGATTACATCCAGAGGTGGATCACGTTGCACCATACGGTGGAGAATGTATCTGATCACCAGGTAGTCTGTGCCTTCAAAGAAGGCGTTGAGAACAGAGATCTAAGTTTGAAATTCGGTCGGACCGAAGACATGACCCTGAGTCGGATGATGGAGATTGCCACCAAGTATGCCAATGGTGAAGAAGAAGACCGACTCCGGAGTGGCAAGTACAAACCAACCGCTCATGAAACTGGGGGAGGGAACTCCAGTCGGAAACAGAAGCGGAAAGCCGAGCCAACTGCTCCTGGAGAAGCCTTGGCCGTGACTCAAGGAAAGTTTAAAGGGAAGCCCAAAGCTCCTTGGAACCCCAAGAAGGTGAAAGACAAGGAGGGAAATGACGTGATGGATTTGCCCTGCCACATCCACATGAAGAAAGATGAGGAGGGTAACTTCATTTACCCGAAGCATACCACTCGACAGTGTCGGCTCTTGATACAACAATTCCAAGGGAAATAGCCCAAGGACAAGGAAAAGGAGTCGGACAAAATTGAGGACAAGGGAGATAGTGATGAAGAATATCCCCAGGTGAATTCCACTCTGGTGATTTTTGCTGACGTTGAGAGCAAAATTCGATTGAAAGTTATCAACCGAGAAGTGAATATGGTTGCTCCGGAGACTCCCAATTATCTGAAATGGTATCAGACTGCCATCACCTTCGACCAGTCCGATCACCCGACACACATAGCCACCCCTGGGAGGCAAGCTCTGGTGGTCGACCCAGTCGTTGAAGGCACTCGACTGACTAAAGTGTTGATGGATGGTGGTAGTAGCTTGAATATATTGTACGCAGAGACACTGAAAGGGATGGGCATTCCGATGTCCAGACTCAGTACCAGCAACATGAGTTTCTATGGAGTCGTTCCTGGCAAGAAGGCTGCGTCACTCAGCCAGATAGCTCTTGATGTGGTTTTCGGAGATTCCAAACATTTCCGCAAGGAAAAGTTGACATTCGAGGTTGTGGATTTTCAGAGTGCCTATCACGCTATTTTGGGCAGGCCAGCTTACGCATGTTTTATGGCTCAACCATATTACATGTACCTCAAATTGAAGATGCCCGGCCCCAAAGGTGTGATCATTGTTACTGGTAATTGCAAGAAGGCGGAAGAGTGCTTTCAGAAAGGCTCAAAGATTGCCGATGCTCAGATGGTAGCAGAAGAGTGGCAGGAACACCAGAAAAATGCAGACCCGAGTGATTTGTTGCGAGCTAAGAAGCCTGCTACAGAGTCAGCGTTTCAATCGTCCGGTGAGAAAAAGCTAGTTCACATCCACCCGACCGACCCCAACGCTACTCCGACTAATATCTCCACAATACTCGACCCCAAATAGGCAGAAGCGCTCATCCAGTTCCTCCGTGAGAACCGGGACATCTTTGCATGGAAACCTTCTGACATGCCAGGTGTGCCCAGGGGGCTGGCTGAGCACCATCTGCGAGTCGACTCAAAGGCGAAACCTGTTAAGGAACATCTGCGGCGGTCCGCCGTCCAGAAAAGGAAAGTCATTGGCGAAGAGGTGGCTCAGCTCTTAGAAGCAGAGTTTATCCAAGAGATTTACCACTCCGAGTGGCTCGCCAATGTTGTCATGGTCCCCAAGAAGGACAAGTCACTTCGCATGTGCATTGAATTTAAACATATCAATCGGGCCTGCCTGAAAGATCATTTTCCTCTCCCCTGCGTCGACCAAATAGTCGACTTGACTGCGGGATGTGAGTGACTGTCTTTCTTAGACGCCTATTTCGGGTACCATCAGATCCGTCTGTATGGACCCGATGAGATCAAAACAGCTTTCATCACCCCATCTGGGTGCTTCTGTTATGTCACCATGCCATTCGGCCTCAAAAATGCTGGAGCCACGTTCATGAGGATGATTCAGAAGTGTTTGCTCACTCAAATCAGTCGGGATGTGGAAGCGTACATGGATGATATTGTGGTCAAGTCACGCAAAGGTTCCGACCTGCTGACTGACCTTGCTGAAACATTTGCCAACCTCAGGAGGTATGATATCAAGCTTAATCCATCAAAGTGCACATTCGGAGTTCCTGGCGGAAAATTACTCGGTTTTCTCGTTTCCGAACGTGGAATCAACGCAAATCCAGAGAAAGTGGACACTATACTCCGAATGAAAAGACCTGTGCGTGTGCACGATGTTCAGAAGCTTACTGGTTGCTTGGCCGCTTTAAATCGATTCATCTCTCGTCTCGGTGAAAAGGCATTGCCTCTTTACTGACTGATGAAGAAGTCAGACAAGTTCGAGTAGACTCCTGAAGCTGATGCAGCATTTGCAGAGCTAAAAGTCCCGCTTTCCACCCGGCCGGTGCTTGCTGCCCCGATCAGCAAAGAGCCTTTGTTGCTTTACATTGCAGCCACAGGACAAGTTGTCAGTACTGTACTTACGGTCGAGCAAGAAGAAGAAGGAAAAGCCTTTAAAGTTCAGCGCCCAGTATATTATATTTCTGAAGTTCTGACCCCGTCAAAGCAAAGATACCCTCATTATCAGAAGCTTGTATACGGGATCTATATGACCACGAAGAAAGTTGCTCACTACTTCTCTGACCATACCATCACAGTCGTCAGCGACGCCCCATTGTCAGAGATTCTGCACAACAGAGATGCAACTAGTCGAGTGGCAAAATGGGCGATTGAACTCCTTCCCCTGGATATCCGATTTGAGGCAAAGAAAGCTATCAAGTCCCAAGCAATAGCATATTTCCTCGCCGAGTGGACCGAACAGCAACTGCCGACTCAAGTTCACTCGGAGCACTGGACCATGTTCTTTGATGGCTCTAAGATGCTGAATGGTTCTGGTACTGGGGTAGTGTTGGTTTCCCTCCGAGGAGACAGGCTCAGATATGTACTCCAGATTCACTTTGATTCCTCCAACAACGAAGCAGAATACGAAGCACTTTTGTATGGGTTGTGTATGGCTATTTCACTCGGCGTTCGTCGCCTCATGGTCTACAGCGACTCAGATTTGGTGGTTAACCAAGTGATGAAGGAGTGGGATGTCAGAAGCCCAGCTATGACTGGTTACTGCAATGCAGTAAGAAAACTGGAAAAGAAATTTGAGGGGTTAGAGCTTCATCATATACCCCGACTGAAGAATCAAGCAGCCGATGATTTGGCAAAGATAGGTTCCAAGAGAGAAGCCATTCCCAGTGGTGTATTTTTGGAACATATCCACGCGCCGTCAGTTAAAGAGGACCCTTTCACCGAAGAAGCCCGCAGCCAAAAAGTACCACAGATCCGACTGAAGTCGAGGTCCCAGCCGTGGTCGATCTGGTCATGGAAGTTTTGGTTATCATTCCCGACTGGACGGTGCCTTACATCGCATATATCCTAAGGAAAGAGCTCCCAGAGAATGAAGAAGAGGCTCGACAGATCGTCCATCGATCCAAGGCCTTTACTGTCATGAAGGGACAACTATACAGAGAAAGCGCGACTGGAGCCAGTCAGAAATGCATAACGCCGGAAGAGGGGACCTATGGCCATCATGCGTCCTCTCGGACTATTGTGGCTAAAGCATACCGAACGGGTTTTTACTGGCCCAGAGCAAATGAAATGGCGAAAGAGATAGTCGACAAGTGTGAAGGATGTCAGTTCTACTCCAACATGTCGCACAAGCCCGCCTCAGCCTTGAAGACCATTCCAATCGTCTGGCCCTTTGCTGTCTGGGGGTTAGATATGGTTGGGCCACTGAGAACTGGCAGGAGCGGCTTCACCCATGTACTAGTGGCAGTCGACAAGTTCACCAAGTGGATCGAAGCCAAGCCTATTAAAAATCTTGATGCCGGCACTGCCATCAGCTTCATCAGAGAATTGATATTCAGATATGGAGTTCCGCATAGCATCATCACCGATAATGGGTCGAACTTCGATTCCAACCAATTCAAAGCCTTCTGCGCTTCTCAAGGCACGCGAGTTGACTATACTTCAGTCGCCCACCCCCAGTCGAATGGACAAGCAGAAAGAGCGAACGGCCTAATTCTCAAAGGACTGAAACCCCGTTTGATGCGTGACCTCAAACACGCAGCAGGCGCATGGGTCGACGAACTTCCATCAGTTCTTTGGGGATTGAGGACTACTCCAAATCGGTCAACTGGGAGAACTCCATTCTTTCTGGTCTATGGAGCTGAAGCGGTTCTGCCGAGTGATCTGCTTCACAATGCACCGCGAGTCGAGCTCTACTCTGAAGTTGAAGCAGAGCAAGCCCGGCAGGACGCAGTCGACCTTCTGGAAGAAGAAAGAGAGATGGCCATGATCTGATCGACCATCTATCAGCAAGACTTGCGTCGATTCTATGCCAGAAATGTGAAGAGTCGGGCCTTCCAAGAAGGAGACTTGGTCCTCCGAGTGGACCAACAGAAGCCACACAAACTTGCCCCTACTTGGGAAGGTCCTTTCATCATCACCAAAGTTCTCCACAACGGAGCATACCGTCTTTACAATGTCGGTCGCCAGGTTGATGAGCCACGAGCTTGGAATGCGGACCTTCTCCGCCCCCTTTTACACTTAAAGTATTCACTCGGATGAATTGTAATAAAATGCCTTCTGTAGTTTATTTGTCAAAGACAAGAGTGTCATAATTTTCCCAGTGATTGTTGTTACTTCTGTTTACACGAGAAGTCCCCCAGTGGGTGGCTTAGCTACGAATCCGTTTCGCCTAAGTTTGTAAAAAAATCCTTGCCGAGTGGCGAGCCAGTCTCCCACTCGGGGGGCTTAGCTGTGAATCTGTTTCGCCTAAGTACTTTCAAATCCTACCGAGTGGTGAGCCAGTCTCCCACTCGGGGGCTTAGCTGCAGTCCAAGTACTCGCCTAAGTTTAACAAAATCCTACCGAGTGGTGAGCCAGCCTCCCACTCGAAGGCTTAGCTGCAGTCCAAGTACTCGCCTAAGTATCTGAAAATCCTACCGAGTGGAGAGCAAACCTCCCACTCGGAGGCTTAGCTGCAGCCTAGTGCTCGCCTAAGTACTTAATACAATGTGCGCTCCGCAAGGAAGACGAGGTGCAGATCGACTGCTACCTTCTCCTTCCGAGCTACGCCACAAATACAATGTGCTCTCCGCAAGGAAGACGAGGAGCAGGTCGACTGCTACCTTCTCCTTCCGAGCTATGCCACAAATACAATGTGCGCCCCACAAGGAGGGCGAGGCACGGGTCGACTGTTACCTTCTCCTTCGGAGGTACGCCATAAAAAATCCTACCAAGTGGAGAGCAAACCTCCCACTCGGGGGCTTAGCTGCAGCCTAGTGCTCGCTTAAGTTTTTAAAAATCCTACCGAGTGGAGAGCAAACCTCCCACTCGGGGGCTTAGCTGCAGCCCAGTGCTCGCCTAAGTATCTGAAAACCCTACCGAGTGGAGAGCAAACCTCCCACTCGGGGGCTTAGTTGCAGCCCAGTGCTCGCCTAAGTTTTTGAAAATCCTACCGAGTGGAGAGCAAACCTCCCACTCGGGGGCTTAGCTGCAGCCCAGTGCTCCCCTAAGTTTTTGAAAATCCTACCGAGTGGAGAGAAAACCTCCCACTCGGGGGCTTAGCTGCAGCCCAGTGCTCGCCTAAGTTTTTGAAAATCCTACCGAGTGGAGAGCAAACCTCCCACTCGGGGGCTTACCTGCAGCCCAGTGCTCGCCTAAGTTTTTGAAAATCCTACCAAGTGGAGAGCAAATCTCCCACTCGGGGGATTAGCTGCAGCCCAGTGCTCGCCTAAGTTTGAAATCCATTTTGACTCATAAGGACGACGAGGTGCAGGTCAACTGATACCTTCTCCTTCTGAGATTCGCCACAAACACAATGTGCGCTATGACCCGACCCGCAAGGATGCAGGTCGACTGCAACTTGTACTCCAACCTGCAAGAGTACGTCGGCAGCACTAAAATATATACCGAGTGAAGAGCAATGTTCACTCAAAAGCAGATGCAAACATATTCAACGGCAAAACCAAGTTCAGATAGCATCCTACGGATCCAGAAGTGCTCAGGAATCGAGCCTGTTAAAGTTTATCGGTTACAAAAACCACTCGGCATTCGGAGGCAAATTTAAGACATCAAGCATAGAAGTTTTTTACTCCTCCGGTGGAGGACTGGAAGGCGCGACAAACTCGTCCAAGTCGATTCCATATGCAATCCGAGTGGCAGCAGCAATGAAGGTCTCCATGAAAGATCGGAAGTCATGCTTCTTGGTATTGGCCACCTTGAGAGACGCCAGCTTGTCCTCTCGCTCATCCTTGCAGTGAACACGGACCAAAGACAGAGCAACATCAGCACCACACCTGGCAGAAGACTTCTTCCATTCTTGCACTCGACTTGGAACTTCGTTCAGTCGAGTCATCAGAGACTCGAGGTCATTCTGAAGTGTTTCCCCCGGCCAGAGTGCTGTGTCGATGCGCGATGTTGCAACCTTCAGCCTAGCAAGATAGTCGACCACAGCAGCAACACGAGACTCCAGTCGGAGCACGTTCATGGCAGCTTCATCCTTCACAGGAGAGTTGATGGGATCTAAGCCTGTCTCCACTCGACTAGTCTCCTCTTCAAAGTTTTGGCAGAATTCTGTAAACACAACCCAAGGATAAGCTAGCCGTACTACAATAAATCAATGATTACAAGTCAGTTGGATATAAGGGATTACCTTCGAGCATGAGGAATAAGTTCTTGGCGAGCCCTCCCAGATAAGCCTCTAAGTCGTTCTTCTTCCCCACCAGTTCGCTAGCCTTGTCACTCAGGGCTATCTTGTCATTCTTCACTCGACTGGCCTCCTTGTTGGCCGCGTCGAGAGCAGCTTTCAGATTGGTATTCTCCTCTTCAAGTTTGCTGATTGAAGCCAACTTCTCTTCTGCGAGTTTCGTCTTGTCCGAAGCCGCTTTCTGTGCCTCGGCGAGGTCAAGGTCCTTCTTCTTCAGAGCATCCTTCAGTTTATCTGCAAAATGACAGTGAGATCAGACTCAGGAATGGACAAAAAATAAGGGCAGTCATCAAGGTTCTCACCAAACATACCTTTTGCCTCCTCCTTCGCCTTCGTGAGGTTCTCCTGGACAAGCTTCAGATCAAGTTCGAGCTGGATATGCTTATTCTCCAATTCAGTATAACGAGCCACAAGCTCGCAAGATTTTTGCGAAAGATCAGTCGACAAACGTCAAAAATAGATCACTTCCGAGTGACTAAGAGGAAAAATCGTAGCATTTCTAAGACTACAGCCGAATCAAAATATTCAACAGTAGTCTCGAGGACTACACCTAGTGGGTGCACTCAGCGTGCCCCCACTGGTTCTACCGACTCGGATCGATCAGTCGACCGAAAGAGACAAAAAGTTATGATCCTAAACCATAGCTAACTGCCAGCAGTCAGCCATGGTGTCGTAAAAAAAAATATGTGTGTTCTTCAGACCATAGTCGACTGCCAGCAGTCGACCATGGTCTCGGGGACTACACCCAGCGGGTGCACTCAGCGCGCCCCCACTGGTTCCATGATTCCATTCGACCAGACCGAGTGGAAAAAGTAAACTGAAGAAGTTCAAAGTATAGAGACTATAGTCGACTGCCAGCAATCCACCATAGTCTCAGGGACACACCCAGTGGGTGCACTCAGCGTGCCCCCACCAATACAGATATTCAATCAACACACCCAATGGGTGTATAGATACTAAGATCTTCAGAAAGAAAAGTTTTCAGGTACCATATCCTAACAGAACAAGCGGTGATTAACTAACCTGGACATTGCTCTGAAGAGCTGAGCTTGCATCATAAGCTGCTTAACTAGCGTCTCGGATCGCGTTCACCTGCTCCATCATGACCCCCGCCTGGCGTATAGCTTCCTTAGCGGCACCTGCTTGGTCCTCTGGGACGTGGTGTGTGGAGAAGAGGGAAGGCGGATCAGCACTCGACGACGAAGGGCGGGCACTCGTCAGCGGCACCACAAAAGACACGGTAGCTCGAGTGATGTTGCCTCCCTCCGGTACCAGCGTCTCAAGTGCTAATACAACCTGAGCAGTCTTGTCGGCAGACGTCTTCCTGTTCCTCCTTTGCCTCAACGGCTCCTCGTCGTCATCATCGGGGAGATCAATGACATGAGGTGGGACTACAAGAAAGATTCAAAGTTAAAAATGAAGATCCAATCGACTTAAAGTGAAACTACAGAGATCATACCAAGGTTGGAGGTAGCAGCATCTTCCATTTCATGGTCCTCATTCCTGGCTGAGGTCTCGGAGGTAGCAGCACTGCAGATCTGAGAAATCAGTCGGTTAGCTAACGAGTCGACCAAGATTTTACTCATGCCAAACAAGAAAACACAAGTTCTACTATTACCCGGAAATAGTGGGAATAGCCATCCTCATCTTCGGCAGGGCCTTCGTCGGCTTTGATGACGTCGCTCGAGGTTGCTTCGACGCTTTCTCAGTCGGTGCCGGAAAAGTCGTCCGAGGACGTTTCGTCGACTGCCCAACGGGCGCAGTTGCTTTACCATGCTCGACTACGGGGTCATGGGCGAGCTTGGATTGCCTTTTAGTACGAGGAAGGTCGACTTCCTCCTCCTCTTCCTCCTCCTCCTCTTCACCAGAACTGTCAACTTCTTCGTCCTCCTCACCGTCAGATTGCCACTCCTCCTGACTTTCACCTCCGCTCCCCTCCTCCTCCTCGACCTGTTCTTGCGCCCCATTGGGCATCGAGTACATCTCGGTAGTGACTTGGAAGAGAACAACAAGACAAGAATCAGTCGACTGAATTCTAATGAAAAGGAATGAAGGAAGCAGGGTCAGAGTCGGAGATACAGAATTGGACCTTGTCTGGCTGGTACGATTGGTGGAGTGGAGGGATCCTCCTGGCTCCTCGGGGGTTGTCCTTGTTCCCTGTTATGGCAGTCATCCACCTCTCCAGTGTGGCATCCTCGACCTCCTCCGGGTGGACCCGAGTGGTGTCTTCAGTGCCAGAGTACATCCACATTGGATGGTCTCTGTATTGGAGCGGCTGGATGCACCATCGAAGGAAAACCTCCAGAAGATCCATGCCAGTCACCCCATCACGGATAAGTTGAACTACACGCTCGACCAGCACCTTAACCTGAGCCTTCTCCTCCGGGACCACCTTCAGAGAGGACGGCTTGATCACTTGATCCATGGAGAAAGGAGGGAGTCCAGTCGACTGCCCTGGCGTCAGCTGGTCTTGGCAGTAGAACCAGGTCGACTGCCACCCTCTAACCGACTCAGGGAGGACCATGGCTGGAAAAGCACTTTTAGCCCTCATTTGGACCCCGAGACCCCCACACATCTGAATCACTTGGGTTCTCTCGTCACTCGGATTAGCCTTCTTCACCGCCTAAGAGCGACAGGTGAAGATGTGTTTGAAAAGGCCCCAATGCGGGCAGCAACCCAAGAAATTCTCACACAAGGACACGAAAGCAGCGAGATACACGATGGAGATGGGTGTGAAGTGGTGGAGTTGTGCCCCAAAAAAGTTCAGAAATCCCCGAAAGAAAGGGTGGGGCGGCAAAGAAAACCCGCGGTCAACGTGACTGGCTAAGAGGACACACTCACCCTCCTGAGGCTGCGGATGCCACTCCTTCCCCGGGAGCCTCGCTGATCCATGAGGGATCAGTCCCTCATCGGCCAGATCGTCCAGATCCTTTTGGCGGATGGTCGAGCCGATCCAGTCACCCTGGATCCAGCCCTGCGGCAGACCTACCCACGACGAGGATCCGCCCCGACTGGTCGCTCTTCCCTTCGCCTTCGCCGTCGCCTTCTTCGCCCGCTCCAAAGCCGCCGTCTTCTCCTTCACCATCGTCGCCAGCAAAGCACGCACAGGGCAGCAGCGCTAGGATAGAAGCGAACGCAGCAAGTGAATCTGAGGAAGAGGGAGAAGCAGATGAGGGCGCACTATTCAAAACCCCCATCCGGCGCCTTATATGGGGTCGCTTCCGAGTGACTGACTGGTAGGCCCGGGCGATCCTGTCAAATCCCGCAACAGTCGCGCGCGCGATACGTGGCGAAAAAGGTGGCGCAGAAATCGAGGCATTCCTGCCTTATCCCATCCGAGTACCGCTGCTTCCTCCGCCTCGCGCGCTTCCCAAAATTCAGATCCCGCTAAATCCACGAACAGCAGAGCAACTTGTCAGACTGAAGATTTCCTCCGATCCGTCGCTCGGAGATCTCCAAGTATAGAAAATTCACTCGACTAATATAAAGAATGGATCAAGGTGACTGAAAAAGAATTTGGTGACGTCACCTAAGGTCATTCATCCAGAACAAGACATACTCATAGCACAAAAAGATGGGTCGGAAGAATTCTCAACTCCTTCCTCACTCAAACCTCGATCCATTCGGGGGATAATGATGAAGCCATGTACCTAGGGTAGGGTCATGGACCTGTCCAAAGTACCCTTCCGAAGGACATCTCTAGAATAAATTACCTTTCAGTCGACCTGGAAGGGTTCCACTCGACGGACTCGAAGACACTCGACCATGAAGCCACTCACTCGACCGCCAGAAGATCTAGAGTTACTCTGCATCCAAACGGTCTGTTATTAAGTAGTCTTTATGGTCATGATATCACTTTATGTAGGGCGTTACCAGTAACGCCATGCCTTAATGTACTTTAAACCCTGCATAACTGAGGGCCGGAGGGGTCTGGCAGACTCTATATAAGCCACCCCCCTCCTCAGTGTAAAGGGTTCGCACCCCTGTAACTCATACGCATATAATCCAGTCGACCGCCTCCGGGCTCCGAGACATAGGGCTGTTACTTCCTCTGAGAAGGGCCTGAACTTGTAAATCCCTTTTGTATACAACTACTCCATAGCTAGGATCTTGCCTCTCCATACCTACCCCCCTTTCTACTGTCAGACTTAGAACCACGACAGCTGCTACGGGCTGAGCAAGAACCGTTCTTACCTACGCATCAAAACCACAATGATATTTCGTCAAGTTGGTGATGTTTTAACCTTCACAAGGACTGGGCATAGCCACACTCGATTCAACTAAAGTTGGAGAAACAGACACCCGCCAGCCACCTGTGTACAAAGCACGTCGGTAGAACCAGTCTCGCGTAAGCGTACGAGTAATGCCGGTCCGGGCCGCTTCATCCAACAATACCGCCGAACCAAAGTATGACATGCTGGTAAGCAGTATGACTTGTATCGCCCACAACTCATGTGTGTTCTACTCGTGCATATAACATCCGCATAAAACTGGCCCGGATGCCACTGTTGGGGAACGTAGTAATTTCAAAAAAATTCCTACGCACACGCAAGATCATGGTGATGCATAGCAACGAGTGGGGAGAGCGAGTCCACGTACCCTCGTAGACCGAAAGCGGAAGCGTTAGCACAACGCGGTTGATGTAGTCATACGTCTTCACGATCCGACCGATCGAAGTACCGAACGCACGACACCTCCGAGTTCAGCACACGTTCAGCTCGATGACATCCCGCGAACTCCAATCCAGCAGAGCTTCACGGGAGAGTTCCATCAGCACGACGGCGTGATGACAGTGATGATGTTGCTACCGATCCAGGGCTTCGCCTAAGCACCGCTATGATATGACCGAGGTGAAATATGGTGGAGGGGGGCATCGCACACGGCCGAGAGAGATCAACAGATCAACTTCTGTATCATGGGGTGCCCCTAGCCTCAGTATATAAAGGAAGAGAGGAGGGGAGGGGTCGGCCCTCTCTATGGCGCGCCCTGGGGAGTCCTACTCCCATCGGGAGTAGGATTACCCCTCCCCCCCCCTTCCATGTAGTAGGAGTAGGAGTCAAGGAAAGGGAAGAGAGAAGAAAAGGAAGGAGGGGGCACCGCCCCTCCCCCTAGTCCAATTCGGACTAGGCCTTGGGGGGCGCGCGGTCTGCCTCTCTCTCTCCCTTAAAGCCCAATAAGGCCCATATACTCCCGGGCGAATTCCCGTAACTCTCCGGTACTTCAATAAATACCCGAATTACTCGGAACCTTTCCGATGTCCGAATATAGCCGTCCAATATATCGATCTTTACGTCTCGACCATTTCGAGACTCCTCGTCATGTCCCGGATCTCATCCAGGACTCCAAACTACCTTCGGTAGATCAAAACACATAACTCATAATATAAATCGTCACCGAACGTTAAGCGTGCGGACCCTATGGGTTCGAGAACTATGTAGACATGACCGAGACTCATCTCTGGTCAATAACCAATAGCGGAACCTGGATGCTCATATTGGCTCCTACATATTCTACGAAGATCTTTATCGGTCAAACGCATAACAACATACGTTGTTCCCTTTGTCATCGGTATGTTACTTGCCCGAGATTCGATCGTCGGTATCTCAATACCTAGTTCAATCTCGTTACCGGCAAGTCTCTTTACTCATTATGTAATGCATCATCCCGCAACTAAATCATTATTCACATTGCTTGCAATGCTTAAAGTGATGTGCATTACCGAGAGGGCCCAAAGATACCTCTCCGACAATCGGAGTGACAAATCCTAATCTCGAAATACGCCAACTCAACAAGTACCTTCGGAGACACCTGTAGAGCACCTTTATAATCACCCAGTTACGTTGTGACGTATGGTAGCACACAAAGTGTTCCTCCGGTAAATGGGAGTTGCATAATCTCATAGTCATAGGAACATGTATAAGTCATGAAGAAGCAATAGCAACATACTAAACGATCAAGTGCTAAGCTAACTGAATGGGTCAAGTCAATCACATCATTCTCCAATGATGTGATCCCGTTAATCAAATGACAACTCATGTCTATGGCTAGGAAACTTAACTATCTTTGATTCAACGAGCTAGTCAAGTAGAGCCATACTAGTGACACTTTGTTTGTCTATGTATTCACACATGTACTAAGTTTCCGGTTAATACAATTCTAGCATGAATAATAAACATTTATCATGAAATAAGGAAATAAATAATAACTTTATTATTGCCTCTAGGGCATATTTCCTTCATGTAGGTCCATTACGTGAAGCTTATATTCTGCACCAAGGTGCATAGGCCATAAGCTGCCTAACGAAAGGAGGGGGGACAACAGAAAGAAAGAAAGAAAGAAGAACATGCACATCAGCTTGATCTGCGCTATGCTCATAAGCTATGCAACCAAAGCAGGATGACCTGCTTGTGCTCTGGACTCCTTGCCCGATGGCTTCATAACTTGAGAAGATTTGATGCGTACAAACGTGCATAGGTTGGAGACCAGAACTTGCCGTTGAAAACCCTATCATTTTGGGCATGCCAAAGAGTGACAGCTGCGGCAGCGACGAAGACATGCCAAGCAGCTGACGAAGGCCAGTGTGCTTGAGACAGGTGCATAAACTCCAGCAGATCAGCACAGCGTGAAGCAGAGTTCTCCAAGCCAAACCTATCCCAGACTGTAGCGGCGACAGAGCAACGCAAGATGATATGGTCTGCTGGACTCGCGGGCCGGGCAGATATCGCAGTCAGCATGAGAAACCACCGAAGTCCAGTGCTTCTTGATCATGTTATCTCTTGTGTTCAGACGCCCCCAAAAAGCCAGCCATAAGAAGATCTGGTGCTTAAGCGGGATTATGGAGTCCCAAACCCACATGTTGAAACGACCGTCCACCCCTCGAAAGGTGAGAAGGTGATAAAAATATGAAGTGCTCAAGACCTTGCTGTAGATGGACGAAGAACGGGTGTCTTGGTCGAGAGACGCAGGATGGATGCCCAGCAGAAGGGAGTGCAGGTGGCGGAGCTCCTGGACAGCTGATTTTGTAAGGTTAGGGTGCAGCTGAACATCCCAGACACCATCAACACAGAGCTGCGAAGCAACCGAGCAGGCGCTGTCCTTTGAAAAGGTGTATAGAGTCGGCATCACATGAAAGAGTCGCCCGACATCTAACCATTTTTCATGCCAAAAGGAGAGATGGCGCCCATCCCCCAGAGAGGATCTGGATGCGTAGAGCACCATGGGAATGAAGCACTTGAAACCTTTCCAAATAGGTGTATCCCTGTTGTGAGCTCCAAAAGCCATACGACCATTGTAGTATTGTGCAGCAAACCACTGGAAGCTTATCAGAGAACTGTAGAACCTTGGCTGTGAACTTGCATAGCATAGCTTGATTATGAGAAGTCACATCACGCACTCCCAGCCCACCAGAACACCGTGGCATAGTCACATAATCCCAAGCCACCAAGCATTGGCCACCCTGTACGCTGTTCTTGCCTTGCCAGAAGAACGCCCGAAAGAGATTGTTCAACTTTGCAAGGGACTCCTTGGGCCAAGGGAAGCATGTCATATAGTAGCTTGGAATGGCAGCAAGCACAGAGTTCAACAACGTTAGCCGACCACCCCAGGATAACAGAGTAGCTAACCAACCTGACAGTCGCTTGTCAACCTTGCGGATCACTGGCAGCAGCATGCCATGTGTGATCTTGTGCAAAGATAAGGGGAGCCCGAGGTAAGTGCATGGGAAGGAAGAAATCGGGCAGCTGAACAGAGCAGCAATCTCAGACATGATGACAGCGCCCAGCCCAGGAACCAAAGTGCTCTTGTCAAATTTATGTGCAAACCGGTGAAATCCGTGAAGGTTGCTAGGAGATCCCGGATGACAGTGGCCTGCTGCATGCTGCCCTGGAAGAGAAGCAATGTGTCGTCCGCGTACTGTAGCACCGGAAACAACCTGTCAGATTCGAGAGGATGTACCAACCTCCCGGCCTCAAACACAACACAACACATCCTTTGCAACACGTCAGCCACCAAGATGAACAAATATGGAGACAAAGAATCGCCCTACCTGAACCCTCTCTTGGAAACAATCGGGTCACCAAGCTCACCATTGACCATGACTCTAGAGCTGGAGGTGCGTACGAGAGAAGAAACCCAGCCAATCCATCTGCGGGGAAAGTCCCGTGCCTCCATAATACTGGAAATGCATGCCCAACTAACACTGTCAAAAGCTTTTCTGAAGTCCAGCTTCAGAACAATCATAGGCAGGCATCGCTTATGAGCACTCTGAATCATATCGGCTTCCATGGCAAAGTTTTCCACAATAGACCCACCTTTAGCAAAGCCTGACTGCAACGGGTGAATCAACTCAGGCATCTGACGTTGCGTCCTACGGGTGAGAACCTTGCTCGCTAGCTTCGGCACACTGTGGACCATGGAAATAGGCCGGTAGTCACGTATGTCAAGAGGCGTTTCCTTCTTTGGCAAAAGAGTGATGAAAGCCGTGTTAATACCAGACAAGTCCACCCGGTTGTGATACAAATCTGAGAAGAAACGCTGCAAGTCAACCTTGAGGACGCTGTGAAAGGACTTATAGAACTCATTAGTGAACCCATCCGGACCAGGGCTGCGATTGTTCGAAGAGTGATTTATTGCCTCCAGGATTTCAGCCCAAGAGAACTCACCGTCGAGGCAGGACAAATCCATATGATCATAGAGGGAGTGAAGCTGAACTGTTGGCAGCGATGAAGAAGGATGGCCCAAGATACCTGAAAAGTAACTGGTGGCAAGCTGTAGCTTAAACTGATCATCATAGTATTCAACCCCATCATGAACCAAAACCTT
Source organism: Triticum dicoccoides (assembly GCF_002162155.2). Taxonomy (NCBI): domain Eukaryota; kingdom Viridiplantae; phylum Streptophyta; class Magnoliopsida; order Poales; family Poaceae; genus Triticum; species Triticum dicoccoides. The sequence goes on from NC_041387.1 coordinate 376,343,010, forward strand.
GATCTTATTATGCCTGGCATGGCAGTTGGTAGTAGCATGAAAAAACTTGTTGCTCTCATCACCAGAAACGCACCATCTCAACTTAGCTCACATGCGCCACATAGCTGTTTGCCATAAGATAAGCTGCTCAGCCTTAGCAGACGCAAAAGCCCTTAAAACCACCTCCAGCGTAGACAGCCTACGTCTCTCTTCAACTGCATTCAAAAAGTCAACCACCAGCTTGTTGTTGTTGATTAGCAGATCCAGACCAGGTTGATTACACTTCCACTCACGCAGCCCCGCACGGACGCGCCTCATCTTGAAACTGATAAGAGAAGCAGAAGAGTGGAACGGCCTGGTATCCTTGGACCAGCCCTCTGAAATGATCTTCCTCGTGTCCTCCATGACCAGCCAATGATTCTCCATGCGGAACAGCTTGCTCTTCACTGTCCCAGCACCAAACTGAACTAGAATTGGAATATGATCCGAGGTAACAGCGGGGACAGCCGAAGCAGTGGTCTGAACAAACCCCAGGAGCCATTCTGTGTTCACAAAAACCCTGTCTAGGCGAACCAGGGTAGGGCAGCCGCGCTTGTTCGACCAGGTGAACTGCCTGTTACTGATATCTACCTTGTCCAGACCGTTCTCCCGAATCCATCCATTGAACAACTCCATCATAGACCAGTTGATACGACCACGAGACTTTTCATGCTCAGAACGGTACATGTTAAAATCCCCCACAACCATCCAAGGCTCTGAAATCGTGCCGACCGCAGAACTAACCATCTCAAGGAAGAGAGAGCGTTCGTGGTCATGGCAGGGAGCATACACACTCGTAAGCAAGAAGGATTCATGGCTAGAAGTTGAGACCAGCCGAATGGTGATGTGAAACCTGTGAGCAGCCACAAGTTGCCCAAAAACACCAGCAGAATCCCATGCCACCAAGAGACCACCAGACGAACCAGCGGATGGGACGAACGCATGATCATCCAGATAGGCCGGAAGGAAGGCACCCATCTTCCTCCTAGGTATAGAATCCAGTTTGGTTTCCTGCAAACAAACCACACTAGGACGACAAGAGGTTATCGCGTTACGAACCAAAGAACACTTGTCCTCATCACCGAGGCCTATAACATTCCAGTCAAGTAATTTCATTGATAAACAAGCATGACAGCAGCCCGAAGAAGCAGGGGAAATGTTCATGGGTGGAAATAAACCTCAAAGAGCAGAGGAGCATAAGGCTCACTAAGCGTGCACAGGAAGGCCCCCGAAAGGCAAGAAACATAAAGCTAATGTAGTACAACCTGAAAAAGAAATGTAGATAACCCGGAAGGGGTGGAACATGCAGACTACACAATGACATGCAGCTACAGAACCATGCGGGGGGAGTACATGGCAAAGAAACATAACAGGCCAAGCAAGAGACAGCCTAGGCCTACACATCTTGAACATAGCCGTCGCCCACAGAGGAAGCAGAAGAGATGTCGATCGGGAATGACCTCGCAGCCCCAATGGCAGCGGCAGCATCATCCTGAGCTAGGGCATGGGAGAGGATGGCATCAGCGTTGAGATCGCAGCATTTAGCCAGCTGCTTGAGCTTGCCCCTAGTCAGAGGCCTCAGGGTGGCGGAGAGGGGGAGCTCCAGGAGGTCAGCAACCGCCGGAACCTTGGACTTCTTGCGACGGCCGCCAGGAGTAGAACGCCGCCCCGAAGCAGAACCAGAGCTGGAAGAGGAGCCCGCAGCCCTGGCCTTCCTCTTGGACGCCCGCTCGACGGGTCCAACCCGCTCCCCATCGTACAGCCTCAGAATCCTGGCGCTGCGACGCGGAGAAGGGGGGAGCGCGGCAGCCGACCGGCTTGGCCCAGCACCCCACGCGCCATCCTGCACCGGCGGCAGCAGGTTGGAGGAGGCCATAGCCAAAGCGCGACCGGCGAAGGGTGAAACATAAGGATTCACTGTCAACTTTGTGTAGAGCGGTATTACCTCGCGTACAGAGCAGATTCCACATGGGATAGCGGGCAAGTGAATTCTGTCTTAGCAGAAGCTTTAAAATACAAACAACCTGGCAAAATACAATTTGCCAACAGTGTATCAATCACTCATGTACATAACGAGCACACACAAACCCCAGTTCAGCACTCGCAATGTAAAAAGTAAAACAAGGTGTCACTGATGTACATAACGAGCACACACAAAGCCCAGCTCAGCACTCGCAACGTAAAAAGTAAAAAAAAAGGCGAGTTCACCGGTCGCTGGACAAATAAGTACGTACTACTGTAGATGACTTTCGCTAACGGTCGTCAGCTGCATCTTATTTCCTTTCTCCTTCCTCCGATGACATGAAGTCTCTTCTCCCAGACACGAGCACACAACAGTTTAGCAGGGGACGTGTACTGGAGACGGAACAGTTAGTGCGCCTCATCTACTGCAAGCGGCACGCTCTTCACCTGCATGAATAAAAGAGACGCTTTTTCAAACAAATATGATTCTCTGTTCTCCCTCTATCTCAAGACGAAAAAAGAAGAACATCTCGAGAAGAGAAGAGAATAGAGAAGTGCGATTTCCACTATGCAAGTCAACTACTACTACTCCCTCCGTCCCGAAATACTCGTCTGAGATGGATAAAATTGGATGTATCTATAACTAAAATACGTTTAGATACATCCATTTTTCCGACAAGTATTTCCGGACGGAGGGAGTATTATCTAGTAGTGGTCATGTTTCAAACACAATTCATCTAGAAACTGCTGTATTGCTGTGAGCAACTAGCGCCACGAGGCTGAGAGGCTACTGCGTACCAGCTCACGTAGCTTCAGTATGTAAAACATCTCAAGGTAACGCCTAGTCTCCCGCCTCTCGAGCTTCGAAACGTACTTCCAAAAGCCATAAACCCCAGCCAGTGTCATCAACCTCTCGGAGTAAATCTTCCATGTATACCTAGACACCAAGGAGAAAACAAATATCATACAAGCAACCATGAAAAAACACCAGGTAGGCAGGCACCTGCCCAAAACAGGATTGACTGGTACTAACTTCTCGTAAATACGCTGGAGGCCTCTGTCAGATATCTTAACCCAATGATTGGGGTCCTGTTTGCATTTTTCAAAGAAGTCAGCCATCAATATGGCAGCCTGATCAGGATGGTAAGGATCAATGTGGAAACCAGAGATCCCGTGCTCTATAATCTCGGCAGGCCCTCCATGGAGTGTTGCAAAAGTAGGGAGTCCGCAGGTCATGGCTTCCACAACAGTGAGACCAAATGCTTCATACAAAGCTGGCTGTAGCAAAGATCAATTAATATAGTCAGTATGTAAAGCTACTTGGTTAGGACCCACAAAACTTTCGCCTCTAGAACCACAAGTTACAACTTTACAACCATACCTGCACAAAGGCACCATGAGTATCAGCAATGTAGCGATACAGCTCACCGTTGCGAGCCCTGTTCGTCTGGGCAGAGATCCAACGGAACTGCCCAAACAAGTTATATGTCTTGATAAGTTCATGCATCTTCTCTATCTCTGCGATCTCTTCTCTGTCCTTTGATTTCTTGACATCGTTGTAGCCAGCGACCACAACAAGGTTTACCAGCGACCTTAGCATAGCGTTTTTACTATAAGCTTCCACTAGTCCTGTCATGTTTTTAACCCGGTCAAGTCTTGCCATGGAGAAGAGAATTGGTTTTGATCGGTCATCCAGATGTCCACTGCAAAGAACAGTAATTATCATCAGAAAGACGCACGTGTCAACACTATTTGCAGGACCATACTACTAATATCACTAAAATTGTGCAGAAAGACATTATTCCATCATTGATGGTAATAGTACATGGTAACTGAAATCTACAAGAAGTGCAACCATATAATCTCTCGAAATACTATTGTGAACGACATCCAACAAGATGACAGAGAGTTCTCACATGTGTACATCGTTTTGCTCTGGGTCATAAATCAAGCTCTTAATTGAACCATGAAGGGCAGTGAGCCGCTTGTCCTTTTCAGTGAATGGAAAATATATAGACATGTCTGCTCCAGGAGATACTATGTTGAACTTTGGATCAAAAACATCAATCCCATGGACAACGCGGTACAGGCCAGGAAGAGTAAAAGCAGTATGGCTCTCGTACTGTCCAACTGTGTTTTTGCTGCATACCATGGACATGTAAGAATTAAGTACGAGTGTCTTGTCAATAATACCGATGTACGATCGAAACCAATGCAACAAGTCTAGATGTTACCCTGGTATTAAATAATTAATGAAACTGAGTTTTCATGCATACTGATACTACATGTGAGCAGATTAGTTAACCAAGATGAAACGACAGACAAAAAAAAATGGTCTGGCCAACAAGGCAGAATAGAAGAAACCTTCCAGTGATTTCTTGGTACGTGCTGGTGATTATGAAATCAGCATTGTTCATAGCGATTATATCAGCAGTAAACTGACAAGAGAAATGATACTTCTCATCGAATTTCTTCCAGTATATGTCTGAATCTGGATATTTGGTCTTTTCCAGTGCATGAGCAATATTACACTGCAAAGAATATTCTGACATAATCAGTAAAGAAAAAGTTTAAAACCTTGACTATAATTTAATAAGTCATACCTGAGTAATTCCCATCTTATAAGATAGCAATGATGCCACAAGATTTCCATCACTGTAGTTCCCAATTATGAAATCTGGGGTACCCTGTAATTCTGCAGCAATTTCACCAGCTGCATCCTATATTGCCACCATTTTGCCACAAATAAAAATACCCAATTGTACAATGATAGCACGTGTCAGATGAGACTAAACACAAATTCATACTCAGAGGAAGTGTTCATGTAGAAATTATAACGAGGAAATTTATCCTTAAAAGTTGTGTTCCTTTCTACATAAGTAACTCTGCACCTTACCGTAGTTGTCTCATGTCCAATAATATATGGCATCATTCCAAACCATACACGTTTCATGATATATATCGTACAGATGCGATGTCTTCCTCGTGGGACTCTTTCAGGAAATAAGATAACAGTTCATGGCCATCTCAGGAGTGACCGGGTAGATTCTGATGATTATCTTGAGCACACGCTCCCTCCGTTGGAGTTCGAGGGGGATGCTGGATTGTTTGCTGGACGGCCGGCAAGGACTTTGGTCGGCGCTACGGAGAGGAGGCCGGAGGGTGCTTCTCTTGTCCTGGCGCCTCACGTGGACGCGACTCCGGTGTCGGCGACTGCGGGCAAGATGGGTCGTGGGGGAGGGGGTTCGGGGCAGGTGGCCTCGTCTTCTCCCATCCCCATCCCCATCCCGGTGGCGTCGGTGACGCCGGCCCCGAGGGGGTCGGCCGGTGCTGGGAGAGGGAGCCCGAGGCAGGCGGCCTCGGCTCCTGCTACTCCGATGGTGGCGGTATCCACC
>NC_041387.1:376348677-376386734 GCF_002162155.2 Triticum dicoccoides
TGCTGGGGCAGGAGGCCCTGTCTCCTCCCTCTTCCCCGACGGTCAGGAGGACTGCCTCTCCCTCGCCGATGGCTCATCCGTCTGAGCCGGCGGCTGGGGTGGGAGGAGGGTGCGGGCAGGCGGCCCCCGTCATCCCCTCTTCGCTCCTACCCTTGGCCGGGGTCCCTAGTGTGGGGCACCCGTCTGAGGGGATCAGGAGCCCGCAGACGCCTTCTCTGGTAACCTCAGCAGACCCTTTGAGGGATTCAGTGCCAGGTTTTACTAGGGAGGAGGTTGTCGCGTTTGGCGGGATCCCGGACCCTATCTCCGAGGGAAGACGGATGAGTGCTTGCATCCTCGACATCCCTGAGGTGGATGATATGCAGCAGCGGTGCGCTATGAGGGCGGCCAAGCTTCAGGAGGCTGCTTTATCTTCTGGTATGTCCATCAACTTATCTAATTCCTTATTGCATTTTTCTAATGAGGACATTATAAATAATGCAAACCAATTAGGAGTTTCACTAGGTGCTACGGATAGTGAGATTACCAATTCGGTGAATGATCTATTAGATTTGGAGGCGGAACGTGCCTTAGAGACTATTCGTAATCTTGCAGCAGTTAAACCAATGAATGATGATGAGATTGATGCGTTAGGGGTTAGAGTGCTCGATAATCTGTGTGCGGATCTAGCACCCCCCAATCATGACTCTGAGGAAGATGATGTACCCCTAGAGAATGATGCTAGTAATATTTGTGAACCCGGTTATGAGGACCGGGCGACAGAGCTTAGTAAACCTAAGCGTAAGTGGAAACGGAAGATCTATCCCGATTCCGCAGTTCGTAGGAGTGCTAGGATTCGAACCACTAAAAAATTCATGATGAATTATGAGAGGAATTTTTTGGAATAGCAGAGGTCTGAAGGACTTGGCTAAAAGAAGATTCCTAGCTGAGGCAGCTTTAGAGCAGAGGTTAGATTGTGTTGCTCTATCGGAGACGGGTAGAGATAACTTTGCGCCCCAGTTTCTCTCTTCTCTTGTGGGTGGTATTGATTTCTATTGGCATTGCCTCCCTCCGCGAGGAAGATCGGGTGGTATCTTACTAGGTGTGAGATGCGATTCGCTTGAAGTCCGAAGTGTAATGATGGGCGACTTCGCGGTGAAGTTTCAGTCGGGTCTAGGATAGATGGTTTTAACTGGGCTCTGGTGGCGGTTTATGGTGCCGCACAGCCCGAGCTTAAAGCGGAGTTTCTGGCGGACCTTGTTCGAATCTGTGGGTCAGAACAGCTTCCAATTTTAGTTGGAGGTGATTTCGATATCATCAGGAGGAGAGAGGAGAAGAACAATGATAACTTTGACGGCAGATGGTCGTTTATGTTCAACACCATTATTGAAAGCTTGGATCTGAGAGAGATAGAGCTTTCTGGTAGAAAGTTCACCTGGGCTAATGCTCTGCCAAACCCAACCTATGAAAAACTTGATCGAGTTCTTGCGAGCGTGGAGTGGGAACAAAAGTTCCCTCTGGTTACGGTGCAAGCTCTTTCGAGGGGAATATCTGATCACACCCCATTGTTCGTGGACTCAAGGGAGCCGAACCACGTGGGTAACAAGAACACCTTCTCCTTCGAGATGTCATGGTTTGAACGTGAGGGGTTCTTGGACTTAATTGCCAGGGAATGGGATAGAGGTGTAGGAGGTAAGACTGCGATAGAGCGTTGGCAGAATAAGATTAGGCATTTGAGAAGTTCCTTACGGGGTTGGGCTAAGCACCTCAGTGGTGTGTATAAGATTGAAAAGGATAGACTCCTTACTCTTATACAGGCCCTGGACATACAGGCCGAATCCACTATTTTATCGCCAGCTGCGCTTCAGGTTAAAAATGAGGCGGAGAAGAGGTTGAAAGAACTGCTCCGCGAAGAAGAATTGAAGTGGGCTTTGCGTGCTAAAGTCCGCAAAGTGGTCCAAGGGGACGCGAATACTCAGTTCTTCCATTTGATTGCTAATGGCAAGCACAGAAAGAAGCGTATCTTTCAGCTTGAGCAAGACGAGGGCACTATTTTAGGTCAGGATAACCTAAAATCATATATTACCGACTATTATAAGCAGTTATTTGGACCTCCGGAGGATAATTGTGTGTCCCTCGATGAGTCCAGGACTGAGGATGTACCTCAGCTATCGGCTGCCGATAATGATATTCTGGTTGCCCCGTTCTCGGAGAAGGAGGTGTTTGATGCTATTGCACAGATGAAAAACAATAAGGCTCCCGGACCGGATGGATTCCCGGCAGAGTTCTATAGAAAGTGCTGGCACATTATTAAGGGGGATTTACTACCTATGTTCCATGATCTGTTCTCTGGACAGCTTCAATTATTTCACTTGAATTTTGGGACTATCACACTGCTTCCCAAGAAGACGGATGCGGTGAGAATTGAGCAATTCAGGCCGATCTGTCTCCTTAATGTTAGTTTCAAAATTTTCACCAAGGTCGGGACTAACAGACTCACACAGATTGCGCATTCTATGGTGCAACAGTCCCAAACTGCTTTCATGCTGGACAGAAATATCCTTGAAGGGGTGGTCGTCCCGCATGAAACACTCCATGAAATCCATTCCAAAAAATTAGATGGAGTAATTTTTAAGGTGGATTTCGAGAAAGCGTATGATAAGGTCAAATGGCCATTCCTCCAACAGTCATTGCGTATGAAAGGTTTTGATAAAGCCTGGCGCCGACAGGTTGAATCATTTACGCAAAAAGGTAGTGTGGGAATTAAAGTTAATGATGACATAGGTCATTACTTCCAGACACATAAAGGCCTAAGACAAGGAGATCCGATGTCCCCTATCTTGTTTAACATTGTGGTGGATATGTTAGCAATTTTGATAGGAAGGGCTAAGGAAAATGGTCAAGTAGGTGGATTGGTACCTCATCTTATTGATGGAGGTGTATCCATCCTTCAGTACGCTGATGATACAATCATCTTTATGGAGCATGACTTGGCCATGAAGCTTGTGTTATGCCTATTTGAACAATTGACCGGGTTAAAGATTAACTTTCATAAGAGCCAGCTGTTCTGTTTTGGTAGGGCCAAAGATGAACAGGATGCTTATAGGCAATTGTTTGGGTGTGAGTTGGGAGAGTTACCCTTCTCTTACTTGGGGATTCCAATCCACCATCGTAGGCTGACAAACAGAGAATGGAAGTGCATCGAGGACCGATTTGAGAAGAAAATGAGTTGCTGGAAGGGTAAGCTCATGTCATACGGAGGCCGATTAATCCTGATTAATTCGGTGCTCACGAGTATGCCAATGTTTCTCCTATCGTTCTTTGAGGTCCCAGTTGGTGTTAGGAAGAGACTGGACTTCTATCGATCATGTTTTTTTTGGCAGGGTGATGAGCTTAAAAGAAAATATCGGCTTACTAAATGGGATATCATCTGTAGACCGAAAGACCAAGGGGGTCTAGGTATTGAGAATCTAGAAGTTAAGAATAAATGCCTTCTTAGCAAGTGGCTGTGGAAGCTCTCATCGGAGAATGATGCTATGTGGGCTCAAATCCTTCGCAGCAAGTACCTCCAGACAAAAACTTTGTCCCAGGTTACAGTCAGGCCGACCGATTCGCCCTTCTGGAAAGGCCTGATGGAAGTCAAACATGCCTTGTTTAATAGCACGAAGTTTGTTATTGGAAACGGCACGAGTACACGTTTCTGGGAGGATACTTGGCTCGGCGAGACACCTTTGGCCATCCAATACCCGTCTTTGTACCGCATTGTTCAACGACGTGAGGTGTTCGTCGCATCGGTCTTTCAGTCTACCACCCTTAATATTCAGTTCCGACGAACGCTAGCGGGCAATCGTTGGGAAGAATGGCTCCGTCTAGTTAGGAGACTGATGGAAGTCCAGCTTTCACAACAACCCGATGAATTACGCTGGAAATTGACTAAGTCTGGAGTATTCACGGTTAAATCAATGTATATTGATGTTATTAATTCGAACTCCATTCCTACGTACAAGCATGTTTGGGATGTCAAAGTTCCTTTGAAAATAAAAGTGTTTATGTGGTTTGTCCATAAACAAGTTGTTTTAACTAAGGACAACTTGATAAAGCGTAATTGGACAGGACCTACTAGGTGTAGTTTCTGCGATCAGGATGAGACTATCAAACACCTCTTTTTTGATTGCCCGTTGGCCAAGGTACTTTGGCAGACGGTCCACATTGCTTTTAATATCAATCCACCGAATTCTGTTAATGCGTTATTTGGGACATGGCTTAATGGGATTGAGCCTGACTTAGCGAGACATATTCGGGTTGGAGTTTGTGCTTTGCTGTGGACTATCTGGACTTGCAGAAATGATTTGGTTTTTAACAGAATATCATGTATACATTTTTTGCAGGTCAAATTCCGAACTACGGCACTGATCCGTTCGTGGTCGCTACTCACCCAGACGGAGGCCAGGGAGCATTTGGTTACTGGGTCTTTCCGCTGGGAGATGGTAGCTCGGGATATCTTCAACCGGTTTGGATGGCGGTCATGTAATAGGATATGCATTTAGTATCCCTATCTAGTTTTAGCCGCCGGTTGTGGCGTCTTTTCTTGGCTAGTTGGTGTTTCTAGCCCTTTTTGGCTCTGTGTGAGCTTTCTGTGCTTTTTTTTTATTACTTTTGGAGACCTTTGGAACCATGTTGGCACTACTTTATTTGGTTAATAAGATGGCCGTATGCATTTTTCTGATGCAGAGGCCGGGGAATCTCCCCTATTCCAAAAAAAAAAATGGCCATCTCAGGAATCGCTACAAGGGGAGAAGCATCACTGATACTTACCTCAGCAAATTTCTCCGGATAGGGCCACACGTCAAATCTTGAAATCCATTTCCTGAGTACTCCATTTTCATTTCTGAAGGGAACACGCAATATGAAAGTGTGCTGTGTTCCACTTATTCTCTCAAGCCGCTGATTACATGATGTCCCTTTTGAATCTGGTATTAGTCGAGTAACCTAAACCACATAACAGAAACAAATGATTAGCAGTGCTTCTCTGTCTGCAAGAGTCAGTAGAAAGTACTTCCAAACTATACCAAATCTATATACCACATAACAGAAACACATGCTGATTTTTATCAAACGTTCTGAGAGGTAATTAACAGTGATCTGATGGCTTTATTCGCTGTGGACACTGCCTCTGTTTCAGCTGGATCATTACCCTCTTGCCGAAGAAACAAGATGAAGTACAAATTCAGTAACGTCACCCTATTTTCCTCTTAAATGCCAGTTTACAATATTCACCAAAGTGGACACTAATGGCTTCATTGCCATAGTCCATAATGTAATACGACCAACCCACACGATGATCCTGCCAGGCCGACACATCCAAGAGGGACTGGTGACCTTGCATGAAACCATTCATGAGGTTCATCAAAAAGGGGTATTCTTGAAGGTGGATTTTGGGAAGGCATATCATAGTCAAATGGCCTTTTCTTGAACAGACCTTCTGCATGAAGGATTCCACACCTGAGTGGCGTGGATGAATTGCTCAGTTCATTCACGGTGGAGTGTTGGTATTGAAGTCAATGGCAACATTGACCATTAGCCCCAGAGAGGACAGGGTATGAGGCAAGGTGATCCTATGTCTGATTTTTTTAATACTGCCGCTGATATCTTGCCTTCCTCATAGCACTGGCTAAGGAGGACACGGTCAGGTTGGCAGCCTCATCCCAAACTTGGTAGATAGTGGGGTGTCCATGTTTGGGTATATGGACCATACTACCGGCGACCGAGCTATGTACGACGCTGGGGGCTGTGGGGCCCCTAGCCTTGGACCAAAGTGTGAAATTTTTTTTGAGGGGAGGGCTCAGATGAGATCTTTTTGGCATTTTGCAACCCCACGAATTTTCTACCTAACTCTGGCTATCTTCATGGAACATGATATGGAAAAATTAAGATCAATATGAAAGTCAGTGAACCTGTGAACAATTTTTTTTTTTTTTTTTGCTTTGGTCAAGCCAAAGAAGTCAAGGATCAATATAAACAATTGTTTGGTTGTGAAGCAGGGTCCTTCTTCTTCCAATATCTTGGCATACCCATTCATTATCACAAGCTCTTGAATAAGGAATGGAACTGAGTTTAGGATCGATTAGCAAAAAAACAGTTGTTGGAAAGGCAAGCTTCTATCCTACATTGGACGACTTCTTCAAGTCAATATTGTATTCACAAGTTTACCAATTGCTTATGGAACCTCTACTGAGTTGCCCAATTGAGTGCAGAGAAGAATGGGTTATTGCAAATCCATATTCTTCTCGCGAAGTGATGAGCATAAACAGATGTATCTGTTGCCAAGTGGAGTTTTAATCTTAGTCCTCCCGGGTTCTTCTTGGGGCAACTCCGAAGGCGGGAATGTATCTGGTGCACCGGCGCTTGTGGTGCAACTGGTGCACTGGACGCCGTAGCGCATTTTAAAATGCTTCAAAAAAATCTAAAGCATTGAAACAACATCAATGTATGTTGTCGAAAAAATTCATATCAAAATTCGAAATATTGCACGAGATATAAAAATGAAAATTTTGACATCAATGTGATAATGAGCCAAATCTAAAGCCCAACTGATGTTATGTACTATAAAGTGTTGAATTTGTTATTTTTGTATCTCAAGCAATGTTTTGAATTCTGATTTTAAATTTAACGACAACATACACCGATGTTATGTGAATGTGCTAATTTTTTTCAAAAAAAATCAAACATTTGTAAATGCGCTACGGGCATCCGTAGCACCACAAGCACCGGTGCGCCAGATGCATTCCCCACCGGAGGCTCCCCCAGTTGCCGCCACCACCAGATCCGTCGCCGTCGTACAAAAGCAGACGGCGGCAGAGGGGCGATCTCCCCTTCCTCCATCCTCCCTGCCCGACATTCCATGGCTTTCCGCTCCCTCGTCACCACGTCTCTCCTCGAGGTGGCCTTAGCGAAGGCGGCGGACGCTTTGTGTCATGGCGTCGGGCCTCTGGCCAACTCGATCCTGAAGCCCATCCTCGGGGTCATCTGCTGGTGAGGGTTGGGGCTTGAGGTTGCTCCCTCTTGCGCCGGTGACTGGCTGAGTCCGAGCAGATCTGGCAGAAGTCGGTCGAGCTTGGCCCAAGGTGGTCCGAGGGGCAGCTGCGATGCCATGGCCACTGTGGTCAGGCAGGGCTGTGGAAGCCATGCCATGGACTGACAATGTACAGCTGGGTGTGCGATGATCCACAAGTTCTGCGCCGGAGGCCGTGATCCCATAATCTACAGGTTTGTGGGCGGCAGCCATCTGCATCCCCACGAGGCGGTCCTCCGCTAGGACACACGGATGGCACCGTGGTTCTGCGCGCTGCTGGCGTGGACGACACAACAAAAGCTGGTGTATGGTGGTGTTTGATGCAGATTTGCCACGGCCTGCCACTTGTAAGAACGGTCAGCCAGAGCGTCGTGAATTAGGATTTTGGCTTTGTCATTGACCTTCCTCCTCTGCTGGGATCATGGAAAGTGGAGGCAACGAACACATTATGACTTCGATTTGGTGGTGCTTCTCGAGAGACTCCAGGATGAAAACCCTAGTGCGTTGTACCTCATGATGATGGTGTTTTTGCGCTGTACCTTGCTGAATGCATTGCTTGGAGTTTGCTCGGACTTGACTTTAGGGTGAAAATTCACACTCTTGCCATCGGTGGCTAGATCCGGCAACAATGGGCGACGGCAGCGGTTATGCATCATTTCCTTTTGGGAGGCGTTGCTTTGTGTTGTCATGAGATAGTTGGTACCGATGGTGATTGCCGTATTGTGTCGATCGCTCCGGGTTTTTTTCTTCCGCCTACTCATAGCTTGGCTTTGCTATTTGTAGGCATGATACTTTGTTGGTGTGTGTGTGTGTGTGTGTGTGTGTGCACACGTGCGTCGGTGTTGGTTCTCATGTAGATACCGGCCGTGTGCTCATTGTGTTTTGTATTCCCTTGATGCTATATTATAAGTCAACAAAAACATCCTTTTTGTCAACAAAAAAAAGTGGTGTATTATTGTAGACCAATACCAAGGGGTTGGTGGAATGGTGGTAGAGGACCAAGGGGAAAACAAGTGCTTGCTAAACAAATGGTTCTTCAACTTATTAAATGTTGATGGGGTGTGGCAAGAGTTACTGCACAACAAAATCAAGTACTCCGAAACGCTTTTACAACATGCCATGAACCTACGGGCTCTTTTTTCTTGAAAGGCCATATGATGGTTAAAGAGTTCCTCAACATGGGTAGTGGCACCACCATACCAACACTTGGTTTTGTGAAGTCTCTTACTACGGGATAGCCCTCTCAGTGAGAAATATCCAATTATGTACAAATTTGTTCAAAGAAAACATGTTTCGGTTGCCGATGTCATGGCCTTAGTGCCGTTAAATGTTTGTTCTGGGTGGACAGTAACTGGTGGCATTCCTGGCCCCATCTAGTTCAGCGTTTAATGTTCATCAATTTAATGATGGAGTCAAATGTTCTCCGATAGAAGATACATGCCTCCTAGTCTTTTGGGGCCAAATCTACGTGCCGATATGGTAAATGAGAAACATCACTTGTAGAAAAGTTACTACTCCCTCCGTTCCAAAATAAGTGTCTCAACTTTATACTAACTTCTACAAAGTTGAGACACTTATTTTGGGACGGAGGGAGTATAAGAGAACTCATTGTTCCCCTAAAAATCAAGATACTGTTTTGGTACGCATGCAGAGGTGTCATTTTAACAAAGGACAACCTAGTAAAATGCAATTGGAACGGCAGCATGAAGTTTTGCTACTGCATTTAGGGTCTTACAATTCAGCACTTATTATTCCTCAAATGTTGTTCTGCATGACTTCTGTGGATAACGGTGTTTCTGCCTTTTAATCACCCCCGCCTACTAGTATTCCTGAACATGTTTGGGAATTGGTTACGTGAGGCTATTAGACAACTTAAAGCTCAAATTCAGTTAAAGTGCGTGTTTTATGTTTGGCAATATGGAATTTTCGTACTCCCTCCGTCCGGAAATACTTGTCATCAAAATGAATAAAAGGGAACGTATCTAGATGTATTTTAGTTCTAGATACATTCCTTTTTGTCCATTTTAATGACAAGTATTTTCGGATGGAGGGAGTATTTGTTTTTTAAAAAAGAAACAAGTTTCTGATTTCCTTCAGGTTATTCATATGGCTACTCATCAGATCCGTACGTGGTGCTCACTTCAGCGTGGGAAAGCGCAGACTTCTCTGGAGTCCGGGTGCAGCCACTAAGATTGATGAGAACATCAATACCATTGTTACACCCACAGCCCCTACTGCTGCATATACGGGACCAATTACTAGAGCTCGCGCACGCCAATTAAATTATCAGGTACTTTCGTTTCTTGGTAATGATTCTAATGTTCATGAGAATATGATGCTGCCTAAATTGGATACATTTGTTTTGCTTACAAATGAAGGGCCTAGCTTGGAGAAGGATGTGTTGGGTTTCGTAGTAATTTCAAAAAAATTTCTACGCACACGCAAGATCATGTGATGCATATAGCAACGAGAGGGGAGTGTATCTTCATACCCTTGAAGATTGCTAAGCGGAAGCGTTTATCAACGCGGTTGATGTAGTCGTATGTCTTCACGGCCCGACCGATCAAGCACCGAAACTACGGCACCTCCGAGTTCTAGCACACGTTCAGCTCGATGACGTCCCTCGAACTCCAATCCAGCCGAGTGTCGAGGGAGAGTTCCGTCAGCACGACGGCGTGGTGACGATCTTGATGTTCTACCGTCGCAGGGCTTCGCCTAAGCACCGCTACGATATTATCGAGGTGGACTATGATGGAGGGGGGCACCGCACACGGCTAAGAGATCCAAGGGATCTGTTGTGTCTTTGGTGCTAGCCCTGCCCCTCTATTTATATGTTGAGCCCCGGGGTCGAAACTTGGAGCAAAAGCCTCCTCAAAGTCGGTTTTTCCCGAAAGGCAAGAGTCCCACTCGGACTCCAGGACCAAACGCCACAATCCTTGGCGTCTGGCCCAGACGCCATGGGCCTCGGCGTCTGGCCCAGGGCCAGACGCCAGGGTCTCCGGCGTTTGGCCCCCTGGCCTCCGCAAAACTCCTTTTGCACCGATCTAAAGCCTCATGGGCTTGACCCCTTGGCCTAACCATATCATCCAATATATGAATCTTTACGTCTCGACCATTTCGAGACTCCTCGTCATGTCCCCAATCTCATCCGGGACTCCGAACTCCTTCGGTACATCAAAACATGTAAACTCATAATATAACTGTCATCGTAACCTTAAGCGTGCGGACCCTACGGGTTCGAGAACAATGTAGACATGACCGAGACACGTCTCCGGTCAATAACCAATAGCGGGACCTGGATGCCCATATTGGCTCCTACATATTCTACGAAGATCTTTATCGGTCAGACCTCATAACAACATACGTTGTTCCCTTTGTCATCGGTATGTTACTTGCCCGAGATTCGATCGTCGGTATCCAATACCTAGTTCAATCTCGTTACTGGCAAGTCTCTTTACTCGTTCCGTAATACATCATCTCACAACTAACATATTAGTTGCAGTGCTTGCAAGGCTTATGTGATGTGCATTACCGAGAGGGCCCAGAGATACCTCTCCGACAATTGGAGTGACAAATCCTAATCTCGAAATACGCTAACCCAACATCTACTTTTGGAGACACCTGTAATGCTCCTTTATAATCACCCAGTTACGTTGTGACGTTTGGTAGCACCCAAGGTGTTCCTCCGGCAAACGGGAGTTGCATAATCTCATAGTTATAGGAACATGTATAAGTCATGAAGAAAGCAATAGCAACATACTAAACGATCAGGTGCTAAGCTAATGGAATGGGTCATGTCAATCAGATCATTCAACTAATGATGTGACCTCGTTACTCAAATAACAACTCTTTTGTCTATGGTTAGGAAACATAACCATCTTTGATTAACGAGCTAGTCAAGCAGAGGCATACTAGTGACACTCTGTTTGTCTATGTATTCACACATGTATTATGTTTCCGGTTAATACAATTCTAGCATGAATAATAAACATTTATCATGATATAAGGAAATAAATAATAACTTTATTATTGCCTCTAGGGCATATTTCCTTCAGTCTCCCACTTGCACTAGAGTCAATAATCTAGTTCACATCGCCATGTGATTTAACAGCAATAGTTCACATCACCATGTGATTAACACCCATAGTTCACATCGCTATGTGACCAACACCCAAAGGGTTTACTAGATTCAGTAATCTAGTTCACATCGCTATGTGATTAACACCCAAGGAGTACTAAGGTGTGATCATGTTTTGCTTGTGAGAGAATCTTAGTCAACGGGTCTGCCACATTCAGATCCTCATGTATTTTGCAAATTTCTATGTCAACAATGCTCTGCATGGAGCTACTCTAGCTAATTGCTCCCACTTTCAATATGTATCCAGATTGAGACTTAGAGTCATCTGGATCAGTGTAAAAGTTTGCACTGATGTAACTTTTACAACAAACTCTTTTATCACCTCCATAATCGAGAAACATCTCCTTAGTCCTTACTAAGGATATTCTTGACCAATGTCCAGTGATCTACTCCTAGATCACTATTGTACTCCCTTGCCAGATACAGAGCAAGATATACAATAGGTCTGGTACATAGCATAGCATACTTTATAGAACCTATGACTGAGGCATAGGGAATGACTTTTCATTCTCTTCCTATTTTCTGCTGTGGTCGGGATTTGAGTCTTACTCAATTTCATACCTTTGCAACACAGGCAAGAACTCTTTCTTTAACTGTTCCATTTTGAACTATTTCAAAATCTTGCCAAGGTATGTACTCATTGAAAATCTTATCAAGCGTCTTGATCTATCTCAATAGATCTTGATGCTCAATATATAAGTAGCTTTTACTGAGGTCTTTTCTTTTTAAAGAACTCCTTTAAAACACTCCTTTATGCTTTGCAGAAAAATTCTACATCATTTCTGATCAACAATATGTCACTCACATATACTAATCAGAAAGGCTGTAGTGCTCCCACTCACTTTATTGTAAATACAGGCTTCATCGTAAGTCCATATAAAACTATATGCTTTGATCAACTTATCAAAGAGTATATTCCAACTCCGAGATGCTTGCACCAGTCCATAGATGGATCGCTGGAGCTTGCACATTTTGTTAGCACCTTTAGGATTGACAAAACCTTCTGGTTGCATCATATACAACTCTTCTTTAATAAATCCATTAAGGAATGCAGTTTTGACATCCATTTGCCAGATTTCATAAAATGTGGCAATTGCTAACATGATTCAGATAGACTTAAGCATCGATACGAGTGAGAAAACCTCATCGTATTCAACACCTTGAACTTGTTGAAAAACTTTCGCAACAAGTCGAGCTTGGTAGATAGTAACACTACTATCAGTGTCCGTCTTCCTCTTGAAGATCCATTTATTTAACATGGCTTTGCTGATCATCGAGCAAGTCAATCAAAGTCCATACTTTGTTGTCATACATGGATCATATCTCAGATTTTATGGCCTCAAGCCATCTCGCGGAACCTGGGCTCATCATCGCTTCCTCATAGTTCGTAGGTTCATCATGGTCTAGTAACATGACTTCCAGAACATGATTACTACACCACTCTGATGCGGATCTTACTCTGGTTGATCTACGAGGTTCAGTAGTATCTTGTTCTGAAGTTTCATGATCATCATCATTGGCTTCCTCACTAACTGGTGTAGGAATCACTGGAACTGATTTCCGTGATGAACTACTTTCCAATTCGGGAGAAGGTACTATTACCTCATCAAGTTCTACTTTCCTCCCACTCACTTCTTTCGAGAGAAACTCCTTCTCTAGAAATGATCCATTCTTAGCAACGAATGTCTTGCCTTCGGATCTGTGATAGAAGGTGTACCCAACAGTTTCCTTTGGGTATCATATGAAGACATATTTCTCCGATTTGGGTTCGAGCTTATCAGGTTGAAGCTTTTTCACATAAGCATCGCAGCCCCAAACTTTAAGAAACGACAACTTGGGTTTCTTGCTAAACCACAGTTCATATAGTGTCGTCTCAATGGATTTAGATGGTGCCCTTTTAACGTGAATGCAGCTGTCTCTAATGCATAACCCCAAAACGAAAATGGTAAATCGGTAAGAAACATCATAGGTTGCACCATATCCAATAAAGTACAATTATGACGTTCGGACACACCATTGTGGTGTTCCAGGTGGCATGAGTAGTGAAACTATTTCACATTGTTTTTTAACTGAAGGCCAAACTCGTAACTCAAATACTCTTCTCTACGATCAGATCGTAGAAACTTTATTTTCTTGTTATGATGATTTTTCACTTCACTCTGAAATTCTTTGAACTTTTCAAATGTTTCAGACTTGTGTTTCATTAAGTAGATATACTCATATCTGCTCAAATCATCTGTGAAGATCAGAAAATAATGATACTTGCCACGAGCATCAACACTCATTGGATTGCATACATCGGTATGTATTATTTCCAATAAGTCAGTAGCACGTTCCATTGTTCTAGAGAACGGAGTTTTAGTCATCTTGCCCAAAAGGCACGGTTCGCAAGCATCAAATGATTCATAACCAAGTGATTCCGAAAATCCATCTTTATGGAGTATCTTCATGCGCTTTACACTGATATGACCCAAACGGCAGTGCCACAAATAAGTTGCACTATCATTATTAACTTTGCATCTTTTGGTTTCAATATTATGAATATGTGTATCACTACGATCGAGATCCAATGAACCATTTTTCATTGGGTGTGTAACCATATAAGGTTTTATTCATGTAAACAGAACAACAGTTTATTCTCTTACTTAAATGAATAACCGTATTGCAATAAACATGATCAAATCATATTCATGCTCAACGCCAACACCAAATAACACTTATTTAGTTTCAACACTAATCCCGAAAGTATAGGGAGTGTGCGATGATGATCATATTAATCTTGGAACTACTTCCAACACTCATCGTCACTTCCCCTTCAACTAGTCTTTGTTTATTCTGCAACTCCCGTTTCGAGTTACTAATCTTAGCAACTGAACTAGTATCAAATACTTAGGGTTTGCTATAAACACTAGTAAAGTACACATCAATAACATGTATATCAAATATACTTATGTTCACTTTGCCATCCTTCTTATCCGCCAATCACTTGGGGTGATTCCGTTTCCGGTGACCAGTCCCTTTGCAGTAGAAGCACTTAGTCTCAGGCTTAGGACCAGACTTGGGCTTCTTTACTTGAGCAGCAACTTGCTTGCCGTTCTTCTTGAAGTTCCCCTTCTTCCCTTTGCCCTTTTCTTGAAACTAGTGGTCTTATCAACCATCAACACTTGATGTTTTTCTTGATTTCTTCCTTCATTGATTTCATCATCACGAAGAGCTTGGGAGTTGTTTCCATTATCCCTTGCATATTATAGTTCATCATGAAGTTCTACTAACTTGGTGATGGTGACTAGAGAATTCTGTCAATCACTATCTTATCTGGAAGATTAACTCCCACTTGATTCAAGCGATTGTAGTACCCAGACAATCTGAGCACATGCTCACTAGTTGAGCGATTCTCCTCCATCTTTTAGCTATAGAACTTGTTGGAGACTTCATATCTCACAACTCGGGTATTTGCTTGAAATATTAACTTCAACTCCTGGAACATCTCATATGGTCCATGACGTTCAAAACGTCTTTGAAGTCCCGATTCTAAGCCGTTAAGCATGGTGCACTTAAACTATCAAGTAGTCATCATATTGAGCTAGCTAAACGTTCATAACGTTTGCATCTGCTCCTGCAATAGGTCTGTCACCTAGCGGTGCATCAAGGACATAATTCTTCTGTGCAGCAATGAGGATAATCCTCAGATCACGGATCAAATCCGCATCATTGCTACTAACATCTTTCAACACAATTTTCTCTAGGAACATATCAAAATAAACACAGGGAAGCAACAACGCGAGCTATTGATCTATAATTTGCAAAATACTACCAGGACTAAGTTCATGATAAATTTAAGTTCAATTAATCATATTACTTAAGAACTCCCACTTAGACAGACATCCCTCTAATCCTCTAAGTGATCACGTGATCCAAATCAACTAAACCATGTCCGATCATCACGTGAGATGGAGTAGTTTCAATGGTGAACATCACTATGTTGATCATATCTACTATATGATTCACGCTCGACCTTTCGGTCTCCGTGTTCCGAGGCCATATCTGCATATGCTAGGCTCGTCAAGTTTAACCTGAGTATTCTGCGTGCGCAACTGTTTTGCACCCGTTGTATTTGAACGTAGAGCCTATCACACCCGATCATCACATGGTGTCTCAGCACGAAGAACTTTCGCAACGGTGCATACTCAGGGAGAACACTTCTTGATAATTTAGTGAGAGATCATCTTATAATGCTACCGTCAATCAAAGCAAGATAAGATGCATAAAAAGATAAACATCACATGCAATCAATATAAGTGATATGATATGGCCATCATCATCTTGTGCTTGTGATCTCCATCTCCAAAGCACCGTCATGATCACCATCGTCACCGGCGCGACACCTTGATCTCCATCGTAGCATCGTTGTCGTCTCGCCAATCTTATGCTTCCACGACTATCACTACCGTTTAGTAATAAAGTAAAGCATTACATCGCGATTGCATTGCATACAATAAAGCGACAACCATATGGCTCCTGCCAGTTGCCGATAACTCGGTTACAAAATATGATCATCTCATACAATAAAATTCAGCATCATGCTTTGACCATATCACATCACAACATGCCTTGCAAAAACAAGTTAGACGTCCTCTACTTTGTTGCTGCATGTTTTACGTGGCTGCTATGGGCTTAAGTAAGAACCAATCTCACCTACGCATCAAAACCACAACGATAGTTTGTCAAATAGACTCCGTTTTAACCTTCTCAAGGACCGGGCCTAGCCATACTCAGTTCAACTAAAGTTGGAGAGACAGTCGCCCGCAAGCCATCTATGTGCAAAGCACGTCGAGGGAACCGGTCTCGCGTAAGCGTACGCGTAAGGTTGGTCCGGGTCGTCTCGTCCAACAATACCGCCGAACCAAAGTATGACATGCTGGTAGGCAGTATGACTTGTATCGTCCACAACTCACTTGTGTTCTACTCGTGCATATAACATCAACATAAATAACCTAGGCTCGGATGCCACTGTTGGGTTTCGTAGTAATTTCAAAAATTTTCCTACGCACACGCAAGATCATGTGATGCATATAGCAACGAGAGGGGAGTGTATCTTCATACCCTTGAAGATTGCTAAGCGGAAGCGTTTATCAACGCGGTTGATGTAGTCGTACGTCTTCACGGCCCGACCGATCAAGCACCGAAACTACGGCACCTCCGAGTTCTAGCACACGTTCAGCTCGATGACGTCCCTCGAACTCTGATCCAGCCGAGTGTCGAGGGAGAGTTCCGTCAGCACGACGGCGTGGTGACGATCTTGATGTTCTACCGTCGCAGGGCTTCGCCTAAGCACCGCTACGATATTATCGAGGTGGACTATGGTGGAGGGGGGCACCGCACACGGCTAAGAGATCCAAGGGATCAATTGTTGTGTCTTTGGTGCTAGCCCTGCCCCTCTATTTATATGTTGAGCCCCGGGGTCGAAACTTGGAGCAAAAGCCTCCTCAAAGTCGGTTTTTCCCGAAAGGCAAGAGTCCCACTCGGACTCCAGGACCAAACGCCACAATCCTTGGCGTCTGGCCCAGACGCCATGGGCCTCGACGTCTGGCCCAGGGCCAGACGCCAGGGTCTCCGGCGTTTGGCCCCCTGGCCTCCGCAAAACTCCTTTTGGACCGATCTAAAGCCTCATGGGCTTGACCCCTTGGCTTAACCATATCATCCAATATATGAATCTTTACGTCTCGACCATTTCGAGACTCCTCGTCATGTCCCCAATCTCATCCGGGACTCCGAACTCCTTCGATACATCAAAACATGTAAACTCATAATATAACTGTCATCGTAACCTTAAGCGTGCGGACCCTACGGGTTCGAGAACAATGTAGACATGACCGAGACACGTCTCCGGTCAATAACCAATAGCGGGACCTGGATGCCCATATTGGCTCCTACATATTCTACGAAGATCTTTATCGGTCAGACCGCATAACAACATACGTTGTTCCCTTTGTCATCGGTATGTTACTTGCCCGAGATTCGATCGTCGGTATCCAATACCTAGTTCAATCTCGTTACTGGCAAGTCTCTTTACTCGTTCCGTAATACATCATCTCACAACTAACATATTAGTTGCAGTGCTTGCAAGGCTTATGTGATGTGCATTACCGAGAGGGCCCAGAGATACCTCTCCGACAATCGGAGTGACAAATCCTAATCTCGAAATACGCTAACCCAACATCTAATTTTGGAGACACCTATAATGCTCCTTTATAATCACCCAGTTACGTTGTGACGTTTGGTAGCACCCAAGGTGTTCCTCCGGCAAACGGGAGTTGCATAATCTCATAGTTATAGGAACATGTATAAGTCATGAAGAAAGCAATAGCAACATACTAAACGATCAGGTGCTAAGCTAATGGAATGGGTCATGTCAATCAGATCATTCAACTAATGATGCGACCTCGTTACTCAAATAACAACTCTTTTGTCTATGGTTAGGAAACATAACCATCTTTGATTAACGAGCTAGTCAAGTAGAGGCATACTAGTGACACTTTGTTTGTCTATGTATTCACACATGTATTATGTTTCCGGTTAATACAATTCTAGCATGAATAATAAACATTTATCATGATACAAGGAAATAAATAATAACTTTATTATTGCCTCTAGGGCATATTTCCTTCAGGATGAACATTGGAGAAAGAACAAGCATGGAGATGATGCCATGCGCAAGGGGAACAAGAACGGAGTTACAAGTGATGATTTCAGGACTTTGAAGCCACCATAATGGGTGCATGAAGACTTGGACGAAATATACAAGATGCCACTTCATAAATTTCGTCCCGAGGCTATTATAGGTGCTGCGTCACCTTTTTATTGGGCCAGGCCCATGTAATTTCGAAATACATAAGTATAGGCTATTTTTAGAGTCCGTATGTGTGGGGAAACAAGAGATAGGGTTGATTTCGGACCCCTCCACCAAGGGCCACGAAATTCCCCCTCTCTTCCTCCATATATACAGCCCTTAGGGCACCGTTTAGACTTTGGGTTTTGTTTAGATTAAAAGTTCGCCATAGCTGCAACTTCGCGTACTTCGTTTGTGTTCAACGACCAGATAAAGGCGTCACAGAACCCCACCTTGATCAATAAAGCTTTCATCTTATATTCGCAATATCCAGATTGCAATCTCAGTTTCTTGCTTGTTCTTCGTTTGCTCGCAGGAAACAGACCCTCGTGGTCAGGTTGATCGTGCTCCGGCGTGGTCAATAACCTCTCGGAGTTGGTTTAGCGATTGCTAAGGCGCGACGTCCTCGCACGTTCGTAGTCGGATCGTCAAAGTCGACTGCCACCAAAGCGATATCCATCATCTCATCGAAAGACGGGACACCTTTGCCTTTATCAAGTGGTATCAGATTTCCAGGTTGCTCGGTGAGATTTTACAGTTTTTCGTAGTTTAGATCGAGTCTGTTCTTCATACCTATAGTCCACGAAAAAGCCAAAAAAATTAGGGTTAGTTCATCCCATCCGAACCAATCTGAGCCTTGCATAATCTTTTCTGTATTTGCTTTGTTGAATTTGCGGTTGCATCGTCGTGTCCAGTTGCTGGTCTTAGCGTCTAGTCTTTTAGAGTTTCGAGTTCTGTTCACAGGTTGTCACGTCGCCGCTGCCATATATCACCACCGCATCATCATCGTCGCTGTTGCCATATACCACCACCACATATTCACCGCCAATCCGAATCCATATACGCCACCACATATCCGCCGCCATCACGCCAATCCGAGTTCACCTGCAACATATATCCGCCACCTGTCCGTGTTCCACCAGATTCATCTCCGCCACCAGTCCGAGTTCCACCAGATTCATCTCCGCCACCAGTTCTAGTCCGAATCCAGTAATTGTTGCATTGTTCTCGATTTCCAGATCACGCGATACTCCGAGTCGTGACAGAGAAGGACTCCCCAACTTCCGAGCCATCCGCAGAAGAAAAATAGTTCCAATTTCAAAAAAAAAACTAAGTCTGGAAAATTCTGGCTAGGCAGTTTTTAGACCATTTGTAGACTTTTTCGAAAAAAATTTGTTGCGGAGCAAAAAAAAAAAGAGGAAAAAAAGTGCAAAAAAAAAGAGAAAAAAAATTCAGAGTGTGCTCCTCCCTTGTTTACGTGCCGCGCCGTGATTTTGTTGGTGTTCTAGGCTCGCGTCTCTAGCACAGTCTAGCCTAGGACCAGCACAGTACCGTCGTTGAGCGTTTATTCAACTTTGCATCTCTGAATTGATTATTGTTGACCCTTTTTGCTACCATATTATAAGCCTTCCCAGCTCCACATACATCTACGTCGTGCGTTTGACTCTCCCTGGTAATCGCTCTATCCAAGCTTTGAGAGTTTTGACTACAACGGTTGCCGATCACCGCCTGTTGCTAGGTAAGAACAGGTAAGAATTTGAGTTTTGCTTGACGGATTTGTGACACCCACCACCACCACTTGTTCGTAGTCTGTAGGATCATATTTTTGTGTACTTCTATTGCTGCTAACCATGCCAGGATCACAAGCCGACGAGATTGACTGGGAGAATTTATCGAACAAGGAGCTTCATGATAAGTTTCAGCAAATGATGACTGAACAGGTGCAAGATGTGCTGAACAATTTTGAAGAGGCCATGGAGAAGATCACTGGCCTTGAGAAGACGTTCGAAACAAAGCTCGATAACAAGTTTAATGAATTGCTCGCGCGTCTTCCACCACCACCACCCGCTGCACCTAACGCACCTCTCCAACAACAACAACAACGACTACCTCCACGTCGCGAAACAGACCTCCGCCGAGCAAGCCATGTTCCTTTTGCGTTTGGCCAAACTGTTGGTGCTGCTGTTGATACTTCTGTGGCTCCTGCTGCCGATGCGGAGGAGGATGATTATGTGGGAGAATATGAGGATGAGGTTGATCAAAATCAGCACTACGTGCAGCCACCTGTACCACCACCAGCAGGTCGACCTCAGGTATATATTCGTAATGGTAGGCCTGCACCACCACCTCAGGTACAAGATGATGTCCATATTCCTAAACTGAAATTGAATATTCCACCATTTGAGGGTAGATATGTTCCTGATATATATCTTACTTGGGAGTTAGAAACTAAACAATGATTTACATGTTTACAATATCCTGAGGAGAGACGAGTTGCTGCTGCTGTTTGTGCTTTCACTAGTTTTGCATGTGTATGGTGGTCTGAACATTGTAGATTATATCCTATTCCAACTACTTGGGCTGCTTTGAAAACTGCTATGCGTACGCATTGGGTTCCACCATATTATCAACGTGAATTGCTTCAAAAATTGCAGCGTTTAAGACAAGGGAAAAATTCTGTAGAAGAATATTATCAGGAATTACAAACTGGCATGATTAGATGTGGTATTGTTGAGGAGAATGAAGCTATGCTTGCACGTTTTCTGGGTGGATTAAATAGAGATTCAGACCATTCTAGACTATAAGGAGTATACTAATATCACTCGTTTATTCCATCTTGCTTGTAAAGCTGAACGTGAAGTGCAGGATCGACAAGCATTGGGGCGAACTAACTTTTCTGCAGGCCGACCTTCATCATGGACACCACGTGCATCTTCTACTTCAACTGCATCAGCACCTCAGTCACGTGCCTCCTCCAGTCGTGATACAAGAAAACAGGCACAACCACCATTATCTGTCAAGAGCGCACCTGCTGGGCCTGCACAGAGTTCTTCTTCTTCCATGGCATCAACAGGGCACACAAGTGATATTATTTGTCGTCGTTGTAAGGGAGGAGGTCATTATGCGAGAGAATGCAAATCTCCGCGTGTGATGATTGCTACCGCGGATGGTGGATATGAGTCCGCTAGTGACTATGATGAGGAGACTTTGGCTCTTATTACACGTGAAGAACATGGTGGAGATGATTCTGATCATGAGACGCAATACATGGCTCCTGAAGACGCTGACAGGTATGAATGTTTAGTTGCTCAACGTGTTTTGAGTGTGCAGATCACACAAGCTGAGCAAAATTAGAGGCACAATTTGTTCCATACCAAGGGAGTTGTGAAGGAACGTTCTGTGCGCGTCATCATAGACGGAGGGAGCTGCAACAACTTGGCTAGCATGGAGATGGTGGAGAAGCTTTCTCTCACCACAAGACCACATCCACATCCTTACTACATTCAATGGTTCAACAACAGCGGCAAGGTTAAGGTAACACGTACTGTTCGTGTGCATTTTAGTATCTCTACATATGTTGATTATGTTGATTATGATGTGGTACCTATGCAAGCATATTCCTTATTACTTGGTAGACCATGGCAATTTGATAAAAATTCTGTACACCATGGTAGAAACAATCACTATACTCTTGTTCATAAGGATAAAAATATTACTTTGCTTCCTATGACTCCTGATTCCATTTTGAAAGATGATATTAATAGAGCTAATAAAGCAAAACAGGAGACGAATAAGAGTGAAAATCAGATTGTGGCAAAAGAATTTGAGCAACAAATGAAGCCTAATAATAAACCATCTAGTGTTGCTTCTGAAATTAAATTGAAAAGTGCATGTTTATTTGCCACCAAATCTGATATTGATGAGCTAGATTTCAGCAAATCTGTTTGCTATGCTTTTGTGTGCAAAGAGGCATTATTTTCATTCGAGGACGTGCCTTCCTCTTTGCCTCCTGCTGTCACTAACATTTTGCAGGAGTTCGCTGACGTATTTCCACAAGACGTGCCACCGGGATTACCGCCTATTCGAGGGATTAAGCATCAGATTGACTTAATTCCCGGTGCTTCACTGCCAAACCGTGCACCATACCGTACCAATCCAGAGGAGACGAAGGAGATTATGCGTCAAGTACAAGAGCTTCTCGACAAAGGTTATATACGCGAATCCCTTAGTCCTTGTGTTGTTCTTATTATTCTAGTGCCGAAAAAGGATGGTACATCACGTATGTGTGTTGATTGTAGAGGCATTAATAATATTACTATTCGTTATCGTCATCCTATTCCTAGGCTAGATGATATGCTTGATGAATTGAGTGGCTCTACAATATTCTCCAAAGTTGATTTGCGTAGTGGATACCATCAAATTCGTATGAAATTGGAAGATGAATGGAAAACAGCATTCAAAACTAAGTTTGGATTATATGAGTGGTTAGTCATGCCTTTTGGGTTAACTAATGCACCTAGTACTTTTATGGGATTAATGAACGAAGTTTTACGTGCTTTCATTGGACGATTTGTGGTAGTTTACTTTGATGACATATTGATTTATAGCAGATCTTTGGAAGAACATTTGGAACATTTACGTGCTGTTTTATTGCTCTACGTGATGCACGTTTGTTTGGTAACCTTGGGAAGTGCACCTTTTGCACCGACCGAGTATCTTTTCTTGGCTATGTTGTTACTCCACAGAGAATTGAAGTTGATAAAGCCAAGATTGAAGCTATTGAGAGTTGGCCGCAACCCAAAACGGTCACACAAGTGAGGAGTTTTCTTGGCCTCGCTGGATTCTATAGGCGTTTTGTGAGAGATTTCAGCACCATTGCTGCACCTCTCAATGAGCTTACAAAGAAAGATGTGCCTTTTCTTTGGGATACCGCACAGGAAGAAGCCTTCTCGGTATTGAAAGATAAGTTGACACATGCTCCTTTACTCCAACTTCCTGATTTTAATAAGACTTTTGAGCTTGAATGTGATGCTAGTGGAATTGGATTAGGCGGTGTGTTATTACAAGATGGCAAACCTGTTGCATACTTTTCTGAAAAATTGAGTGGGCCTAGTCTGAATTATTCTACTTATGATAAAGAATTATATGCTCTTGTTCGGACTTTAGAAACATGGCAACATTATTTATGGCCCAAAGAATTTGTTATACATTCTGATCATGAATCTTTGAAACATATTAAAAGTCAAGCTAAACTGAATCGTAGACATGCTAAATGGGTTGAATTCATTGAGACTTTTCCTTATGTCATTAAACACAAGAAGGGAAAAGAAAATGTTATTGCTGATGCATTGTCTCGCCGCTATACTATGCTTTCACAACTTGACTTCAAAATATTTGATTTGGAGAGCATCAAAGATCAATATGTGCATGATGCTGATTTTAAAGATGTAATGCAGAATTGTAAAGAAGGAAGAATGTGGAACAAGTTCGTCGTTAACGATGAATTTGTGTTTCGTGCTAACAAGGTATGCATTCCAGCTAGCTCCGTTCGTCTTTTGTTGTTGCAGGAGGCGCATGGAGGAGGATTAATGGGACACTTTGGCGTGAAGAAGACGGAGGACGTACTTGCTACACATTTCTTTTGGCCAAAGATGAGACGGGATGTTGAGCGTTTTATTGCTCGATGCACTACATGTTAAAAAGCTAAGTCACGACTCAATCCTCATGGTTTATATATGCCTTTGCCTGTACCTAGTGTTCCTTGGGAGGATATATTTATGGACTTTGTTTTAGGTTTACCTCGAACAAAGAAGGGGAGGGATAGCATATTTGTTGTCGTGGATAGATTCTTGAAAATGGCACACTTTA
The DNA here is from genome assembly GCF_002162155.2 of Triticum dicoccoides. Taxonomy (NCBI): domain Eukaryota; kingdom Viridiplantae; phylum Streptophyta; class Magnoliopsida; order Poales; family Poaceae; genus Triticum; species Triticum dicoccoides. Next base: position 376,372,405 of record NC_041387.1, read on the forward strand.
TACCATGTCATAAAAGCGATGATGCTGTTAATGTTGCTGATTTGTTCTTTCGTGAAATTATTTGCTTGCATGGTGTGCCAAATACTATTGTTTCAGATCGTGATACTAAATTTCTTAGCCACTTTTGGAGATGTTTATGGGCTAAGTTGGGGACTAAACTGCTTTTTAGTACTACTTGTCACCCCAAAACTGATGGACAAACTGAAGTAGTCAATAGAACATTGTCTACTATGCTTAGGTTTGTTTTGAAGAATAATAAGAAAATGTGGGAGGAATGCTTGCCTCATATTGAATTTGCTTATAATCGTTCATTGCATTCTACTACTAAGATGTGCCCTTTTGAAGTTGTGTATGGTTTCCTACCTCGTGCACCTATTGATTTGTTGCCTCTTCCATCTTCGGAGAAGGTTAATTTTAATGCTAAACAACGTGCTGAATTGATTTTAAAAATGCATGAGTTAACTAAGGAAAATATTGAGCGTATGAATGCTAAATATAAACTTGCTGGAGATAAGGGTAGAAAACATGTTGTGTTTGCACCTGAAGATCTTGTTTGGTTACATTTGCGTAAGGATAGATTTCCTGATTTGCGCAAATCAAAGCTAATGCCACGTGCTGATGGTCCCTTTAAGGTGTTAGAGAAAATAAATGATAATGCATATAAACTTGAGCTGCCTGCAGATTTTGGGGTTAGTCCCACTTTTAACATTGCAGATTTGAAGCCTTATTTGGGTGAGGAAGAAGAGTTTTCGTCGAGGACGACTTCATTTCAAGAAGGGGAGGATGATGAGGACATCAATACCATTGTTACACCCACAACCCCTACTGCTGCATATACGGGACCAATTACTAGAGCTCGCGCACGCCAATTAAATTATCAGGTACTTTCGTTTCTTGGTAATGATTCTAATGTTCATGAGAACATGATGCTGCCTAAATTGGATACATTTGTTTTGCTTACAAATGAAGGGCCTAGCTTGGAGAAGGATGAACATTGGAGCAAGAACAAGCATGGAGATGATGCCATACGCAAGGGGAACAAGAACGGAGTTACAAGTGATGATTTCAGGACTTTGAAGCCACCATAATGGGTGCATGAAGACTTGGACGAAATATACAAGATGCCACTTCATAAATTTCGTCCCGAGGCTATTATAGGTGATGCGTCACCTTTTTATTGGGCCAGGCCCATGTAATTTCAAAATACATAAGTATAGGCTATTTTTAGAGTCCGTATGTGTGGGGAAACAAGAGATAGGGTTGATTTCGGACCCCTTCACCAAGGGCCACGAAATTCCCCCTCTCTTCCTCCATATATACAGCCCTTAGGGCACCGTTTAGACTTTGGGTTTTGTTTAGATTAAAAGTTCGCCATAGCTGCAACTTCGCGTACTTCGTTTGTGTTCAACGACCAGACAAAGGCGTCACAGAACCCCACCTTGATCAATAAAGCTTTCATCTTATATTCGCAATATCCAGATTGCAATCTCAGTTTCTTGCTTGTTCTTCGTTTGCTCGCAGGAAACAGACCCTCGTGGTCAGGTTGATCGTGCTCCGGCGTGGTCAATAACCTCTCGGAGTTGGTTTAGCGATTGCTAAGGCGCGACGTCCTCGCACGTTCGTAGTCGGATCGTCAAAGTCGACTGCCACCAAAGCGATATCCATCATCTCATCGAAAGACGGGACACCTTTGCCTTTATCAAAGATGTAGCACGAGGTATGTTCAACCAGTTTAGATGGCGACCTAGCGATAGCATGCATAAGTCTGACATGTAAACCCTATTGCAGTTGCTCTGGTCTTTAAAGAAAATTGTTGTGCTTTTTGTATGGATTGATACTTTGCGATAACATGGTTGCGTGCATCAATCGATGAGAGGGCCCGGGGCTCCCTCCTTTATCGAAAAAGGTTACCATATACAAGAGCATGTCATAATATAATGAGACAACGCAATAAAGCAACCGGAGAATGTACCCAATGAAAATGATTTTTAATGGACAATAAAAATGAGAAGAGAAGAAAATTGAACTTACAATGAGAATTTTAGGGGTAACATCGAGGCCTTGTTTCTTTAACCTAAGAACCATTTCATCCTCCAATGCACGAACTTGGTCCAATATATAAACAATCTGAGTACAGCAAAGAAAGGAAAAGATGATGTATCAAAGGGATGAGCAAATAGCACATTAAAGCTGGGACGAGCTATATATCGATGGCCATGCCATTGTTTGGTACCTGCCCTCCAGTATCTGGCATGCCCAACACATTAGCTTGACCGAAGTATCCATGAGGAGAAACTATCACAACATTAAAGATCATTGGGATCCTCCCCAAGAATGTCTCTAGTGTAGATGGATCTGGTGCTTGAAGAATATCCAAAAGGAGATGTATCATCTCTAAGACATGTTCAGCTGTATCACCCCAACCTTTCTCCAAGCCCCATTCTTGAAATCTGAAGGTTACAGAAAAAACATCGTGTGTTAAAGCTACATTATTCTTGCCTGATGTGATTTATTCAAAAGCTGCACTTCGTAAATCACGAAATAATCTCAGACATACACTATGCAAGAATTACCAGTGATTAGTAAATTTGCGGATGCAAGGCCTAGTCAAAGGCAACAAGACTAGCATACTTTCTTTACCACAAAAGCTATTAAATGTCTGTATGGAAGACTTAAGCAGCTGGAGTTCCAACAAAAGGTTAGAGAGGGCATCTCTTAGAAATGCTCGAAGCCTCAAACAGTCCAACCCCAGAACTGAATTTGGTTACATAGGACTAACTGTAACAAAATTCGTGGTTTGTAGTCTCCCCCGCATATTTGTGCATATATTGAGTGGCTAGACAAAAAACAATCAGCGGATGACAGTAGTGAGGTGTATTCCGTCAGTGCCAGGGTGACTTCCGCTTACCCAAACAGTCAGATTGGTTTTAACTTCTCAAGAACTGTTCATTTTTTGCTAAATTTTCTGACAAGGGTCAGAATTTTCACTCTTAGAAATGCTCAAAGCCTCAAACAGTCAAACATCAGTAGTGCTTCTCCAAACAAAAACAAAACTATACAAACTGAAATGCAAAAATGACTCTGGGAGCACAATGTGGTATGGTAAACTAACTGATTAGCAAATTGTGAGTATGGTGTTTCAGCTGGGAGCTTTGACAGGTGCTCCTCAGCTTTGGTCAGGACAGACTGAAGCCTTCCCACGCTCTGTATCCTGTCATTTAACATCATCACCTGCAGAGCACACATGCAAAGCTTCCCAAATTAACAACAAACATACACATGAACCACAAGTTTCTCACAAAGATATCCTCGGCGGTAACAAAACTCACATGCCCCTTGTGCCGGTGCTCGCGAAGGAAATCAAGCAGGGGCTCCAGGCAATCCCTGTTGCGGAACAAAATCGAAGACAGGTGCCTGTTGAGAAACTGCACGCCATTTCCAATCGACGACGAGCGACTTGGACGTGGGATTAAGGCAGTGAATGGCTCAAAGTCAAGCTCCAGCACGTAGGGGTCGTTGTGCCTGCCAGGCCATGAGGTTAAGATTATGGTGGTAGAAACTGAAACAATGCCACTTGTGACAGTTTAGCTGCTTTTAGTTTTAGTTTTAATATCATCACTCTGCAAGAGTCGAACCACAGCTCCAACAGTCCAGCACAGAGCCGTACTGATTCTGAAAGCTAGTACTAAGTTGTCAATCTCTTAACCTGACGTGCACATCATATACTCCCTCCATTCCTAAATACAAGTCTTTGTAGAGATTCAACTATGGACTACATACAGAGCAAAATAAGTGAATCTACACTCTAAAATGCATCTATATACATTTGTATGTGGTTCATAGTGATATCTCTACAAAGACTTGTACTCCCTCCATCCCAAAATACTTGTCGAAGAAATGGATAAAAATAGATGTATCTACAACTAAAATACATTTAGATACATCCATTTGTCTGACAAGTATTTCCGGACGGAGGGAGTATTTAGGAATGGAGGGAGTAGTAGCTAAGCAAACGATGAAACTGTGGTTGCCTGGTGGCGGCCTCTCAAACCCAACATTAACCTCGCTAAAAATTGACCATAGCAGAGGCAAAAGGAGCAAACACTGGAGCTGAGATAGCAGGAAGGAACAGGGGGGAGCAACACATACTGGCCGTCGACGAGCTCCTCCTTGAAGCGGAGATACTCCGACACGCTGAGCTGTTCGACGTTGAGCTCGTGCACGTTGACGCGGACGTACTCCCAAACCCCCGGCCGCGGCCGCACCGCGATGGCCACGAACGGCGGCAGCACGATCGCCTCCTGCTCGAAAAATACGCGCACACGAGAGGCATAAAAAACATTCAGGGACACACGCGCGCGCACGAAACAGCCGGTGTTGCGATGTGACGGGCTCACCTGGGAGGAGCGCAGGACGTCGAGGAAGGGGCCCTCGGCGAAGGCGCTGCCGCCGGAGACCTGGACCTCGTCGAGCGTGTCGAGGATGCGGTGCGGCTGCAGGATCCCCTTCCCCTTGCTCACGTACCTACGGTACGGCCACCAAACCGACCGAAGCAGGGGCAAAATAATCGTCAGCAGAGGCATACGAGCCAACAATTGAGCGGGCCGGCTGATCGGCGACTCACTTGGAGAGGAGAGCGACGAGCTCGTTGCGGTGGGCGTGGAGGGTGTCCTCCACGCGTTCGCGGATGCTCGGGGTGCGGTCAAGCTTCGAGGCGGCCATGGCTGGACCCGTGTCACTGTGCTCCCGTCCCGCGATGTTGCGAGCGCTGGTGAGGAAGGCGAAAGCCGAGTTGCCCAACTTTATAACATGGGATGCAGCGCCTTGCTGACGCGTGGTGGAGAGCGTTGGGCAGTTAGCAAAAATGATTGTACAATGTAGAGTACTCCCTCCCTCCGTTCGGAATTACTTATCGCAGAAATGGATGTATTTAGACGTATTTTAGTTCTAAATACATCTATTTTCGAGACAAGTAATTCCGAATGAAGGGAGTACTCCGAACGGAGGAAGTACAAAGTACTACTCCCTCCGTTCGGAATTACTTATCGCAGAAATGGATGTATCTAGACGTATTTTAGTTCTAAACACATCTATTTTCGAGATAAGTAATTTCGAACGAAAGAAGTACTTAAAACATTTTTGTGGTGTATTCGTACGGAAGTATATGGCGATTTCGTTCATTTTAGGCTCTCAAGTATGGCGTGAATGAATGTGCCCGCTCAGTCTCTCAAAGGTACTGTCACGATGTGCGTGCATGCGTCGATAGGGACGAGTATATATGTATATGTATGAGCGTCTGCATCTGTACTATATTAAAAAATACGAAGTATATATGGTTTGGGTTGTTAGAAAGTTATTGATGCGATCTAAAAAAAGAAATTGTTGGTGCCTTAACGCTTTGCTGTCTAGATAATACTTCCTCCTGTTTTTGTTTTACTTCGCGAATTCGCGTACAATTTTTTTAAGTCAAACTACAAAAGTATAGGAGGCAATGTTTTCATCTATTACGATGTGTTTGCGGTGACTTAATTTTTAGACGAAAAGGAGTTTCCCCCCACCCTAACTTTTATAAAAAGCCAAGGCAAAACAACCAGTCACGGACTGTTAAACAGCGCTCGACGACAGAGAGTAGCTGCCGCAGATAGAAAGGGTTTTAAGGACCGCCCTATTACAAGCTCAAGGATAGTTCAACAAGTAACAGCGACTACAGCTCCAGCAACGTCATACTGAGAAAGAGCACTAAGATCTCCATGCAATCCTAAGCAACTCCCCTCTTCGGTGGTCCAAAAGCCTTAAGCATCGGAGAAGTAGCGCACCCTGAGCTTCGGAACATAGCACTTTCCACTTCTTGATCGTCGCCCCAAACAGGTCCAAGACACACCTTATACTTCGCCATCTTCGCCCCTGGAAAACAAAATCATTTCGAAGACGCCATAAGCTCCACAAGGCAGCAGCAGAAACAATATTCAAGGCTTCACAATGTTTCCTTCTCTTCCAGAAGGAAGTTAATTGATCAAAAGAGTTAGGAACATTTATCGCAAAGATATCAGCAATTAAGCTCCAGACAGATTCAACAACAACGCAGTCAAAAAACAGATGCTGAATAGATTCAGGTTCACAGCAAAAGACACAGGACATGTCCTCAATATGCCTACGCTTAGCTAAATTATCTCTGATTAGACTCTTGTTATAATAAATCAGCCAGAGAAAGACATGTATATTTGGTGGCACTTTGATCTTCCATATGTCATCTTTAATGATAGAAGGAATCCATCCAAAGTTAATTAGCTTGCAAAAGGATTTAACAGAGTACTTGTTAGAAGAATCTAACATCCAGAGAGGTTGATCTGGAGAGTCAGACAAACAAACAGTCTTAACAATCTCAGTGAGTTCCTCCCATCTATCTAATGTATTTTCTGTGACACACCTCCTAAATGTTAACCGAAGCTCACCGTCCACCCAGACCTGGGCCAGGGTAGACTCCTGTTGTTGGCAAATACTGTAAAGATCCCAAAATGCAGTTTTCAAAGAGCAATCTCCTGCCCAAATGTCATGCCAGAAGGCAATGCTATTCCCATCCCCAGGAACCCATCTATAGAAGTTCTTAGCAGCTGCAAGGGCCCTAGATAAACTTTTCATAAATGGAGAACCAAGAACCACCCTAGTATTAAAAAAATTAGGACAAGTGGTATTATATTTATACTTCAGCACTTTCTTCCAATCACTGTCCCTCTCGTCATAAAATCTTTTTCCCCATGATGCCAAGAGAGCCATGTTAAATTCTCTAAGATTGGGTACCCCCAAGCCACCAAACTCTTTTTTCCTAGAGATCAGCCCCCAATTAGCAAGGTGGTATTTATGAGAATCCCCCATGTTACCCCAAAAGAAATGAGACATTTGAGAAATAACCATATCAATTGCCCATTTGGGAAATTTCATAATAGACATAAGGTAAGCAGGAATACTAGCAATGCATGTGGTAAGCAAAATCAATTTCCCTCAGTAAGATAGAAATCTCCCCAACCAGCCCGAGATGTTCTTAATAATCCTATCAATAATGGATTGAAGGTCCTCCCTCCTCAACTTTTTAAAGTGAAGGGGGACACCTAAATATTTGAAAGGGAAATCCCCCATCTGGCAGCAAAAAACTTGGCAAATTCATTAGACAGCTGTTCAGAGATATTAATAGCATGCAAATCGCTTTTATGGAAATTAATTTTCAAACCTGATAAATGTTCAAAGCATGAAAGAATCCAGTTCAAATTTTTAGCATAATCCAGCGAAGTTTCTAAAAATAAGATGGTGTCATCAGCATATTGCAGGCTGACCACACCACCCGGAAAGGCCCGTGGCAGAAGCCCACGAATTAAACCAATACTTGTAGCTTTTTGAAGCATTTTTGAAAACACATCAGCCACCAGGTTAAAAAGAAGGGGTGAGTGAGGGTCACCCTGCTTCAATCCCTTCCCCCCAGAGAACTGGGGGCCCGGTGACTTGATTGCTATTTGGAGTTTCTTTTTTCTTTTAGTGATTTTGTTCGTGGCTGCATTTTGACAATGAACACTTGCGTGACGTTTGGAATGAATGTATCCGTATTAGTTCGTGCGCGTCACTGCACGGGCAGAAGGTGGCCTTGAGCATTTTCGCAAAAAAAAGAAAAGAAAAAAAAGAGATGTTCTTGAGCATTGCCAACTGGAGAACGGTACCTCGAAAGCACACCTTTAATATTACCGGCGCTAATGACGACACATATCTTACTCTTTCTGTTTCTAAATATTTGTCTTTATATAGATTTTAAATGAACTATCACATATGGATGTATATAGACATTTTTTAAAGTGTAGATTCATTCAGTTCGGAAATACTTGCCATCAAAATGGATAAAAGGAAATGTATTTAGATGTATTTTTTTAGAAAAGGAGGATGACCTCCGGCCTCTGCATCTGGGCGATGCATACGGCCACTTTATTAATTATTCTCACAGGACCTTACAAAGTAATACAACAGTAAGACTAAAGCCGCCGTCTAAGCATCTCTATCCAGCTGATGAAAGGGCGCAGATAGCCTGGGCCTAATACCAAACAGACATCACAGCCAAACCTAACATCTAAAACCTGAGAACCCATCCAGGACGCCTGCTGGGTATGGGTCTCACCGGTCCGGCGTGCACTCAGATGCCGCCGCCGCCAACTGCCACCGCTCCATCTTCAGAAGTGTACTGATGCATCAACCTTACTCGGGCAAGGTATCGTCGACGCCACCACGGCGCCAACGACACCTCCTCCCTGCGCGCAAACAGCTGAGCACGTCGCGGTCGCCACTGATACACCTCAGCGCCATGCTGCCAAGTATCACCAGCCGACACAGCTTGAACTCCTTGGAAGATCTGTCGTGCGTAGCACCTGCCGACCAGGCATGACAAAGCGTAGCACCTGTCGGTCAGGCATGACTTGACATCACCACCGAAGCTCCGTGCAAGACGAAGCCGCTCCACCTCCTGCCTCTGACATCCAGCGCTGCTCCGCAAACGATGCTCCCAAGAGAGAAACGACACCACAGTGACGCCATCGTCCGATCTGGAACACCAGATCCTAGGGTTTCCCCCGGAGCAGCACGAGTGGGTCGACAATAGTTACACGACGATGCCTTCATCAAGGTAACGGCGAGAACGCCACCATCGCCTGCCGTCGGCTCGGTTTTCACCGGCAACCATGTCTCCCCTACTCGCAGCCTGGACAAGATGATGGATCTCGAGATCCGATCACCAAGCCTCTGGCCGGCCATCTCGGGAAGAAGATGACCACCACGTTCACCAGTGTCACCACGCCGGGCACGCGTCGCCGCCGGCACCCCCATGGTGCCTAGAGGCCGACAAGCCCCGACGATTCCCATGCCTTGCCAGCCGCCATGGCCCAGACCCCGGCACCACCAGATCTAGATCGGATCGGGGTCCAGGGCCCCAAGCCGCAACCGCCGCGGAGGCAGCACCACTGGACTGTGCCTAGCCCTCCAGCCCGCTGCCGAGTCATCGCCGGAGCTCCGCCGCGCCACGCCGCCAAGCCGCCGCCGGAATAACTCGTGCCGCCACTAGAGAAGCCGCAGCCGCCGCGCGTTGGAGAGGCCTCAAGCCGCAGCTGCCCCGCCGCCAGGCAGGGGTGCCGCTGTTGGAAATATGCCCTAGAGGCAATAATAAAAGGATTATTATTATATTTCCTTGTTCATGATAATTGTCTTTTATTCATGCTACAATTGTATTATCCGGAAATCGTAATACACGTGTGAATACATAGACCACAACATGTCCCTAGTGGGTCTCTAGTTGACTAGCTCGTTAATCAACAGATAGTCATGGTTTCCTGACTATGGACATTGGATGTCATTGATAACGAGATCACATCATTAGGAGAATGATGTGATGGACAAGACCCAATCCTAAGCATAGCACAAGATTGTGTAGTTCGTTTGCTAGAGCCTTTTCAATGTCAAGTATCTTTTCCTTAGACCATGAGATCATGTAACTCCCGATACCGTATGAGTACTTTGGGTGTACCAAACGTCACAACGTAACTGGGTGACTGTAAAGGTATACTGCGGGTATCTCCAAAAGTGTCTGTTGGGTTGACACGGATCGAGACTGGGATTTGTCACTCCGTATGACAGAGAGGTATCTCTGGGCCCACTCGGTAATGCATCATCATAATGAGCTCAAAGTGACCAAGTGTCTGGTCACGGGATCATGCATTACGGTACGAGTAAAGTGACTTGCCGGTAACGAGATTGAACGAGGTATTGGGATACCGACGATCGAATCTCGGGCAAGTAACATACCGATTGACAAAGGGAATTGTATACGGGGTTGCTTGAATCCTCGACATCGTGGTTCATCCGATGAGATCATCGAGGAGCATGTGGGAGCCAACATGGGTATCCAGATCCCGCTGTTGGTTATTGGCCGCAGAGCCGTCTCGGTCATGTCTACGTGTCTCCCGAACCCGTAGGGTCTACACACTTAAGGTTCGGTGATGCTAGGGTTGTAGAGATATAAGTATGCAGTAACCCGAAAGTTGTTCGGAGTCCCGGATGAGATCCCGGACGTCACAAGGAGTTCCGGAATGGTCCGGAGGTGAAGAATCATATATAGGAAGTGCAGTTTCGGCCATCGAGAAAGTTTCAGGGGTCACCGGTATTGTACCGGGACCACCAGAAGGGTCCCGGGGGTCCACCGAGTGGGGCCATCTATCCCGGAGGGCCCTGTGGGCTGAAGTGGGGAGGGGAACCAGCCCCTGGTGGGCTGATGCGCCCCCCTTGGGCCCCCCCTGCACCTAGGGTTGGAAACCCTAGGGTGGGGGGCGCCTCCACTTGCCTTGGGGGGCAAGCCACCCCCTTGGCCGCCGCCCTCCCTTGGAGATGGGATCTCCTAGGGCCGGCGCCCCCCCTAGGGGGCCTATATAAAGGGGGAGAGGGAGGGCAGCCGTACCCATGCTCTTGGCGCCTTCCTTTCGCCTTGCTACACCTCTCTCTCCCGCAGACGCTTGGCGAAGCCCTGCCGGGATCCCTGCTGCATCCACCACCACGCCGCCGTGCTGCTGGATCTTCATCAACCTCTCCTTCCCCCTTGCTGGATCAAGAAGGAGGAGACGTCACGCTGACCGTACGTGTGTTGAACGCGGAGGTGTCGTCCGTTCGGCGCTAGGATCTCCGGTGATTTGGATCATGATGAGTACGACTCCCTCAACCTCGTTCTCTTGAACGCTTCCGCTCGCGATCTATAAGGGTATGTAGATGCACTCCCCTCTCTCGTTGCTATATGAACTCATAGATTGATCTTGGTGAATGTAGGAATTTTTTTATTTTATGCAACGTTTCCCAACAGCCGCCACCCAGCACGCCCTCCGCCGCGCCGCTGGGCCCCGCCCAACCCAGCGCCGTCCCGCGCCGTGCCGTCCTGCGCCGGACGCCAACCGCGAGGGGAAGGGCAAGATCCCCGCCGCCACCAACGCCGGCCGGTCTTTGCCCGGCGGCGCTGTGCGGTGGCGGCGGGGGGAGAGATTGACGAGGGAGGATGAGGGACGGCGGCTAGGGTTTCCTCCGAGGACGCTCGCGGGAGCGGCTCGGGGGGTCGGGGACTGTATACTCCACAAATATCCTTTTATCCATTTTGGTGACAAGTATTTTCGGATGGAGGGAGTAGTCACTTGTTGAAATCTCTAGAAAGACAAATACTCCCTCCGTTCCTAAATATTTGTTTTTTTAGGATTCCAAATAAACTATCACATATGAATGTATATAGACATATTTTAGAATGTAGATTCACTCATTTTACTTTGTATATAGTTATTTGTGAAATCTCTAGAAAGACAGATATTTAGGAACGAAGGGAGTATTAAACAGAGTGAGTAGTTATCTTCAAGCTTACTCTCCACACATATGCATGTTAGCGCTGGGCTCCTCGTGTTTGGGCAAACAAACGACCGAAACCACCAGATAGTTCTTCTCACAGCGAAAAGCTGCTTTTATTTTGCAGGGATTTTTGCTTCGCCTTTCTTGATAGGAGCACGACGAGTGGCCGGCTAGATTGTTCTTCTCACATCTGTCGCGCCACGTGGTGTGGCAGTCGGCCGGAGCAGTGGCACCATCTATTTTGACTTGGACGGTAGTACAGTGGTCCATGCGACACATCACGCTAGAGTACATGTGATGAGCTTGGGAGGAGGCGAGCTCACGCTGAGATTCTGGGACATCAAGCAAGAGCAGCGCACGTTGCGTTCGCAAATCAGCTTTTTTTTCTTTTTTGTTATTTTGAGCAACAGATCCACAGACTTTACAGAGTTTGGGCGGGCTTCTTGTTTTTCTTCTTTTTCTATTTTTTTTCCGGGGTTTCCCTTCTTCTACATATGGTTGGCATTTTAGAGCATCTATAACCGGACCAAAACATGCCCGCCCTAACGGGCTGTCCGGACGCAAAACGCACCCATCCGTGCCGCGTAAATCCGCCCAAACGTCCCGACTGAACGGCAGTCCTCATACCAGGCCCGGGATGCTCGGACACGCCCGTCGGGTAGGACTAATCGCAAGGGTTCACGCGGTCACACGCAGAGATCGTCGATCTGACGGGTGCCTTCCCCGGTCCTCGATGCACACACATTCATGGCGTCACGTGGTGCTGCTCCGCGTGTGCCGCCTCAGGGAGCAAGTCCGACTATTTAAGCCGGCCGACGGCAACCCAACCCTAGCCCGCCCCCATTCCTTACCTCTCCCTCCCGCCCATGCAGCCAGCTTCCATCTGTCATTAGTCATCGCCCGACAGAGGATCACCACCTACGTCATGTTGACGCCGGAGCGCTAGTTGAAGTTGCTGGAGGAGATCCAGGCCAGGCGCGCTGCTTGTATCGCTGTCGGCCTGCCTCTGGATTCGCCGGAGGACGACGTGTTCTTCGCCAAGCTTGAGAAGGAGGACGAGGACGAGCTGGGTGTGCGCGTGGCCACCAATGACCACGAGGCCGACGGCTCCTACAGCAACTTCATCGACATCTCTAACGAGGAGGACATGTAGTTTAGTAGTTGGTAGTAGTAGTATATGTAGATCATGACTCTGCATGAGTTTTTATGAAGATGGTAATCAGAAATGCCTACTATGGTTTTTGAAATGAAATTTGACGTATGCCCAGCCAATGTCAGCGGCCATGTCCTGACGTGTCCACGGATGTATAGGGGCCCAAATTGTTTCTGCTGAAGAAGGCTCCACGCCCCGCTTTATAAATAAAGCCCTACAGACATACAATCAACCGCAAAACGGAGGCCACAAAAGAGAGGCAGGTGGGGGCGAGAGAACATAAAGTTTGCTCCGGCAACAATAACACAAGCCCAAAAATAAAAGTAAGTCTCAAGGGGGATAGGTGATCATCATTAGTCTGGCCACCAACTCCTTGTGCTTCCTCATTAACTTTTCAACAGCCGTCCTGTCACACCGCTTGTTAAGAGCCTTCTTAACTATATGAAACCGCACAATTTATAAAATCGCGTCAGAGGTTTACGCCCGAAAAATATGCTCAATGACCATCTTATTCCTAGTGCACCACAAGGTCCATGCCATAGCCTCAAAGTTAATCCACAACAGTCTGCGGACCTGCCCTAAACAACTAGCAATATGCTCGTAAAAGTCTCGGAAATTGGTTGGGCACTAACCATTACCCCAAACTTTCCTCAGGTAATCCCACAGAAATTGTGTGGCCACACAATAAAAAGATGTGGTTGAGGTCCTCGTCAACTCCACAAAGCGGACAAATGTCATCCCAAGGTCCGTTCCTTTTGAGCACTTGGCCCTCAGAAGGGAGCCGACCCCTAATGAGCACCCAAAGAAACACTTTGATCCGGGGAGGTAATCTAGTTTTCCACAGTTTCGAAAGCCCTACAGGAACTTGGCATGTGATACCTCCCAAACATATCTACTTTCTCAAACACTTTTGCTCTTATTTTGGACTCTAGTTTGCATAATTTTAATGGAACTAAGTCGGACTGATGTTGTTTTCAGCAGAACTACCATGGTGTTGTTTTTGTGTAGAAATAAAAGTTTTCGGATTGGGCTGAAAATGTACAGAGAATATTTTCAGCATATATAAAAAATATTGGCAAATAGAAATACTGGAGGGAGGCCACCCAGGAGCCATGAGCTTAGGGGGAGCGCCCTATGAGCTCGTGGGCCCCTCAGACCTCCATTTGCCATAAGACCAACTCTATAAGTACCGTCTCGCGAAGAAAAAAATCAAAGAGAAGGAATCATCGCATTTTACGATACATACTGCCACCACCTCGTGTTCTTCATCGGGAGGGCATTTTTTTCTTAATCTCATGTCACTATGGCTTAATCTCGGGTCAATATGCTTAAACTCAGGTCAAATAGCACTCCATGGTCAAACTTCCCGAAAGATCACCCATCCTCACACTACTCCAGCCCAAGCACGCTTAACTTCAAAGTTCTATCCAACCCCAGCAACAGCTCACTTCACACACAATTGTTGATATATCTAGCATATCAATCCTATTATACCTTGTTGATGTCTACGACTTTGTTCATGTTCATGACTATGATGAAATTTTGAAAAATATTTCAAACTTCCCGGTCATATTACGTATCATTTTTTGAAAAATAATTCAAAAAAAATAATTTCAAAATCAATTTTTTTTTGAATTTTTTTGCCTCTAGATCTTGAAAGCCCCGTAACTTTTTTTCTGTTAGGTTTTTGGGGATTTTGACAATGTTTAACGGGCTTCCCCCAGTTAAATTCGGATTTTTTGACAATGTTTAACGGGCTTCCCCCGTAACTTTTTTT
>NC_041387.1:376386744-376392971 GCF_002162155.2 Triticum dicoccoides
TTTTGAAAAATATTTCAAACTTCCCGGTCATATTACGTATCATTTTTTGAAAAATAATTCAAAAAAAATAATTTCAAAATCAATTTTTTTTTGAATTTTTTTGCCTCTAGATCTTGAAAGCCCCGTAACTTTTTTTCTGTTAGGTTTTTGGGGATTTTGACAATGTTTAACGGGCTTCCCCCAGTTAAATTTGGATGTAACTTTTCGAGTAGATGATTTTTCATATATAAAACTTTTTAATCCGAGTTCGTATGCAAAAGTTATGCCCATTTTACAAATTTCCAGAGAGATTTTGCAAATAAAGTCGAAATTTATATTTGTAAATTTTCCCAACAACTAGACCACATATCACATGGGAAACTTATTTTCTTTTATTTTTTTGACATTTTTATCATTTTTTTTATTTTTAAAAAACTGAAAAGGCGGTCCAAGGGGGGTGCATTCGGTGGAAGCTGGGCAAACTAGTAATGGCGCACCGTGGGGTGGTGCGCCATTAGTAGTTAAACTAGTAATGGCGCACCACACCCACGGTGCGCCATTACTAGTTTTGAAAAAAAATATTAAAAAAATTGATTTTTTTATTTTTTTTGAAAAAAACTTAGTAATGGCGCACCTGTGGACAGTGCGACATTACTAGTTAAACTAGTAATGGCGCACTGTCCACAGGTGCGCCATTACTAACAATTTTTTTTATTTTTTTCAAAACTATTAATGGCGCACGGTGCGTGTGGTGCGCCATTACTATGTCAACTAGTAATGGCGCACCACTCCCACGGTGCGCCATTAGTAGTTTTGAAAAAAAAAATTACTAATGGCGCACCATGGGATGTGGTGCGCCATTAGTATTTGCACACTAATGGCGCACCAACACATGGTGCGCCATTAGTATTTAGTAATGGCGCACCACATGTACAGTGCGCCATTAGTGTCCATCCCATGTATAGCCCTTTTCCTAGTAGTGGGAGTTCGTTTGGGGCTCCCGAGGATGGAAATTGTCCTCGTCATCATCATCAACCCTTCTCCATCAACCATTCCATGATGCTCACCATCGGGGTGAGTAATTTTTTTGTAGGCTTACTCTACGGTGATGGAGTTGGATGAGATTTCTCATGTAATCGAGTCAATTTTTTATGACTTGATCCCTAGTATCCACTATGTTCTAAGATTGATGTTGCTAATGACTTTGCCATGCTTAATGCTTGTCACTATGGCCCGAGTGCCATGTTTTCAGATCTAAAATCTCTATGTTTTCATGAATATATTTGAGTTGTTGATCCTATCTGCTAGCTATATGTACTTATTATTGTTCTGAGTAGACCCCAAAGTAACAATAGTTGGGATCTCTCCGGAGATGACTGTAATTCGAGGACTTCATGTATTCACCATGTGTTAGTGCTTTGTTCTAGTTCTCTATTAAAAGAAGGCCTTAATATCCCTTAGTTTCCTTATGGACCCCGCTGCCACAGGAGGTAGGACAAAATATGTTATGCAAGTTCTTATTATAATCACGTATGACTATATACATAATACATGCCTACATTACATTGATGAATTGGAGCTATTGTGTATCGCTCTAGGTTGTGACTTCTATATGATGAATATCATCCAACACAAATATCAATCGCTGATCCAATGCCTATGCTTTTCTCATATTGGTCTTAGCTAAGTTACTTTCGTTGTTGCCGCTGTTACAATCACTACAAAAATGCTATTGCTACTATTCCTATTACTGTTGATATTGTTACCACTTCTATCAAACTATCATACTACTGTGCTACTAAACACTGCTACAGAAATATAATTTCCCAGGTGTGGTTGAATTGAAAACTCAATTGCTAAGACTCATAAATATTCTTTGGCTCCCCTTGTGTCGAATTAATAAATTTGGGTGAAATACTACCCTCGAAGACTATCGCAATCTCCTATACTAGTGGGTTATCAAGACCTTTTCCTGGCGCAGTTGCCGGGGATCATAGCTCTACTTTCACTTGGGATTTTACACTATGAAGAATCTAAAAGACGCTAAGAGTAAGATCGTACCCTCTAAGGCGAGGGGAGGTAAGGAACTGCCATCTAGATCCGTGATTGATTCACCTTCTGTTTTAAGTAGGCTTGCGACACCACCACCTCCTATTCGTTCTGATATGTCATAAGTAATTGATGATACTACTTCTACTATAAATTAAACTTGTGATGATGCTAGTACTCTGCTTGATGAAACTATCCCACTAGGTGAATTTCTTGATAAACAACTTGCTAAAGCTAAAGAACTTGAGAATGTTGAAATTGATGAAAATTATGGTTCACCTATTATGCCTAGCTCTCCTACTAGAGTTGAAACACCTAAGATACCTAAGGGTTATGTTATATATGGGGAGACAACTAAAGAAATTCTTACTTGTAATGATAGAGATGATGTTAAGAAACTATTGAGTAAGCTGAAAGAAAAGTCTATGATAGTGAGAATGAAATATGATCCTAAGTTTGCTACTTCTCCTATTTGTGTTACTGGTAAGGATTATGAATTCTCTGTTGATCCTGAGTTAATTACTTTGGTTGAATTTGATCCTTTTCATGGTTATGAAACTGAAACTGTCGTGGCACACCTTACTAAATTGAATGATATAGCCATCCTATTTGCTCATGACGAAAAAATTTGCTACTACTATATTCTTAAGTTGTTTCCTTTCTCATTAAAGGGTGATGCTAAGAAATGGTTTAATACCCTTGCTCCTGGTTGTGTGTGTTGTCCCCAAGATATGATATATTACTTCTCTGAAAAATATTTTCCTACTCATCAGAAACAAGCTGCCTTACAACAAATATTTAACTTTGTGAAAATTGAAGAAGAGAATCTCCCTCAAGCTTGGGGGAGTCTTCTCCAGTTACTTAATGCTTTCCGTGATCATCCTTTTAAGAAAAATGAAATACTTGATATCTTTTATAATCGACTAACCGATGCTTCTCAGGACTACCTAGATAGTTGTGCTGGCTATATTTTCAGGGAACAAACTGTTGGACAGGTTGAAGAACTATTGAATATTATATTCATAAATTCTGATGATTGGACACTTCCTGAACCACCACCAAAACCAACTCCAAAGAAGAGAGGTATTATATTCCTCAGCCGAGAAGATATGCAAGAGGCAAAGAAATCTATGAAAGAACGGGTTATTAAAGCTGAAGATGCTAAGAATTTAGCACCTATTGAAGAAATACATGGACTCGATACCCCGACACAATTAGTAAAGGTAAATTATCTTTATAGATTCGATGAGGGTCATATTCCCTACAATAAATTGGCTAGTCAATGCATGGATGAATTTGATAATTACATTGTTAAGCAAGAACACTTCAATATGTATGTTAAAAATCAACTGACATGGAATGCTATCATGATTGATCACCTGAGTTATTTGATGTTTAGCATTGCTAATGATGTTAAAGGTCTAGGTAAACATGCATCCATGGTTCACACTCAATTAGAAGAATTAGCTAAGTCACAAAATGATTTGCTTAATGAGATGAATAATAAAATGAATGATCATGTTGTTAGGGTAATGACTAGGGGTGGTAAAAGGACCCAGGATCCTCTATATCTTGAAGATCATCCTAAAAGAATTGAGCAAGATTCTCGGAGAATTAATATTGATACACCTAGTTCATCTATGATGAAAATGAAAATGAAAAATGATAGAATTTTGCATGCTTCTAGTGAACATGTGGTAGGAAAACCTTCTGAGAATAGTAATGATATTTCTGTCTCTGATGCTGATACACAATCTGGTGATGAACATCCACCTAGTGATAATGTAATGATGATGATGTTCATGTTGATGCTAAACCAGACAATGATAAAGAACATGATAATGATGTAGAAATAAAACCTGTTGTTGATCTTGATAACGCACCTCCTAATAATAAAAGATATGATAAAAGGGATTCGATTTCTAGAAAACATGGTAAAGAAAGGGAACCATCGGTTCAAAAACCTATACCTTTTCCCACTAAGCCTCCGAAAAATAAGGACGAGGAGGACTTTGAACGCTTTGTTGAAATGCTTAGACCTGTCTTTTAACGAAATCGTTTAACTAATATTCTAAAACTGCCTCCATATGCTAAATACATGAAAGATATTGTCACTAATAAAAGAAAGATACCTGAAGCTAAATTTCCACCATGCTTGCAAATTATTCTTTTAAGGGTGGAGTACCTAAGAAGTTAGGAGATCCTGGAATACCCACTTGTAGCGACCCGACCTCAAATGATCAAGCCTCTGTGTATCTGCGTCATTCCTGGATCGGTATGCTGGCACACACAGTACATCAATGTATATATCAAAGTGCAATCACATGTATAAATAAGGTAAAACCGATATATGCCTCATAAGTCTCAACGAAAACAATCGAACGGGTGTGGAGTCCCATCAACGCCAATGGCAAGTTGAGTGTAGACCGTAACCCTACAACGTAACTCTTACTCGTCGTAGAAATTCCTGCAACATAAGACATTACAGCCGTGTAGGTCAGTACATTAAATGTACTAGCAAGTCACATCATAAGAATAATGAACCTATTTGTACATGCAATTTGGCTGGTGGAAAGCTCTAAGTTTAGTTTTTGCATAAAGCTAGCTTTTCCCTAGAATAAAATATATTATTCTACCATTACAGTATAGCGTAGGATGAGTTGGCAAACCCAACTCAATCCATTCATAAAGTTTCATCTAAAACCCAACTATTTAAATTAAGAGTGATGAGATCTCCCGGTATTCCCACTACCAGATGCTCAAGTTGTCCGTAACCAGGGACACGAATCGAGTAGGTTTTAACACTCTGAAGAGGTTTGCACACTTTTCCCCACAAGACGTGATCGCCTCCCTTGAAGTTCTCGCACTGCCTGGAATTTGAGAACATGATGACCGAGAGATAGTCTTTCGAAAGTATTTCCCATTAACCCACGGATAGGCCGGTACACCTACTCATTCTACATCTGCTAGCCTATCCCGGAAGAGGTCACAATAACTAGTTAACTAAGCCAGAGCCCATATTGGCCTGTGTCTACACACATAAGCTTTTAGACATGAAAACACGTTTGATCCCTTTGATCCTGAGCAGACGGACCAGTAGTGGTGCACCACCATGGATTTCCCATGCATGCCCCACTGTACCCGCCACCATTCCAACCAATTTTCACCCAGGTAGTTCATTTAAAGTCTTGTTCCTGATTACTACTTTGTCACTCAAGTCTCGCCATGAACACTTCCCAATCCATGTTTACAATAGCGAGGCAGAAAGTAAACTTACATGGTGGTGATAAGGTTGTATGGTTTAGACCTACGTCAAATGTACTACTTGGTAAAAGCACAGCCATCCGGCAAAAAAAATTCCTACCATGCAATCCTACCGCAAAGTACTAAGTGCATAAATAAAACATAGGTAATTGAAAGAATGGTCAAATGTGAACTTTCCTGGTAATAGTTGATGAAGATTATATCGCTCTCAGAAATTAACTTAATAGAACTATTCGTCACACTCCGATGAAAATCTATAGTCAAACATTTCATTCACATAAGCAATCATTTCAGAGAACCAAATAACATGCAAAGCAGAAAGGCCCGGAAAAACCAAATGAACATACAACACACTGACTATCACAAAAATATTCTAAGTGCAAAACAACATATGACATTCAAAAATGTGATGTGATCTATAGTGCATACAAGGCATATAGGTGAAACTATCATGGACAGATCCTAAGTGTGTGAAAGAAATATCGTGAGATTGGTCCAAGTCATAGGGTTTGGCTACGGTGACAAAATGCAAAAGGAATCAACTCAATATGAGTTGCAGTTTAGGAGATATGGCCATTTGAAGTTTGAATTCAAATCTGAATAATTTGAATCTGACAAAAATTAACAAAAAGTGATACCACTGGATAGATCTAACCATGACGAAGAATTTTCCGCTGGTTTCATCGAGTTTGGACTACGGTTAAAAAGTTGTGGCCAATCTAAGTTTAGGGGCGAAACTGAAATTACAGGGACTAAACAGAGAAAGAAATAACTGCGAATAGGTCCCTGGCATGTGGCAGATTTCTATAGGCTGCAAGTTGTTCGCTGCAAGGCTTACAAGGCGAACAACCGCTAAATAGGAAAAGCAACAACAACGGCTAAATAAAAGGGAAGCCGGAGACCGGTTTTCACTAAAACCGCGGTTAATCGATCTA
>NC_041387.1:376393475-376460641 GCF_002162155.2 Triticum dicoccoides
CTTACAGCGAGCGTCCAAGATTAACAAGGGCGGTGGCATTGGCGTCAGGCGGCGGACAGGGCAGTGGCTGTGGTGCTCCTCGGCGGCGGGGGACGAGACGAACGAGACGGGCACGACGTGGGCGGTCCGGTGGTGGTGACGAGGCACGTCGTGGTGGCCTGGATGGGCGGAGCGAAGGGCGGCGGTTCCGTTCTCCGGTGAGGATGCAGGTCTTTGGGGCGGTGTCTCCGGTGAACCTAGGGCAAAAGGAGAATGTCAACAAGATGTGCCTCGGCGAGTAAAGAAGTTTGACACGAAGAAAATGAAGGTAGGGAAGTCTATGATGACAAAAACAATGACGAGGTCCTCCGGCTCCGACGAGATCCAAAGCGGCGGGGCAACGACTGTGAGGAGCGAGAGGACGAGCGAAGTGGCTAAATGAATAAAGGGGGACTCCGGGGTTTAAATAGGCGAGGTCAGGGAGGCGAGACTGAGGGATGAGCTTCATCCCGAGAGCTTCGGCCGGCGGGTGCGGGCGGGCACACACGCGAACTCATCCAAGCGGAGCGAGCGGGAGGTTGGGGGCGCTGGGGGCGGGGGCCATGGGTCGGCGGGACAGAGAGGTGAGGACGGGCGCGCTGGGCCTTAAGTGGCTGCGGCCCAGTTGGTGTGCGCCTGGGCCTCGCGCTGTGTGCATTTTTCTTTTTTGTTCTTCTTTGTTTTTTTAATAAAAAGAAAAAAATTGCACAGAGAGAAAAAAAATAAAAATCTACATAGGCATATTATATACCAAAATGTTCACAAAAATACAAGAATAAGATGAAGTATTTTTCAAGTTCAACTAAATTCCATAAAAATCATAAAAGTTAAACAATGCTACTATTGCATTTAAAACAATAAAAATCATTTTAAAATACCAAAATGATTTCAAATTTATTTTCTCCTAATTTTCTATTGAATAGAATCATTTACCCTCATTTCCATTTATTTATTTTTAGGATAAAAATAATTTGAATTGAAACCCAAATAACTCCCAATTGGATTAGAATTCGGGATTTCAGACAACTTCAAATGGAAAAATGAGTTTCAAATAACTTCAAAGTGACTTCCAAATTATTCCTTTGAAACTTCCAACTCTCTTTCTTCGAATTTGAAGAAGTAATTTTATCTTCCCTCATGAACTCATTGAGTTGCTTAAAGTTTCTAAATTTGACATATTTCAAATGGAATTCAAATCATTTTCAAACCCCTTTTTATTTCTTTAAATGGAAGAAGTCATATTATCATCACTCTAGGGTTTTGGTGATGAAATGAATTTGATATCATGGAGATCAAAATGCAAGATGAAAAGTTTTGGGAAAGTCCTTTTATTCCCTCTCATTCAACTTTCAAAAAGTTTAAGTTTCCACTCAATTTCAGACAATCAATTACACAACAATCACACAAACAACCATAATTATTTATTTAATATAACATTCCAAATTTTAGAATTTTGGGATGTTACACCACTATACCATGCTCCATTAAAAGAAGTTGTTGTAAAAACCGCTTTATGTGATTTAGGAGCCGGTGTTAGTGTTATGCCTTTCTCTTTATATAGAAGATTTGATTTAAGTAAGTTGACACCTATTGAAATCTCTTTGCAAATGGCTGATAAATCAAATGTTATACCTATCGGTATTTGTGAGGATGTACCTGTTGTAGTTACAGATGTTACTATCTTAAAAGACTTTGTTGTACTTGATATACCCGAGGACGATAACATGTCGATTATCCTTGGTAGACCCTTTTTTAATACTGCAGGGGCTGTTATTGATTGCAACAAAAGCAAGGTCACTTTTCATGTCAATGGTAATGAGCATATGGTTTTCCGGGGAAACAAAGTTTAATGAATAGTATCAACACCATTGAAAAAATTGTGACAATTACTATTGGAGGTTTTGAATTTCCTCTTCGACTGTCAAAAATAAGAATATGAAACTCTTATTGTTGGGGAGATGCATATCCCCGTTAAGGTAACCTAGTGTTATATGAAAATTCTTCGGTTTCATATTACTCGAAAATAGTTTGTTAATAAGACTTGATCAACCTTACTAAAGGATTATTTTTGAGGGGCATGTGGTTGATGAATTTAGTAAGCACAACCTACCCTACCTACTATTTTCTCTGTATTAGTTTTATTAATAAAGTAGAATGCCATGATTTTCCTGATTTCCGAATCATCCGTGCAATAAAAAATGCCCCAAAAATAAAAGTTCTTGGAATGACCTGAAAATTTAGTATGATTTTTTCTGCAATATTTAAGAATTTTTGGCACTGAACACACCCGAGGGAGGGTGCCTGATTCGTCCATTTTGTATCATGTTTTCCTACTATTATTTATAGTATTTTCAATCAATATAACACTTTGTGGAGTAATTCTAATGCCTTTTCTCTCATAATATGCAAGGTTTATAGGAAGAGAGAGATTGCCGGCATCTGGAATTCTGGACCTGAAAGAGCTATGTCAGAGATACCTATTCCCCACATCTCCAAATGAGCTAAAATTTCACGGAGATTTATTTTGGAATATATAAATTATTGGAGAAAAGAAGTACCAGGGGGCCACCTAGGTGCCCACTAGGCACAAGGGTGCGCCTACCCCCTTGGCGCACCCTGGTGGGTAGTGGGGACCCTGACCAGCCTCCGGTGCTCACCTTCTAGTATATTGGCCCATTTGGCCTAGAAAAAAAAGTAAGGAGAGGACTTTTGGATGTATGTAGCACCGCCGTCTCGAGGTGGAACTTGGGCAGGAGCACTTTTGCTCTCTGGCGGAGAGATTCCACCAAGGATACTTCCCTCCGAGAGGGGAAATCAAAGCCATCGTCATCACCAATAACCCTCTCATCGTGAGAGGATCAATCTTCATCGACATCTTCACCAGCACTGTCTCATCTCGAACCCTATTTCATCTCTTGTGTTCAATGTTTGTATCAAATCCTCAGATTGGTACCTATGGGTGACTAGTAGTGTTGATTACATATTGTAGTTGATGCTAGTTGGTTTATTTGGTGGAATATCATATGTTCAGATCTATTATGATATTCAACACACCTCTGATCTTGAGCATGAATATGTTTTGTTAGTAGTTGCTTTTGTTCTTGAGGACATGGGAGAAGTTTTGTCATAAGTAATCATGTGAATTTGGTACTCGTTCGATATTATGATGATATGTGTGTTGTTAATTCCCTTAGTGGTATTATGTGAACGTCGACTACATGACACTTCACCATCTTTGGGCCTAAGGGAATGCATTGTGGATTAGTTATTATATGATGGGTTGCTAGAGTGCCAGAAGCTTAAACTCTAGTTTATGCGCTATTCTGTGAGGGGCTGATTTGGATCCACATGTTTAATGCTATGGTTAGACTTTTATCTTAATTCTTCTTTCGTAGTTGCAGATGCTCGCGAGAGAGGTTAATCATAAGTGGGAGCTTTGTACAAGTAAGAAAATCACCCAAGAACCGGTCCACCCACATGTCAAATTATCAAATTAACGAACGCGAATCAAACAAACATGATGAAAGTGACTAGATGAAATTCCCATGTGTCCTCGAGAACGTTTTACTTATTATAAAAGACTATTTTGGCATGCCCTTTGCAACAAAAAGGATTGGTCTACCTTGTGCACTTATTTTTACTCTTGCTACTTGTCACTTGTTACAAATTATCTTGCTATCAAACTATCTGTCACCGATAATTTCAGTGCTTCCAGAAAACACATTGCCGAAAACCGCTTGTCATTTCCTTCTGCTCCTCGTTGGGTTCGACACTCTTACTTATCGAAAGGGATACGATTGATCCCCTATACTTGTGGGTCATCAAGGCTCTTTTCTGGCGCCATTGTCGAGGAGAGAAGCGCTTCTGGTGAGTGGAATTCTGTGACGCCCCCAATTCAATCGTACACTAATCATGCACGCAAACATGTACGATCAAGATCACTGACTCACGGGAAGATATCACAACACAACTCTAAAAACATAAATAAGTCATACAAGCAAAATATTACAAGACAAGGGCCTCGAGGGCTCGAATACAAGTGCTCGATCATAGACGAGTCAGCGAAAGCAACAATATCTGAGTACAGACATAAGTTAAACAAGTTTGCCTTAAGAAGGCTAGCACAAACCGGGATACAGATCGAAAGAGGCGCAGGCCTCCTGCCTGGGATCCTCCTAAACTACTCCTGGTCGTCGTCAGCAGCCTGCACGTAGTAGAAGGCACCTCCAGTGTAGTGGTCGTCGTCGACGGTGGCGTATGGCTCCTGGCTTCCAACGTCTGGTTGCGGCATCCGAGAAGAAGAGGAAAACGGGGGAAAGGGGGAGCAAAGCAACCGTGAGTACTCATCCAAAGTACTCGCAAGCAAGGAGCTACACTACATATGCATGGGTATATGTGTAAGGAGGCCATATCAGGGGACTGAACTACAGAATGCCAGAATAAGAGGGGGATAGCTAGTCCTAACGAAGACTACACTTCTGGCAACCTCCGTCTTGCAGCATGTAGAAGAGAGTAGATTGAAGTCCTCCAAGTAGCATCGCATAGCATAATCCTACCCGACGATCCTCCCCTCGTCGCCCTGTGGAAAAGCGGTCACCGGGTTCTATGTGGAACTTGTCTGGGTGTGTTTTATTAAGTATCCGGTTCTAGTTGTCATAAGGTCAAGGTACAACTCTAGGTCATGCTTTTACCAAGGGACACAGCTATTCGAATAGATTAACTTCCCTGCAGGAGTGCACCACATAACCCAACACGCTCGATCCCATTTGGCCGGACACACTTTCCTGGGTCATGCCCGGCCTCGGAAGATCAACACGTTGCAGCCCCACCTAGGCACAATAGAGAGGTCAGCACGCCGATCTAAATCCTATGCGCGCAGGGGTCTGGGCCCATCGCCCGTTGCACACCTGCATGTTGCGTACGCGGCCGGTGAGCATACCTAGCAACCTCCATTACAATGGAAGTCGCGTTACGCAGTCCAACCCGGCGCGCGCCACTCAGTCGCTGACGTCACAAAGGCTTCGGCTGATACCACGACGTCGAGTGCCCATATCTTTCCCGCGTAGTTGGTTAGTGCGTATAGGCCAGTGGCCAGACTCAGATCAAATACCAAGATCTCGTTAAGCGTGTTATTATGAAGCAACTGCGAACATCGACCAGGGCCAGGCCCACCTCTCTCCTAGGCGGTCTCAACCTGCCCAGTCGCTCTGCCACAAAGATCCACACAGAGGGCCGTCGGGACAAAGGTCCTTTCAGCCCCCAATTCGTGAATCACTCGCGGGTACTCCTCGAGCCGACCCGACTTTATTCACCATCTGTAGTATGTATATATGTATAGTATATACCCGTGATCACCTCCCGAGTGATCACGGCCCAATAGTATAGCAAGGCAGACTGACAAGAATGTAGGGCCAATGATGATAAACTAGCATCCTATACTAAGCATTTAGGATTGCGGGTATGGTATCAATGACTGTAGCAACAATGACAGGCTATGCAACAGAATAGGAGTAACCGAACAGTAACATGCTACAGTACTCTAATCCAAGCAATATAGAGAAGAATAGGTGATATCTGGTGATCAAGGGGGGGGGGCTTGCCTGGTTGCTCTGGCAAGAAGGAGGGTCGTCAACTCCGTAGTCGAACTGGGCAGCAGCAGCGTCGGCCTCGTAGTCTACCGGAGAGAAGAGGGGGAAGAAACAATGAATACCATGCAAACAGATGCATATCGATGCATGACATGACAAGTAACGATGCTAGGTGTGCCCAATCGCTGTAGTAGGTGATACCGACGAAGGGGGAAAACATCCGAGAAAGTATTCCCGGTGTTTCGCGTTTTCGGACAGATGAACTGGAGGGGGAAAGTTGAGTGTTTTCTATTCTAGGGATGTGTGGCGGACGAACAGGCCCCGTATCCGGATTCGTCTCGTCGTTCTGAGCAACTTTCATGTAGAAAGTATTTTCATCCGAGTTACGAATTATTTTATATGATTTTCTAAAGTTTTAATCATTTTCTGATTTTAATTATTTATTTAAATCCAACAATATCCAGAACAGTGCATGATGACGCAGGCATGACATCACAGTGATGTCAGCAGGTCAACTGGTCGGTTGACCAGTCAAACCAGACAGGTGGGTCCAGTGGGACCCACATGTCATTGTCAGGGGCATTAATAGAGTTTTAAAACTAACTAAATGGGTTAATTAGCAGGTGGGGCCCAGTAGTCAGTGAGAGATTAGGTTTTAATTAATTAATTTAATTAATTAGTAGTTTATCTATTTGTTTTTATTCGTTTTATGGCATGGGCCCGCATGTCAGTGGCAGTAGCTGCCACGTCCGCGTAGTTGACTTCGGTCAACGTGGCCAG
This sequence comes from Triticum dicoccoides, assembly GCF_002162155.2. Taxonomy (NCBI): domain Eukaryota; kingdom Viridiplantae; phylum Streptophyta; class Magnoliopsida; order Poales; family Poaceae; genus Triticum; species Triticum dicoccoides. The sequence goes on from NC_041387.1 coordinate 376,399,862, forward strand.
TTGGGGCCCCCAGGCCCACATGCAGTGACCTAGGGGTGGCCCCCGGTGTGCCAGCTCAGCGGAGCCGCCGGAGTAGCTCCAGCGAGCTCGCGCGCAGCGGCCGAACACCGGCGAGCGTCGGGATTCTCCTACGCGGCACCAAATCGGGCGCAGCCATGCTCTCTGGAACGACCTCTTTGCGCCGCGTCCGATGGAGGGGAGCACGACGGCGGGGGTGGCCGGAATGGTCGCCGGCGAGGCAAAACGCGGAGGCGGCGCACGGGAGGCTGCGGGATTTGGCTACAGGCCACCAAAATTGACGCGGGGGGTTGCGTTCAAATGGCAAGACGACGACACGACGGTTGGTGGTGGTTACGCGGGCAGTGGTGGCCAGAATCGAGCGCGGCGAGCTCATCGGCGGACGACTGGAGTTGGGAGCGAGAGGAAACGACGACGCCTCAGGTTAGCGAATGAAAGGAGAGGCCAGGCGAGTCGTACGCGAGGCGGCGAATGCAACGGGCGCTGGCCCGTGACCATTTGGTCATCGGAGGCACGCCGGCGACGAGCGCAGGCGGCAGCGCGTTCGGGCGCTCAACTGGGACGACGTTAGGAGGCACGGGAGGGAGTGTGCGCATGCGCGTTGGGCTCCTGTGAGCATCAGGAGCACGATGCCGTGCTCAGGCGAGCACGACGGAGAGGATGGCCACGGCGGCGAGGCGATCCGTGGCGACGGGCTCACGGCAACGACACGAGGTAGCTACGGTGCGCAAGGGGCCCATCAAGGAGGAGCAGGAGGAGGAGGGGCTAACCGTGCGGCATGCAAGATGGCCCGTGGTATTTTAGTAGCAGCAGGGGGGTGTCGCCGGAGTTGGGGAAGAACGGCGGCGACCGGAGATGTGGAAGAAGGGGGCCGTTGCAGCAGCGCCTCCGAGCTCCAGCTGCGGCCACCGGTCGACGAGGAAGATGATGGCGGAGACGACGGATACGCTGGCGAGGTGAGGTGGTGGTTGTGGCCGGGCGTTTCACGGCGGCGGGTCCATGGCGGCGCTCGGATGCGATGGGAGAGGAGAGCGGGGTGGATCTCAGGGGAGAGGGAGAGGCACAGGGACCGAGGGCGAGAGTGGGGGCAAGTGGGTGATGTCACGGAGCCAGTCATCAGCATCCAGCGACTGAGTTGAGCTGCGATACACGGTTGGGTTGAGGCGCATGAAATCCTGCAGAGTCACTTGGGCTGGCTGCTCGTTCATATTGGGGCGAGGGAACTAAGCCATCATATTCTCCATGAACCGGCGATTCATCTTGAGCTGTTGGACCATACCAGCCATGTACTCAGGCGGTGGTGGGGCGTTGTCGCCACGACCACGACCAGCTGGTCTAACCATCCTGCTAATATATAACAGGGGTAGTTCAGCATTGAGAAATTTGCATAGACAAGAATCATTCATGATGAAACATACATAATGAAAGGAGCACGACAGATACCACATAGTAGTCGGCATAACTTACAAAAGGGGTCGGACATAGAGTTCAGTACACAGAGTTCAGTACATAGACTAAGTCGTCATAGGCGTCACGCAGGCTCGCGGCGAATGCACCTAATACTAATAAGCAAGACTACATCAGTCCCAGGAGGTACTGTGGAGGTAGTCGTAGCCTGACAACTGGTAGTGAGGCAACGGATAGTCCACGTCAGTGGCCTGGGGCCCGCGGATACTCTGGTGTAGAACCCGACGCTCAGGTGGCAGAAGAGGACCAAGTGCGGGAGAGTAGCCTCCCACCTCTGGCCAACCAACACCGTGGGGCATCACGGTCCTAGCTGGGTAGACCACAGAACGCGCCAACTGTCTAGATAGAACAAAGGGGTGCAACAGCGTCAGAGCCCTGTAAAGGTGCTGACGAGTGGTGTACAACTCGTGGCGAAGTGCTCGGTTAGCTCGGTCCAACGCATCAGCATGCAGAACCAGGCTCTGATGGTGGAAGGGCTCTCGGGTGATGGTGGAGTAGGCAGCAGTGTAGTATCCCTCCGCACCAACGTCGGATGCGATAGCAATGTGCCTGAAAGGGGAAGTGTCCAATGCCTGATACTCTCCACGAAGACGTGTCAGAGCAGCATAGGCAGCATCGTGAACTACCATCTCGATTGTCACTCCAACTCCATGAGCGGTGTGCAGCACGGTAGTGGAGTCATACTCCCGAGAGTAGAGGTGGATGATGGCACGGTACTGCTCCTGGTTAAAGTCCTGGTACTCCTCGTAGACGGTGTACTCAGGGTGCCAGCGATAACCCAGATAGGTCATCATCTCAGCTAGCACAGCAGGTGATCCTAAGGCACCAATGGCCGCCGTGTGGCGCACGACCTGCCTCGTGGGCTCCATCTGAAAACAAAGATGTTTCAATGGAGTCAAATGACAATGTGGGTACTATTCAAAATACTATCCTACAGAATAACTATGGCTTATCCAACTTTGGGGTGAACGTGGTAACGGGATCCTAATGTTAGAGTTAGTAAATTTGTTTAACCCGAGTAGGAGAGAGTTTAGAGCCCCAGAGTAAAGGTCGAGAAGTAAAAGACCCTAATACCACCCAATGGCGACGTGGGCCCGTAAGGCACACAGCCAAGTTAGTAAAAGTTTTGTAGTGACTAGACTCGACTTCGGCCAAGGAGTGTGGAAGGGGGATTCCTACAGGCAGTCGGCTCTGATACCAACTTGTGACGCCCTCGATTCAATCGTACACTAATCATGCACGCAAACGTGTACGATCAAGATCACTGACTCACGGGAAGATATCACAACACAACTCTAAAATCATAAATAAGTCAAACAAGCAACATATTACAAGCCAGGGGCCTCGAGGGCTCGAATACAAGTGCTCGATCATAGATGAGTCAGCAGAAGCAACAATATCTGAGTACAGACATAGGTTGAACAAGTTTGCCTTAAGAAGGCTAGCACAAACTGGGATACAGATCGAAAGAGGCACAGGCCTCCTGCCTGGGATCCTCCTAAACTACTCCTGGTCGTCGTCAGCAGCCTGCACGTAGTAGAAGGCACCTCCAGTGTAGTGGTCGTCGTCGACGGTGGCGTCTGGCTCCTGGGCTCCAACGTCTGGTTGCGGCATCCGAGAAGAAGAGGAAAACGGGGGAAAAGGGGGAGCAAAGCAACCGTGAGTACTCATCCAAAGTACTCGCAAGCAAGGAGCTACACTACATATGCATGGGTATATGTGTAAGGAGGCCATATCAGTGGACTAAACCGCAGAATGCCAGAATAAGAGGGGGATAGCTAGTCCTATCGAAGACTACGCTTCTGGCAACCTCCGTCTTGCAGCATGTAGAAGAGAGTAGATTGAAGTCCTCCAAGCAGCATCGCATAGCATAATCCTACCCGGCGATCCTCCCCTCGTTGCCCTGTGGAAGAGCGATCACCGGGTTGTCTGTGAAACTTGTGTGGGTGTGTTTTATTAAGTATTCGGTTCTAGTTGTCATAAGGTCAAGGTACAACTACGGGTCATTCTTTTACCGAGGGACATGGCTATTCGAATAGATTAACTTCCCTGCACGGGTGCACCACATAGCCCAACACGCTCGATCCCATTTGGCTGGCACACTTTCTTGGGTCATGCCCGACCTCGGAAGATCGACACGTCGCAGCCCCACCTAGGCACAACAGAGAGGTCAGCACGCCAGTCTAAATCCTATGCGCGCAGGGGTCTGGGCCCATCGCCCGTTGCACACCTGCACGTTGCGTACGCGGTCGGTGAGCAGACCTAGCAACCTCCATTAGAAAGGAAGTCGCGTTGCGCAGTCCAACCCGGCGCACGCCGCTCAGTCAGTGACGTCACAAAGGCTTCGGCTGATACCATGACGTCGAGCGCCCATATCTTTCCCGCGTAGTTGGTTAGTGCGTATAGGCCAGTGGCTAGACTCAGATCAAATACCAAGATGTCGTTAAGCGTGTTATTATGAAGCAACCGCGAACGTCGACCAGGGCCAGGCCCACCTCTCGCCTAGGCAGTCTCATCCTGCCCTGTCGCTCTGCCACAAAGATCCACACAGAGGGCCGTCGGGACAAAGGTCCTTTCAGCCCCCAATCCATGAATCACTCGTGGGTACTCCTCGAGCCGACCCGACTTTAGTCACCATCTGTAGTATGTATATATGTATAGTATATACCTGTGATCATCTCCCGAGTGATCACAGCCCAATAGTATAGCAATGCAGACTGACAAGAATGTAGGGCCAATGATGATAAACTAGCATCCTATACTAAGTATTTAGGATTGCGGGTATGGTATCAATGGCTGTAGCAACAATGATAGGCTATGCAATAGAATAGGAGTAACCGAACAGTAACATGCTACACTACTCTAATGCAAGCAGTATAGAGAAGAATAGGCGATATCTGGTGATCAGGGGGGGGGGCTTGCTTGGTTGCTCTGGCAAGAAGGAGGGGTCGTCAACTCCGTAGTCGAACTGGGCAGCAACAGCGTCGGCCTCGTAGTCTACCAAAGAGAAGAGGGGGAAGAAATAATGAATACCATGCAAACAGATGCATATCGATGCATGACATGACAAGTAACGATGCTAGGTGTGCCCAATCGCGGTAGTAGGTGATACCGACGAAGGGGGAAAACATCCGGGAAAGTATTCCCGGTGTTTCGCGTTTTCGGACAGATGAACTGGAGGGGGAAAGTTGCATGTTTGCTACGCTAGGGATGTGTGGCGGACGAACGGGCTGCTTATCCGGATTCGTCTCGTCGTTCTGAGCAACTTTCATGTAGAAAGTATTTTCATCCGAGTTACGAATTATTTTATATGATTTTCTAAAGTTTTAATCATTTTCTTATTTTAATTATTTATTTAAATCCAACATTATCCAGAACAGTGCATGATGACGCAGGCATGACATCACACTGATGTCAGCAGGTCAACTGGTCGGTTGACCAGTCAAACCAGACAGGTGGGTCCAGTGGGACCCACATGTCATTGTCAGGGGCATTAACAGAGTTTTAAAACTAACTAAATGGGTTAATTAGCAGGTAGGGCCCAGTAGTCAGTGAGAGATTAGGTTTTAATTAATTAATTTAATTAATTAGCAGTTTATCTATTTGTTTTTATTCCTTTTATGGCATGGGCCCGCATGTCAGTGGCAGTAGCTGCCACGTCAGCGTAGTTGACTTCGGTCAACGTGGCCAGTTGGGGGCCCCAGGCCCACAGGCAGTGACCCAGGGGTGGGCCCCGGTGTGCCAGCTCAGCGGAGCCGCCGGAGTAGCTCCGGCAAGCTCGCACGTAGCGGCCGAACGCCGACGAGCGTCGGGATTCTCCTACGCGGCAACAAATCGGGCGCGGCCAGGCTCTCTGGAACGGCCTCTTCGCACCGCGTCCGATGGAGGGGAGCACGACGGCGGGGGTGGCCGGAATGGTCGCCGGCGAGGCAAAACGCGGCGGCGGCGCACGGGAGGCTGCAGGATTTGGCTACAGGCCACCAAAATTGACGCGGGGGGTTGCGTTCGAACAACAAGACGACGACACGACGGTTGGTGGTGGTTACGCAGGCAGTGGTGGCCGGAATCAAGCACGGCGAGCTCATTGGCGGACGGCCGGAGTTGGGCGCGAGAGGAAGCGACGACGCCTCATGTTAGCGAATGAAAGGAGAGGCCAGGCGAGTCGTACGCTAGGCGGCGAACGCAACAGGCGCTGGCCCGTGACCATTTGGTCACTGGAGGCACGGCGGCGACGAGCGCAGGCGGCAGCACATTCGGGCGCTCAACGGGGACAGTGTTAGGAAGCACGGGAGGGAGTGTGCGCATGCGCGTTGGGCTCCTGTGAGCATCAGGAGCACGATGCCGTGCTCAGGCGAGCACGACGGAGAGCATGGCCACGGCGGCGAAGCGATCCGCGGCGACGGGCTCACGACAATGGCATGAGATCGCTATGGTGCGCAAGGGGCCAATCGAGGAGGAACAGGAGGAGGAGGATGGGCACACCGTGCGGCATGCAAGATCGCCCGTGGTAGTTTAGTAGCAGCAGGGGGGTGTCGCCGGAGTTGGCGAAGAACAGTGGCGACCGGAGATGTGGAAGAAGGGGGCCGTTGCAGCAGCGCCTCCGAGCTCCAGCTGCGGCCACCGGTCGATAAGGAAGACGATGGCGGAGACGACGGATACGCTGGCGAGGTGAGGTGGTGGTTGTGGCCATGCGTTTCACGGCGGCGGGTCCATGGCGGTGCTCGGATGCGATGGGAGAGGAGAGCGGGGTGGATTTGAGGGGAGAGGGAGAGGCGCAGGGACCGAGGGCTAGAGTGGGGGCGAGTGGGAGGCGCAGGCATGGCGACCTTATCCCCTCCTCGACGCTGGCAAGGGGGTCCGGTGGCGACCGTGCCCTGTAGCGGAGCGCAACCGAGGAATAGGAAGAGGGCGCGGTGCGGGGAGCTGGGCCGGCTGGGCCGGTTGGGTGGCTGGCTGTTGGCTAGCTGGGCCTTTCGGCCCAGGGGGGAAGGGGGGGTTTCTTCTTTTTCCTTTTCTTTTCCTTTTCTTTTTATCTTTGTTTTCTATTATATTTAATTTGGGTATTTAAGTATTTTATAAAATTGTGTCATCTACACCGTAATTGCCTATGCCATATTTGGCATTGTCCGAACATTTTTGTTTCAACTTTTGAGAACTTTGGGTGTTTGTCACTAATTCATTTTTGAATTTGAAATGTTTTGAACTAACATTTGATTAGCAACAGTAACAGAGATGACATGGCATCATTAGCAGAGTTTTACTGTAGCATAATTATCCGGGCGTTACAAATTTGGTAAGCAAACATTTGTATCATGCTGAAATTTACTGTTACTTGCTACTATGGAAAACCATCCTTTGAGGGGTTTGTTCGGGGTATCTTCACTTCGATCGGAAGCACAAAGAGTTGCTCCTCAACCTACTGCATCTACTAAGTATAAGTGGTAAATTTATTGAAAATTGACAAACATAACATTGGTCAATGGATCAGTTCATGAAAGAATTAATAAGGGACGAGAAGATTCACATGCAAATATACTATCTTGGACATCTTTTATGATTGTGAGCCCCCATTAAGTATTTTATGCCAAAATTGTTGACATTGGACAAGCAATACAAGGTAATGATTTAGTTTGCTCATATTCACATAGAAGTTATATTGTCATAGATCCTCCAACATGTGGTGCTTCCTCAACATCTTTCCTAGCCAAAAATCCACACCAAGTAGAGATACTACTTGTGCATCCAAAACCCTAAACCCAATTTCATGTCATGAGAGTCCACTATACGTACCTATGGATTGAATAAGATCCTTCAAGTAAGTTGTCATCAGTGCATGAAGCAATAAAAATTGCTTCTAAATATGTTTGAACTTTTATTATAAAGGAAAACAGGCGTTGTACGAACTTATGATGGCAAAGTAATAAAAGCGAGGGACTGCATAATAAAGGTTGCTATCGTAAGGGGCAATATAACGCGACGTTCACTTGCATTAAGGGATTTTGCATCCAAAAACAAAAAGCGCATGCCAACCTTTGCTTCCCTCTGCGAAGGGCCTATCTTTTACTTTTATGTATTTACTTTTTATGGAAGAGTCAATAGTGTTCTCCTCTATTCCTTTTTTATTTTTGTCTTTTGAAAACATCATGTGGTGGAGAAAGATCTAGGCACATATATCCAGTTGGATATGAGTGATCATGAGTTATTATTGTTGACATCACCCATGTGGTGAATAAGTTGGGAGGTGAAATTATAAGCCCCTATCTTTCTATGTGTCTGGGTAAAACTTTTTGTTCCAGATATATAGCATCATGCATAGCAGAAGTGGAATCATCAATAACATGCAACATATCAGATTCGATAGCAGGTGTAGGAGTCACAAGCTTACTTAAAACAGAAGGTGAATCAAGTGCAGAGCTAGATGGTATCTCCTTACCTCCCCTCGTAGCTGAGGGAAAAATCTTGGTTCTTTGATCTTTCAAATTCCTCATAGTGATCAACAGATACAAATCCCAAGTGACTCAGAGAATAGAGCTATACTCCCCAGCAACGGCGCCAGAAAAAGGTCTTGATAACCCACAAGTATAGGGGATGGCAATAGTTTTCGAGGATAGAGTATTCAACCCAAATTTATTGATTCGACACAACAGGAGCCGAAGAATATTCTCAAGTATTAGCAGCTGAGTTGTCAATTCAATCGCACCTGAAAGACTTAATATCTGTAGCAAAGTATTTAGTAGCAAAGTAGTATGGAAGTAACATAACGGTGGCAAAATTAATAATAGCAGTTTTGTAGTAATCGTAACAGTGACAACAGAGAAGTAACTTGGCAAAGATCAATATGAAACGAGCTCGTAGGCAATGGATGAATGATGGATAATTATGTCAGATGGCATTCATCATGCAACAGTTATAACCTAGGGTAACTAGCTCCAATTCATCAATATAATGTAGGCATGTATTCCGAATATAGTCATACGTCCTTATGGAAAAGAACTTGCATGACATCTTTTGTCCTACCCTCCCGTGGCAGCGGGGCCCTATTGGAAACTAAGGGATAGTAAGGCCTCCTTTTAATAGATAACTGGACCAAAGCATTATCACTTAGTGAATACATGAACTCCTCAAACTACGGTCATCACCGGGAAGTGTCCCGACTATTGTCACGCCGGGGTTGCCGGATCATAACACATAGTAGGTGAGTATAACTTGCAAGATAGGATCAAGAACACAAATGTATTCATGAAAACATAATAGGTTCAGATATGAAATCATGGCACTCGGGCCCTAGTGACAAGCATTAAGCATAGCAAAGTCATAGCAACATCAATCTTAGAACATAGTGGATACTAGGGATCAAACCCTAACAAAACTAACCCGATTACATGGTAAATCTCATCCAACCCATCATCCTCCAGCAAGGTTATGATGGGATTACTCATGCATGGTGGTGAGCATCATGAAATTGGTGATGGGGGATGGTTGATGATGATGATTGCGACGATTTGCCCTCTCCGGAGCCCAAAAGGGACTCTAGATATGCCCTCCCGAGGAAGAACAGGAGGCGGCGGCGGCTCCGTATCGTAAAACGCTATGAATCATTGTCCCTGATTTGTTTTCTCCCCAAACGTGAATATATGGAGTTGGATTTGAGGTCGATGGAGCTTCTTGGGACCCACAACATAGGGGGCGCACCTAGGGGGGTAGGGCGCGCCCCCACCCTTATGGACAGGGTGTGGGTCCCCTCAGGTTGATTCTTTCACCAATACTTTTTATTAATTCCAAAAATACTCCCCGTGAAGTTTCAAGTCATTTCGAGAACTTTTATTTCTGCACAAAAATAACACCATGGTAATTCCGCTGAAAACAACGTCAGTCCGTGTTAGTTCCATCCAAATCATGCAAATTAGAGTCCAAAACAAGGGCAAAAGAGTTTGGAAAAGTAGATATGATGGAGACATATCAACTCCCCCAAGCTTAACCCATTGCTTGTCCTCAAGCAATTCAGTTGACAAACTGAAAGTGATTAAGAAAAACTTTTACACTCTGTTTGATCTTGTTGTTGCAAATATGTAAAGCCAACATTCAAGTTTTCAGCAAAGACTATGAACTAATCATATTCACAATAACATTTAGGTCTCACATTTACTCATATCAATGGCATAATCAACAAGCGAGCAATAATAGTAAATCTCGGATGACAACACTTTCTCAAAACAATCATGATATCATATAACAAAATGGTATCTCGCTAGCCCTTTCTGAGACCGCAAAACATGAATGCAGAGCACCCCTGAAGATCAAGGACTGACTAGACATTCTAATTCATGGTAAAAGAGATCCAGTCACAGTCATACTCAATATCAATTAATAACAAATGGATACAAATGATAGTGGTGCTCTCTAACTGGTGCTTTTTATAAGAGGATGATGACTCAACAGTAAAAGTAAATAGATAGGCTCCTCGTAGAGGGAAGCAGGGATTTGCAGAGGTGCCAGAGCTCGAGTTTTTGAAACAGAGATGAATAATATTTTTGAGCGGCATGCTTTCATTGTCAACATAACAACCAAGAGATCTCGGTATCTTCCATACTAAATACAATATAGGCGGTTCCCAAACATAATTCGAAAGTTTATACTCCCCCACCACCAACAAGCACACTCCACGGCTGGTCCGAAACAACGGGTACCGTCCAACTAACAACAATCCTAGGGGAGTTTTGTTTGCAATTATATTTGATTTGATTTGAGCATGGGATTGGGCATCCCCGTTACCAGCCATTTTCTCGTGAATGATGAGCGGAATCCACTCATCGTGAGAATAACCCACCTAGCATGGAAGATACTGACAGCCCCCAGTCGCTACATGATCAATTCGGGCATACAAAACAGGTTATCATTTGAAGGTTTAGAGTTTGGCACATGCAAATTTACTTGGAATAGCAGGTAAATATAGCATATAGGTAGGTATGGTGGACTCATATGGAACAACTTTGGGTTTATGGAAGTGGATGCACAAGCAGTATTCCCGCTTAGTACAAGTGACGGCTAGCAAGAGATTGAGGAGCGACCAACTAGAGAGCGACAACAGTCATAAACATGCATTGAGATTAACCAACATTGAATGCAAGCATGAGTAGGATATAAATCACCATGAACATAAAAATCGTGGAGGCTATGTTGATTTTCTTTCAACTACATGCATGAACATGTGCCAAGTCAATCCACTTAAATCATTCAAAGGAGGATACCATCCTATCATACTACATAACAACCATTTTAAAAGCATGTTGACACGCAAGGTAAAACATTATAAGCTCCTGGCTGATTAAGCATGGAATGAATAACTATAATTTCTAATTGTCATTGCAAACATGTTTCATTCATAATGGGCTGAATCAGGAATGATGATCTAATCATATTTACAAAAACAAGATAGGTCGAGTTCTTACCAACTTTTCCTCATCTCAATCATTTCATCATATATCATCATTATTGCCTTTCACTTGCACGACCGAACGGTGTGGATAATAATAATAGTGCACATGCATTGGACTAAGCTAGAATCTGCATCATTTATTCAAAGGAAAAGACAAGGTAATATGGGCTCTTTGTTAGATCAACAATAATGCATATGAGAGCCACTCATCATTTTCATCGTGGTCTTCTCCTCTCGACCCCCAAAGAAAAGAAAAATAATTTCAAAGAAACACACTGAAATGTTTTTGGAGTTTTTGTTTTTCTGAAGAAAGTAAAACAAGAACGAGAAAAACTATTTACACGGGAAAGCTCCCAACAAGCAAAAGAAGAACAAGAAATCTTTTTGGGTTATCTTTTAATACTACTACTAAGTGAACATGGAAAGTAAACTAAGCTGCAACTTTTTTTTGTTTTTCTTAAGGTTTTTCAAACACACAAGAAGAAAGCGGGAAAAATAAATAAACTACATGGATAATACAATGAAAAAGTATGAATATCAACAACTGTAATGAGTGTGTGAACATGAATGTAATTTCGGTGAGAAATACATACTCCCCCATGCTCAGGCTTTTGGCCTAAGTTGGTCTAAGCCCATGGATCAAAGTAGCCCTCTCCAGTGTACTGAGGAGGATCCTGGGGATTCCACTGGTTAACGAGCTCATGCGGCTACCACTGATAAATAGACTCCTGATACGGATCAGGTGATGACTCTGGCTCAGGAGCTGGAGATCGCGTCCCCTCCCAGTATGCGTAAATGTCCGCTGGCATGATGATGTACCTGCCTGAATGAATATCGAACAAAGTAGGTGCAGGCAAGGTAATAATCTGAGAAGTCTTCTGACTGAATACCAGGTTATAGATGAGTCTCTTGTCATCGTTTTTCTTAATAAAATCATGTGCTACCATACTCTCATAATCTACGTATATAGTGGGCAAGAACTTCTCCTCTTTTTCATAGTGCCTAATGGGTATCTTGAAGCGTTTAGCAAGGCAGGAAGCATAAATACCTCCAAAGATAGGACCCTTTGTACGGTTTAAACTAAACCGTTTAGCAACCATAGCGCGCAAACTAAAAGTTTTATCATGAAGTAAAGCATGGCGCAAAATGGCAAGGTCAGGAGCACTAAGGCCTCCACTGTCCCCATGACCAATTAAACATCTCCCAGCAAATAATGAGTAGTAGCGCAGAACAGGAAAATGTAAACTAGACACTCTCGCTTCCGACACCTTTGTCCTTTCCCCTGTGGTAACTTCATCAATAAAATCTTCCACATCTCTAGGACGTGGCTCATCGACGCTGCCCTCATAAGGTAATTTGCAAACCTCACAAAAGTCATAAAGCGTCATCTCCTTATGCTCGTCATATAAATAAAATTCTACCATGGGTGGTGATATCCTAGCATGAAAGTAAAAGTTTTGCATGGAAGTACTAGTGAGTAGGAGGTACTGATCACACTTGTCGTGGAGAAAGTCAGTGATGCCTACATTCCCAGCCAAATAATATAAATCCTCATAAATTCTGCCCGCCTCCAAGAATGCATCACATGGCCATTCACATGGCCCAACCTCCGCGGTGTGAGGAGCCTCTCAACAATCTCCTAATCATTTTCTCCCTCTAAAAAATTCTGAAATTTTTAGTGACTCAAAATAAAAGTGAACCAAACTCAACAAGATTGATAGCAACTACTACTACAAATGTCTAGAGGCTAAATCATGCATCAAAACTACTTTGGACCATATTTATTTGACATGCAAGTTCAAGAACAGAGTCACCTAAGCAGCAAAAATTTGCAATAAATAAAGCACTAGAACAAAAACTAATTGGACCATTGGAGGAGTCACATACCGAAGAACAATCCCCCAAAGCAGTTTTGTGAATGGAGCTTTGAGCAAGGAGATAAAAAATGGCAGCAAAATGAGCAAGAACACGGGTTTGAGCTACGTGATGATTTTTTCTAGAGGAAGATGAAGTGGATGGGTGTTGGAATAAGTGGAGGGGACCCACGAGGGACCCACAAGGCAGGGGGCGCACCCTCCACCCTTATGGCCCACTGGTGCATCCCCGTGGTGCATGCTCAGCGCCAGAAATTCTCAAATATTCTATAAAAAATCATACTAGATTTTCAAGGCATTTGGAGAACTTTTATTTTCCGGACATATTCTATTGCATGGATAATTCAGAAAACAAATAGAAAATACTATTTTTACTTTATTTAATCTAATAGAAGAAAGTAAAAGATAGGTATAGAAAGTTGTGCCTTCTAAATTCATCCATCTCATGCTCATCAAAAGGAATCCGTTAACAAGGTTGATCAAGTCTTATTAACAAACTTCTTTCGAATAACATGAGACCAGAGAATTTTTGAATAACACTAGGTTACCTCCACGGGGATATGCATGTCCCCAACAATAAGAATATCATATTTCTTTTTGATAGTAGGAAGACGGAATTCAAAACCTCCAATAGTAATAGTTGAAAATTTTCCAATAGAATTGATACTATGTATTTTAGGTTGTTTCTTTGGGAAGTGTACCGTATGCTCATTCCCATTAACATGAAAAGTGACATTGCCTTTGTTGCAATCAATATCAGCCCATTCAATATTCAAAAAAGGTCTACCAAGAATGATTGACATTCTGTCGTCCTCGGGAATATCAAGAATAACAAAGTCCGTCAAGATAGTAATGTTTGCAACCACAACAGGCACATCCTCACAAATACCGATGGGTATATCAGTTGATTTATCAGCCATTTGCAAAGATATTTTAGTAGGTGTCAACTTATTCAATTCGAGTCTACGATACAAAGAGAAAGGCATAACACTAACACCAACTCCAAGATCACATAAAGCAGTTTTAACATAGTTTCTTTTAATCGAGCATGGTATAGTTTGTACTCCTGGATCTCCTAGTTTCTTTGGTATCCCACCCTTAAAAGTATAATTAGCAAGCACAATGGAAATTTCAGCTTCCGATATCTTTCTTTTATTTGTAACAATATCTTTCATATACTTAGAATAAGGAGGTATTTTAAGCATATCACTTAAACACATACAAAAAAAGATAGGTCTAATCATTTCAGCAAAGTGCTCAAAATCCTCATCATCCTTTTTCTTGGATGGTTTAGGAGGAAAAGGCATGGGTTTCTGAACCCATGGTTCTCTTTCTTTACCTTGCTTCCTAGCAATGAAGTCTCTTCTATCATAACGTTGATTCTTTGATTGTGGGTTATCAAGATCAACAACAGGTTCAATCTCTACATCGTTGTTATTGCTAGTTTGAGCATCAACATGAACATCATCATTAATATTATCACTAGGTTCATGTTCATCACCAGTTTGTGTCTCAGCATCAGAAATAGAAATATCATTGGGTTTCTTAGGTGTGTCTATAGCAGGTTCACTAGCATGCAAAGTCCTACCAGTTTTCTTTTTCTTTGTCCTAGAAGGACTAGGTGCATCAGTATTAGTTCTCTGAGAATCTTGATCAACTCTCTTAAGATGGCCCTCAGGATACAAAGGTTCCTGGGTCATTTTACCACCTCTAGTCATAACCCTAACAACATTATCATTGTTCTTATTATTTAACTAATTGAGAAAATCATCTTGTGCCTTAAGTACTTGTTCTGCTTGAGTTGTAAGCATGGAAGCATGTTTACTAATAAGCTTAAGATCATTAACAGTTCTACTCATATAATCACCCAAGTGGTCAAGCATGTAAGCATTACGTTTCAATTGTCACTAACATAAGCATTGAAGTTTTCTTGTTTAACAATAAAATTATCAAATTCATGCAAGCATTCACTAGCCGACTTATTTTGAGGAATATCACCTTCATCAAATCTATAAAGAGAGTTTACCTCTACTACCTGTGTCAGGTTATCAAGACCATGTATTTCTTCAATAGGCGGTAAATTCTTAACATCTTCGGCTTTAATACCTTTTTATTTCATAGATTTCTTTGCCTCTTGAATATCTTCAGGACTGAGAAATAGAATACCTCTTTTCTTCAGAGTTGGTTTAGGAGTTGGTTCAAGAAGTGTCCAATCATTATCATTAGTCAATATATTATTCAATAGTAATTCAGCTTGCTCAATAGTTCATTCCCTGAAAACCCAACCAAGACAACTATCTAGGTGGTCCCTAGAAGCATCGGTTAGTCCATTATAAAAGATATGAAGTATTTCATTTTTCTTGAGAGTCTGATCAGGCAAAGCATTAAGTAATTGGAGAAGCCTCCCCAAAGCTTGTGGGAGACACTCTTCGTCAATTTGCACAAAGTTAAATATTTCCTTTAAGGCAGCTTGTTTCCTATTAGCAGGGAAATATTTTTCAGAGAAATAGTAAATCATATCCTGGGGACTACGCACACAGCCAGGAGCAAGAGAATTAAACCATATCTTAGCATCACCCTTTAATGAGAAAGGAAATAACTTAAGAATATAGTAATAGCAAAAATTTTCCTCATGAGCAAATAGGGTGGCTATATCATTCAATTTAGTAAGATTTGCCACAACAGTTTCAGATTCATAACCATAGAAAGATCAGATTCAACCAAGGTAATTAACTCAAGATCGACAGAGAATTCATAATTCTTATCAGTGTCAAAGATAGGTGAAGTAGCAAACATAGGGTCATATTGCATTCTAGCATTCGAAGACTTTTCTTTCAGCTTAGCTAACAGTTTCTAAGATCATCTCTATCATTACAAGCAAGAAAGTCTCTAGCAGTTTCCTCATCCATGATATAACCCTCAGGTATAACATGCAATTCATATCTAGGGGGAGAATCATAATCTTCAGTTTCATAATATCATCAGTTTCAGTAATTTCATCTCTAACCCTAGCAAGTTATACATCAAGAAATTCACCTAGTGGCACAGTATTATCAGGAAAAGAAGTAGTATCATCATAAGCATCATGCATAGCAGAAGTGGCATCATCAATAACATGCGACATATTAGAAGCAATAGTAGGTGTAGGAGTCGCAAGCTTACTTAAAACAGAAGGTGAATCAAGTGCAGAGCTAGATGGCAGCTCTTTACCTCCCCAAGTAGTTGAGGGAAAAATCTTGGTTCTTTGATCTTTCAAATTCCTCATAGTGATCAACAGGTATAAATCCCAAGTAACTCAGAGAATAGAGCTATGCTCCCTGGCAACGGCACCAGAAAAAGGTCTTGATAACCCATAAGTATAGGGGGTCGCAACAATTTTTGAGGGTAGAGTATTCAACCCAAATTTATTGATTCGACACGAGGGGAGCCAAAGAATAGTCTCAAGTATTAGCAGCTGAGTTGTCAATTCAACCACACCTGAAAGACTTAATATCTGCATCAAAGTATTTAGTAGCAAAGTAGTATGGAAGTAATGATAACGGTGGCAAAAGTAATAGTAGCAGTTTTGTAGTAATCATACGAGTGGCAACGGAGAAGTAACTTAGCAAAGATATATATGAAACAAGCTCGTAGGCAATGAATCAATGATGGATAATTATGTCGGATGGCATTCATCATGCAACAGTTATAACCTAGGGTGGCACAGAACTAGCTCCAATTCATCAATATAATGTAGGCATGTATTTCGAATATAGTCATGCATGCTTATGGAAAAGTACTTGCATGACATCTTTTGTCCTAACCT
Organism: Triticum dicoccoides; assembly: GCF_002162155.2. Taxonomy (NCBI): domain Eukaryota; kingdom Viridiplantae; phylum Streptophyta; class Magnoliopsida; order Poales; family Poaceae; genus Triticum; species Triticum dicoccoides. Next base: position 376,416,462 of record NC_041387.1, read on the forward strand.
CCTATGACAGCGGGGTCCTATTGGAAAGTAAGGGATATCAAGGCCTCCTTTTAATAGCGAACCGGACCAAAGCATTAGAACTTAGTGAATACGTGTGTCGGATTATGGGATCCGCAAACCCTTGAGAGGTTCGAACTCTGGGGTGCGTGCGGAGATCTCAACCTACCCAACCTGTCTACTCACGATCCTCCTAATCCTAGCGCGTCAAGCTCAAAGAGACAAAGAGACAAAACAGTTTATCTTGGTTCGGGCCACCTTGCGGTGTAATACCCTACTCCAGCGTTTTGGTGGATTGCCTCGAAGGGCTGAGGATGAACTAGTAAAGTGGATGAACTGGCCTCAAGAGGTGAGGTGTTCTTGAGCTGGTGTGGTGTGGGCTAGATTGACTTGTCTTATCCTGTCTCCCCCTTCTATGGTGGTGGCTAGTCCTATTTATAGAGGCCTTGGTCCTCTTCCCAAATGTTGGCGGGAAGGAATCCCACAACGGCCAGATTCGAAAGGGGACAAGTAGTACAACTTATCCTGACAAAAGTAGTCTTCACCTGCGAAAAGCCTCTGGTCGTGACGCCACGGTGGGCTCGTCGATGACCTCCATCCTGCCGTCCTGGCGGTCTTGGTCTCGTTGCACCAGAATGGAAACCTTTGGATGATTCCTCGGGACTCCGCGCCCATGGCTTACCTCCCTTGCACAGAAGAGGAAACTTGCGCTCTGCGCCCGCCTGGCCTTGGTCGTCATGGCTCACGTCAGCTAAGCCTTGTGAGGTGAACCCTACATAGAACTCTCCGCCCCTCGGGAGCCAACCTGAGGAGGCCGATCCCCTCGGGGTTCTTGGCGTCGTCCGCCTCTCGAGGCTTGGTCCCTCGGGAGGGTCTTGAGTTGTTGATGCTGAAGCTAGGCCGTACCAGGCCGTCGATGGAGCCACGTGGTGGGCCATAGGGAGGCACGGCTGGATAATGATAACCCACAAGTGTAGGGGATCGCAACAGCTTTCGAGGGTAAAATATTCAACCCAAATTTATTGATTCGACACAAGGGGAGCCAAAGAATATTCTTGAGTATTAGCAATTGAGTTGTCAATTCAACCACACCTGGATTACTTAGTATCTGCAACAAAGTATTTAGTAGCAAAATTAGTATGATAATAAAGGTAACAACATCAAAACTAAAGTTAATAGTTTTTGGGTTTTTGTAGTAGTTGTAACAGTAGCAACGGAAAAGTAAATAAGCGAAGAACAATATGTGAAAAGCTCGTAGGCAATGGATCAGTGATGGATAATTATGCCGGATGTGATTCCTCATGTGATAGCTATAACATAGGGTGACATAGAACTAGCTCCAATTCATCAATGTAATGTAGGCATGTATTCTGTAAATAGTCATACATGCTTATGGAAAAGAACTTGCATGGCATCTTTTGTCCTACCCTCCCGTGGAAGCGGGGTCCTAGCGGAAACTAAGGGATATTAAGGCCTCCTTTTAATAAAGAATCGGAACAAAGCATTAGCACATAGTGAATACATGAACTCCTCAAACTACGGTCATCACCGAGAAGTATCCCGATTATTGTCACTTCGGGGTTGTCGGATCATAACACATAATAGGTGACTATAGACTTGCAAGATAGGATCAAGAACACACATATATTCATGAAAACATAATAGGTTTAGATCTGAAATCATGGCACTCGGGCCCTAGTGGCAAGCATTAAGCATAGCAAAGTCATAGCAACATCAATCTCAGAACATAGTGGATACTAGGGATCAAACCCTAACAAAAGTAACTTGATTACATGGTAAATCTCATCCAACCCATCACCGTCCAGCAAGCCTACGATGGAATTACTCATGCACGGCGGTGAGCATCATGAAATTGGTGATGGAGGATGGTTGATGATGACGACGGCGACGAATCCCCCTCTCCGAAACCCCGAACGGACTCCAGATCAGCCCTCCCGAGAGAGATTAGGGCTTGGCGGCGGCTCCGTGTTGTAAAACGCGATGAAACTTTCTCTCTGATTTTTTTCTCCCCGAACGTGAATATATGGAGTGGGAGTTGAGGTCGGTGGAGCTCCAGGGGGCCCACGAGATAGGAGGGCGTGCCCTAGGGGGGGCCCTGTCTCGTGGACAACCTGTGGGCCCCCTGGTATTAATTCTTTCGCCAAAAATTCTTATTAATTCCAAAAAGTGCCTCCGTGGATTTCCAGGACATTCCGAGAACTTTTCTTTTCTACACATAAAACAACATCATGGCAGTTCTGTTGAGAACAGCGCCAGTCCGGGTAAGTTTCATTCAAATCATGCAAGTTAGAGTCCAAAACAAGGGCAAAAGTGTTTGGAAAAGTAGATACGTTGGAGACGTATCAACTCCCCCAAGCTTAAACCTTTGCTTGTCCTCAAGCAATTCAGTTGATAAACTAAAAGTGATAAAGAAAAACTTTTACAAACTCTATTTGCTCTTGTTGTTGTAAACATGAAAAGCCAGCATTCAAGTTTCAGCAAAAATTATGAAGTAACCATACTCACAATAACACTTAGGTCTCACAATTACTCATATCAATAGCATAATCAGCTAGCGAGCCATAATAATAAAACTCGGATGACAACACTTTCTCAAAATAATTATAACATGATATAACAAAATGGTATCTCGCTAGCCCTTTCTGAGACCGCAAAATATAAATGCAGAGCACCTTTAAAGATCAAGGACTGACTAAACATTGTAATTCATGGTAAAAGAGATCCAGTCAAGTCATACCCAATATAAACCAATAATAATGAATGCAAATGACATTGGCTCTCCAGCGGGTGCTTTTAATAAGAAGGGTGATGACTCAACATAAAAGTAAATAGATAGGCCCTTCGCAGAGGGAAGCAAGGATTTGTAGAGGTGCGAGAGCTCGATTTTAAAATAGAGATTGAATAACATTTTGAGCGGCATACTTTCGCTGTCAACGCAACAACTATGAGATGGCTGTATCTTCCATACTACATGCATTATAGGCAGTTCCCAAACAGAATGGTAAAGGTTTATACTCCCCCAACCACCAAAAATCATCAATCCATGGCTTGCTCGAAACAACGAGTGCATCCAACTAACAACAACCCTGGGGGAGTTTTGTTTAATTATTTTGGTTTGCTTTGATCTTTTTGGATCATGGGACTGGGCATCCCGGTTACCGGCCCTTTCTCGTGAATGAGGAGCGGAGTCCACTCCTCGTGAGAATAACCCACCTAGCATGGAAGATATAGGCAGCCCTAGTTGTAACATGAGCTGCTCGAGCATACAAAACAGAATTTCATTTGAAAGTTTGGAGTTTGGTACATACAAATTTACTTGGAACGGCACGTAAATACTGCATATAGGAAGGTATAGTGGACTCATATGGAACAACTTTGGGGTTTAAGGAGTTTGGATGCACGAGCAGTATTCCCACTTAGTACAGGTGAAGGCTAGCAAAAGACTGGGAAGCGACCAACTGAGAGAGTGACAACAGTCGTAAACATGCGTTAAAATTAATTCACACCGAATACAAGCATGAGTAGGATATAATCCACCATGAACATAAATATCGTGAAGGCTATGTTGATTTGATTCAACTACATGCGTGAACATGTGCCAAGTCGAGTCACTCAATTTATTCAAAGGAGGATACCATCCCATCATATCACGTCATAATCATTCTAATAGCATGTTGGCACGCAAGGTAAACCATTATAACTCATAGCTAATCAAGCATGGCACAAGAAACTATAATCTCTAAATGTCATTGCAAATATGTTTACTTCATAATAGCTGACTCAGAAACGATGAACTCATCATATTTACAAAAACAAGAGAGGTCGAGTTCATACCAGCTTTTCTCATCCCAATAAGTCCATCATATGTCGTCATTATTGCCTTTCACTTGCACGACCGAACGATGTGTATAATAATAAGAGTGCACGTGCATTGGACTAAGCTGGAATCTGCAAGCATTAAACTCAAGAGAGAAGACATGGTAATATGGGCCCTAAGTTAAATAAACAATCATGCATATAAGAGCCGCTAAGAATTTTCAATATGGTCTTCTAGACCCCCAAAGGAAAGAAAAGAAAATAAAACTATTTACACGGGAAAGCTCCCAACAAGTAAGAAGAAGAACTGGAAATCTTTTTGGGTTTTCATTTTAATTCTACTATAAGCATGGAAATTAAACTAACTAATTTTTTTGGTTTTTCTTAAAGTTTATCAAACACACAAGAAGAAAACTAGAAAAAGAAATTTAAACTAGCATGGATAATACAACGAAAGAGTATGAGCACCGACAACTAGTGTGTGAACATGAATGTAAAGTCGGTGAGAAATACGTACTCCCCCAAGCTTAGGCTTTTGGCCTAAGTTGGTTTAATACCAATGACCGCCTGGCTGATATCCATAAGTGAAACCGGGGTTGTATTGACATGCAGAGGTAACAACCTCCTGAGCAGCAGCGTGTTGGTGAGCTGCCTCCATTCCCCTCTCATATTCAGTTGCTTCTTCCCTGGTGACAACATATCTTCCTTTTGCCTGATAATCAAAAAGGTAGGGAGCAGGAAGAGTAACAAGGACGACGTTGCGTCTGTCATAGATTAGTTGATAATGGAGGAATTGTTCATTCCTCTCAAGAAAATGATGATCGAACATAGCTTCTTTATCCAAATAAACAGGAGGTAAAATCATATCCCCCTCTTGTGGGGCTATATTAAGAAAATTAGCCACACGGGTTGCATAAATTCCTCCAAATAAATCCCCCCTTCTACTATTATTCTGCAGCCTACGTGCAACTATTGCCCCCAAGTTATAACCTTTATAACCTGACATAGCACTCTTGAGGACACAAAGATCAGGGACACACATGTGACATGCTTTGTCCTTACCGTTAATGCATCTACCAATAAAGAGAGCAAAATAATGTATAGCAGGAAAATGAATGCTCCCTATGGTAGCTTGTGCTATGTCCCTAGATTCTCCCACAGTAATACTAGCAAGAAAAATCTCTAAATTCAGATTTGCCAGGATCATTAATATTACCCCACTGCGGGAGTTTGCAAGCAGTTGTAAAATCCTCTAAATCCATGGTATAAGATGTGTCATAAATATCAAACATGACACTAGGAGAATTACGCGCACAGATATATTGGAACCTCCACACAAAGGAATCAGTCAACTGATAGTATTGAGGACACTTATCTTGTAATAAGTCCTCCAGCTCGGCATTACGCACATACACGTCAAATTCCTCCTTGAAGCCTACTTCGACCATAAAATCATCGGATGGCCACTCACAAGCCCATACATTTGCGTCCCTTGGCAATTCAACATCTTGCTCACGTATAGCAATCCTTGGCCCTTTCTTTGTCGAGGAACCACCTTGGTACATTCTTCTAAGCATATTTCTTTTTTTGAAAATTTCTGAAATTTTAGTAACTTCAAAATAAAAGTGAACAAAACTAAACAAGATTGGTAGCAACTACTCCTACAAGTGCCTAGAGCCTATATCATGCATTGGAATTGCTTGGAACCTCAAAAATTTAACATGCAAGCTCAAGAACATGGTCACCTATGCAGCAAAATTTTGCAATGAATAAAGCACTAGAACAAAAACTAATTGGACCAATGGAGGAGTCACATACCAAGCAACGATCTCCCAAAGCAGTTTTGTGAATGGAGCTTTGAGCTAAGAGATCAAAAATCACAGCAAAACGAGCTAGAACTCGTGCTTGAGCTGGAAGGGGATTTTTTTGGGTAGAAGATGAAGTGTGTGGGTGCTGGCATAAGTGGAGGGGGGCCACTAGGCGCCCACGAGATAGGGGGGCGCGCCCTATAGGGGGCGCGCCCTCCACTCTCGTGGCCTGGTGCTTGCCCCTCCTGCAGTGTTTTTAGTGCCTAAAATCCTCAAATATTCCAGAAAAAATCATACTAAATTTGCCGGGCATTTGGAGCACTTTTATTTTTGGACTATTTTTAAATGCACGGATAATTCAGAAAACAGACGGATAATACTGTTTTTGCTTTATTTATTCTAAATAACAGAAAGTAAAAAGAGGGTACAAAAGGTTATGCCTTCTAGTTTCATCCATCTCGTGATCATCAAAATGAATCCACTAACAAGGTTGATCAAGTCTTGTTAACAAACTCATTCCGAATAACACGGAACCGGAGAAATTTCGAATAACACTAAGTTACCTCAACGGGGATATGAAAATCCCCAACAATAAGAATATCATACTTTTTCTTGACAGCAGGGAGAGGAAATTCAAAACCTCAAAAAATGATAGTTGGAACTTTTTCAATAGAATTGATGCTATGAACTTGAGACTGTTTCCTCGGAAAGTGTACCGTGTGCTCATTACCATTAACATGAAAAGTGACATCGCCTTTGTTGCAATCAATAACAGCCCCTGCAGTATTAAGAAAAGGTCTACCATGGATAATAGACATACTATCGTCCTCGGGAATATCAAGAATAACAAAGTCCGTTAAGATAGTGACATTTGCAACCACAACAGGCACATCCTCACAAATACCGACATGTATAGCAGTTGATTTATCAGCCATTTGCAAAGATATTTCAGTAGGTGTCAACTTATTCAATTCAAGTCTATGATATAAAGAGAGAGGCATAACACTAACACTGGCTCCAAGATCACATAAAGCAGTTCTAACATAATTTCTTTTAATAGAGCATGGTATAGTTGGTACACCTGGATCTCCAAGTTTCTTTGGTATTCCACCCTTAAAAGTGTAATTAGCAAGCATGGTGGAAATTTCAGCTTCTGGTATCTTTCTTTTGTTTGTAACGATATCCTTCATATACTTAGCATATGTATTTACTTTGAGCATATCAGTTAAACGCATACGTAGGAAAATAGGTCTAATCATTTCAGCAAAGCACTCAAAATCCTCATCATCCTTTGCCTTGGATGGTTTAGGAGGAAAGGTCATGGGTTTCTGAACCCATCGTTCTGTTTCTTTACCGTGCTTGCTAGTAACATAATCTCTCTTATCATAACGTTGATTCTTTGATTGTGGGTTATCAAGATCAACAGCAGGTTCAATCTCTACATCATTATCATTGCTAGGTTGAGCATCAACATGAACATTATTATTAGCATTATCACTAAGTTCATGTTCATCACCTGTTTGTGGTTCGGCATCAAAAATAGAAATATCATTGGGAGAACCTTCATCATCACTATCATCAATAATAGCATCTTCAATAATTTCATTCCCCCTAACTCTAGCAAGTTGTTCATCAAGAAATTCACCTAATGGCAAAGTAGTATCACGCACAGAAGTAGTTTCATCATGCGTAGCAGAAGTGGCATCATCAATAACATGCGACATATCAGAATTCATAGCAGTAGCAGGTTTAGGTGTTACAAGCTTACTAATAACAGAAGGAGAATCTAGTGTAGAGCTAGATGGCAGTTCCTTACCTCCCCTCGCAGTTGAGGGCAAAATAGTAGTTCGATCGTCTTTCAGGTTCTTCATAGTGATCAACAGATATAAATCCCAAGTGACTCAGAGAATAGAGCTATGCTCCCCAGCAATGGCGCCAAAAATTAGTCTTGATAACCCACAAGTGTAGGGGATCACAACAGCTTTCGAGGGTAAAGTATTCAACCCAAATTTATTGATTCGACACAAGGGGAGCCAAAGAATATTCTTGAGTATTAGCAGTTGAGTTGTCAATTCAACCACACCTGGATAACTTAGTATCTGCAGCAAAGTATTTAGTAGCAAAAGTGGTATGATAATAAAGGTAACAGTAGCAAGAGTAAATATAATAATTTTTGGGTTTTTGTAGTAGTTGTAACAGTAGCAACGGAAAAGTAAATAAGCGAAGAACAATACGTGAAAAGCTCATAGGCAATGGATCAGTGATGGATAATTATGCCGGATGCGATTCCTCATGTAATAGCTATAACATAGGGTGACATATAACTATCTCCAATTCATCAATGTAATGTAGGCATGTATTCCGTAAATAGTCATACGTGCTTATGGAAAAGAACTTGCATGACATCTTTTGTCCTACCCTCCCGTGGAAGAGGGGTCCTAGCGGAAACTAAGGGATATTAAGGCCTCCTTTTAATAGAGAACCGGAACAAAGCATTAGCACATAGTGAATACATGAACTCCTCAAACTACGGTCATCACCGAGAAGTATCCCGATTATTGTCACTTCGGGGTTGTCGGATCATAACACATAATAGGTGACTATAGACTTGAAAGATAGGATCAAGAACACACATATATTCATGAAAACATAATAGGTTCAGATCTGAAATCATGGCACTCGGACCCTAGTGACAAGCATTAAGCATAGCAAAGTCATAGCGACATCAATCTCAGAACATAGTGGATACTAGGGATCAAACCCTAACAAAACTAACTTGATTACATGGTAATTCTCATCCAACCCATCACTGTCCAGCAAGCCTACGATGGAATTACTCACGCACGGCGGTGAGCATCATGAAATTGATGATGGAGGATGGTTGATGATGACGACGGCGACGAATCCCCCTCTCCGGAGCCCCGAACGGACTCCAGATCAGCCCTCCCGAGAGAGATTAGGGCTTGGCGGCGGCTCCATGTCGTAAACCGCGATGAAACTTTCTCTCTAATTTTTTCTCCCCGAACGTGAATATATGGAGTTGGAGTTGAGGTCGGTGGAGGTCCAGGGGGCCCACGAGATAGGAGGGCACGCCCTAGGGGGGGGGGGCGCCCCCTGTCTCGTGGACATCCTGTGGGCCCCCTGGTATTAATTCTTTCGCCAAAAATTCTTATTAATTCCAAAAAGTGCCTCCGTGGATTTCCAGGACATTCCGAGAACTTTTCTTTTCTACACGTAAAATAACATCATGGCAGTTCTGCTGAAAACAACGTCAGTCTGGGTTAGTTTCATTCAAATCATGCAAGTTAGAGTCCAAAACAAGGGCAAAAGTGTTAGGAAAAGTAGATACGTTGGAGGCGTATCAGATACCCCCAAATGCAGGACGCCGACAGTAGCCCCCGGGCCCAAGGCGCGCTCGGACTTGGCTTCTAGGCGAAGCCAAAGGGTAAGTGCGGAGCACCGCGGGCCCTAATCGCCTGTGGCCTTGATGACGCGTGGCGATTGATGGGACGTGGGCGACTCCGTTTCCCCATGATGCCTCGGCAACTGCTCGACTTGACGAGACGATGCTGCATGCAGAAGGTCATGATGGCGCGAGGTCGTGGAGGCCGGCGGTTGGCCTCCCTTGGCTATAAATGTGAGGGAGGGGTAGAGCCCCTCGCCCATCTCTCCTTCGTCTTGCTTCCGCCTGCTTCTCTCTTCTCCATCTTGCTCCCATGGTGCCGATCAGGAGGTATTCTATGGCCGAGAAGGGGAAGGCTCCTAAGGAGGGGCCCGGTCCTCTCCCACCAAAGAAATGGCTCCACCCCCCTCACGATGCTAGTGCAGGGCGAGAGGTGGCCAGGCCTTGGCAATCGAGGCCTACGCCTGGCTTCCCCCTCCCCATATGCGCCCGTGCTCAGGATGAAGGTGTGCGCCGCCGAGCAGCGCCTGATAATGGCGGCAGGGCCGCCATTGCCCTGCCGACCGCGCCTCAGACCCACGCCGAGGGTAGCTCGCGTGAATTCATGGTGTGGGCGGCAATGCCTCCCGACACCTGGATCTGGCTCCCGCGGTTCTTCGCCAGCGAGCTGCCTCCAAGGGGGCCGGTCGAGCTGTGGCTGCAGCACGCTGGGTGTCGCAGCTTGGCCACCGGAGCTGTAGTCGAGGTGGTGCCTCCCGGTGACATCTTCATGACGCGAGGATGGGGCGATATTGCCCAGGCTTGCTGCATAGAGGGAACCCTGGCGATCCACTTCGAGTACGACGGCGCGGCCACTCTATTCTTCAAGGTCTTCAATGAGGAGGGCCAATGGCTGGAATGCTGCACCGGAGGAGACAGCGCGGGGGACACCACAGTGGGTGCTGGACCTACAGCAGTCCCCTTTGGCGCTTCGTCCAGCAACAGTGGCGACCCCTGGGAATCCAACGACTCTCCCGAGCCCAGTGATTCTCCGGAGTCAAGCAACGACAGCTACGTGCCGCCAAGCTCCCGTCGAGGCCTGAGCGCAGCTGCGGCTGCCGCCCGGCGTCGTCGGCGATAACATAGGGGCTAGTAGTTACTTTCCCTGCGCGGAATGAAGATCAATCCCCGTGGGGTTTGTAAGGATTGGAATGTACTTAATATCAATGTTGTTTCTTTGATTTCGTGACGGATGTGCGTATCCCAGTTCGGCTCGGTTCCTCCCTTTTCTCTTTGCTTGCAGCGTGGTGCTCTACGCCGACAGGACCCGTTCCCCAGGCAAGCTTCAGCCATCGCTAGTATGCCAGGTCGCGATGCCGTGGTCAAGGCTAGGAGGTGAGCGGCCCGAGGTCCGGTAAGAGCTCATGAGACGCGATGCTCATGAGGTCCCCTTTGGCGTGCAAGTAGTTGCCTAGAGAATCAAAAAGGGGAGTAGAACTGTCAAAATGGAACTACGAGGCGGGGTGTGCGGGGAGCGAAGCAGGTGCCGCAGTGGACCAGGACTTATCTTTTGGTGTCTTGGTTCGACAGGGAGATGATGCTTGTTCTCGCGCGTGTGGCACCGTTGAGCGCAGCCTGCACATGCCACCTTCCCGCCTCGTTCTCCTAGGTGCTCTACGTCCTCAGGACCCGGCCCTCGAGCAAGCTCAGCCGCCGCTGGTATGCCAGGTCGTGATGCTGTGGTCAAGGCCAAGGGCTGAGGGCTGGAGAGCAAGTAGGAGCTTGATACGTCTCCGTCGTTATACTTTTCCAAACACTTTTGCCCTTTTTTTGGACTCTAACTTGCATGATTTGAATGGAACTAACCCGGACTGACACTGTTTTCAGCAGAATTGCCATGGTGTTATTTATGTGAAGAAATAAAAGCTCTCGGAATGACCTGAAAATCCACGGAGAAACTTTTTAGAATTAATAAAAAATACTGGCGAAAGAATTAGCGCCAGGGGCCCACACCCTATCCACGAGGGTGGGGGCGCACCCCCTCCCCTAGGGCGCGCCCCCTGCCTCATGGCCCCCCCTGGACGTCCACTGACCTCAACTCCAACTCCATATATTTGCTTTCGCGGAGAAAACAATCAGAGAGAAAAAGTTTCATCGTGTTTTACGATACGGAGCCGCCGCCAAGCCCTAATCTCTCTCGGGAGGCTGATCTGGAGTCCGTTTGGGGCTCCGAAGAGGGGGATTCGTCGCCATCGTCATCATCAACCATCCTCCATCACCAATTTCATGATGCTCACCGCCGTGCGTGAGTAATTCGATCGTAGGCTTGTTGGACGGTGATGGGTTGGATGAGATTTACCATGTAATCAAGTTAGTTATGTTAGGGTTTGATCCCTAGTATCCACTATGTTCTGAGATTGATGTTGCTATGACATTGCTATGCTTAATGCTTGTCACTAGGGCCTGAGTGCCATGATTTCAGATCTGAACCTATTATGTTTTCATGAATATATGTGAGTTCTTGATCCTATCTTGCAAGTCTATAGTCACCTAATATGTGTTATGATCCGACAACCCCGAAGTGTCAATAATCAGGATACTTCTCGGTGATGACCGTAGTTTGAGGAGTTCATGTATTCACTATGTGTTAATGCTTTGGTCCGGTACTCTATTAAAAGGAGGCCTTAATATCCCATAGTTTCCATTAGGACCCCGCTGCAACGGGAGGGTAGGACAAAAGATGTCATGCAAGTTCTTTTCCATAAGCACGCATGCCTACATTAGATTGATGAACTAGAGCTAGTTCTGTGTCACCCTATGTTATAACTATTACACGAGGAATCACATCCGACATAATTATCCATCACTGATGCAATGCCTACGAGCTTTTCACATATTGTGCTTTGCTTATTTACTTTACTGTTGCTACTGTTACAATTACTACAAAACTGCTACTATTACTTTTGCCACTGTTACCATTACTTCCATATTACTTTGCTACTAAATATTTGCTGCAGATACTAAGTTATCCAGGTGTGGTTGAATTGACAACTCAACTGCTAATACTTGAGAATATTCTTTGCCTCCCCTTGTGTCGAATCAATAAATTTGGGTTGAATACTCTACCCTCGAAAACCGTTGCGATCCCCTATACTTGTGGGTTATCAAGACTATTTTCGAGCACCGTTGCTGGGGAGAATAGCTCTATTCTTTGAGTCACTTGGGATTTATATCTGCTGATCACTATGAGGAACTTGAAAGACGAAAGAACTAAGATTTTTCCCTCAACTACGAGGGGAGGTAAGGAACTGTCATCTAGCTCTGCACTAGATTCTCCATCTGTTTTGAGTAAGCTTGCGACACCTAAACCTGCTTCTGCTATGAATTTTGATATGTCGCTTGTTATTGATGATGCCACTTCTACTATGCATGATACTTATGATGAAACTACTTCCATGCTTGATACTACTGTGCCATTGGGTAAATTTCTTGATGAACAACTTGCTAGGGCTAAAGAGAATGAAATAATTGAAAATGAAATTATTGAAGATAGTGATGATGAAGGTTCTCCCCCTAAATATGAATTGCCTGTTGTTCCGGAGGGTTATGTTATGGATGAAGAAACTACTAGAGATATTCTTGCTTGCAATGATAGATCTGATCTTAAGAAGTTATTAGCAAAACTAAAACAGAAATCTCTAAATGCTAGAATGAAATATGACCCTACTTTTGCTACTTCACCTATCTTTGTTACTGATAAGGATTATGAATTCTCTATTGATCCTGATATAATTACTTTGGTTGAATCTGATCCTTTTTATGGCTATGAATCTAAAACTGTTGTGCCACATCTTACTAAATTGAATGATATAGCCACCCTGTTCACTAATGATGAGAAATGTCGCTACTATTATATCTTAATTTCCATTCTCATTAAAGGGTGATGCTAAAACTTGGTTTAATTCTCTTGATCCTGGTTGTGTGCGTAGTCCCCAAGATATGATTTATTACTTCTCTGCTAAATATTTCCATTCTCATAAGAAACAAGCTGCCTTGAGGGAGATATATAATTTTGTGCAAATTGAAGAAGAGAGTCTCCCACAAGCTTGGGGGAGGCTTCTCCGATTACTTAATGCTTTGCCTGATCATCCTCTTAAGAAAAATGAAATACTTGATATCTTTTATAGTGGACTAACCGATGCTTCCAAGGACCACTTGGATAGTTGTGCTGGTTGTGTTTTCAGGGAAAGGACAGTCGATCAAGCTGAATTGCTATTGAATAATATGTTGACTAACGAAAATAATGGACTCTTCCTGAGCCAACTCCTGAGCCAATGCCTAAACCAACTCCGAAGAAAAGGGGAGTTCTATTTCTCAGTCCTGAAGATATGCAAGAAGCAAAGAAATCTATGAAAGAGAAAGGTATTAAAGATGAAGATGTTAAGAATTTACCTCCTGTTGAAGAAATACATAGTCTTAATATACCACCTATTGAAGAAACACATGGTCTTGATAACCCGACATGGGTAGTAAAGGTAAATTCTCTCTATAGATATGATAAAGTTGAAATCCCGTCTACTAAGTTTCCTAGCCAATGTTTGGATGAATTTGATGACTTTATGGCTAGACAAGAAAATTTCAATGCTTATGTTGGTAGAGAATTAAATAGTAATTCTTACATGATTGGACACTTGAGTGATTATATGGCTAGAGTTAAAGGTGAACTTAAACTCATTAGTAAATATGCTTCTATGGTTACCACTCAAGCTGAACAAGTACTTAAGGCTCAAAGTGATTTGCTCAATGAATTAAATAATAAACATGATTTTGCTGTTAGAGTGGCTACTAGAACTGGTAAAATGACTCAGGAACCTTTGTATCCTGAAGGCCACCCTAAAAGAATCAAGCAAGATTCTCAGAGAAATAATTTAGATGCGCCTAGTCCTTCTAGAAAGAAGAAAAAGAAAAATGATTGGACTTTAGATGCTTCTAGTGAACCTGTTGTAGATACACCTGAGAATCCCAATGATATTTCTATTTTTGATGCTGAAACACAAACAGGTGATGAACATGAACCTAATGATAATGTTAATGATAATGTTCATGTTGATGCTCAACCTAGCAATGATAATGATGTAGAGATTGAACCTGCTGTTGATCTTGATAACCCACAATCAAAGAGTCAACGTTATGATAAGAGAGATTTTGTTGCTAGCAAGCACGGTAAAGAAAGAGAACCATGGGTTCAGAAACCCATGACCTTTCCTCCTAAACCATCCAAGACAAAGGATGATGAGGATTTTGAGTGCTTTGCTGAAATGATTAGACCTATTTTCCTACGTATGCGTTTAACTGATATGCTCAAAGTAAATCCGTATGCTAAGTATATGAAGGATATCATTACAAACAAAAGAAAGATACCGGAAGCTGAAATTTCCACCATGCTTGCTAATTACACTTTTAAGGGTGGAATACCAAAGAAACTTGGAGATCCAGGTGTACCAACTATACCATGCTCTATTAAAAGAAATTATGTTAGAACTACTTTATGTGATCTTGGAGCCGCTGTTAGTGTTATGCCTCTCTCTTTATATCATAGACTTGAATTGAATAAGTTGACACCTACTGAAATATCTTTGCAAATGGATGATAAATCAACTGCTATACCTGTCGGTATTTGTGAGGATGTGCCTGTTGTGGTTGCAAATGTCACTATCTTAACGGACTTTGTTATTCTTGATATTCCCGAGGACGATAGTATGTCTATTATCCTTGGTAGACCTTTTCTTAATACTGCATGGGCTTTTATTGATTGCAAGAAAGGCAATGTCACTTTTCATGTTAATGGTAATGAGCATACGGTACACTTTCTGAGGAAACAACCTCAAGTTCGTAGCATCAATTCTATTGGAAAAAGTCCAACTATTATTATTGGAGGTATTGATTTTTCTCTTCCTACTATCAAGAAGAAATATGATATTCTTATTATTGGGGATGTTCATATCCCCGTTGAGGTAACCTAGTGTTATTCGAAATTTCTCCGGTTCCATGTTATTCGGAATGAGTTGGTTAACAAGACTTGATCAACCTTGTTAGTGTATTCCTTTTGATGATCATGAGATGGATGAAATTAGAAGGCACAACCTTCTGTACCCTCTTTTTACTTTCTGTTATTTAGAATAAATAAAGCTAAAATAGTATTTTCTGTCTGTTTTCTGAATTATCCATGCAATAAAAAATATCCCGAAAATAAAAGTTCTCCAAATGCCATGCCAATTTAGTATGATTTTTTCTGGAATATTTGAGAATATTTGGCACTGAGAACACAGCAGGGGGAGCTGGCACCTGGCCACGAGGGTCCAGGGCGCACCCTCCTGCCTCGTGGGCCCACGGTGGCCCCCCTCCACTTATTCCTGCACCCACACACTTCTTCTTCCTCCCAAAAAAAATCACCATCCAGCTCAAGCACGAGTTCTAGCTCATTTTGCTGCCATTTTTGATCTCCTTGCTCAAAGGTCCATTCACAAAACTTCTTTGGGAGATTGTTCCTTGGTATGTGACTCCTCCAATGGTCCAATTAGTTTTTGTTTTAGTGCTTTATTCATTGTAATTTTTTTCCTAGGTGACCCTGCTCTTGAGCTTGCATGTCAAATTTATATGGTCCCAAGTAATTCTAATGCATGATATAGGCTCTAGGCATTTGTGGGAGTAGTTGCTATCAATTTTGTTGAGTTTGATTCACTTTTATTTCAAGTTACTAAAAATTTCAGAAATTTTTCATAGGAAGAAATATGTCTAGGAAAATGTACCAAGGTGGTTCTTCAAGAAAGAAAGGACCCAGGCTCGCAATGCGTGAGCAGGACGATGAACCACCAAGGGAAGCTGACATGCGGCCATGTGAATGGCCGTCAGAAGAGTTTATGGTCAAGGCAGACATCAAGGATGAATTTGATGCGTATGTGCGTAATGTCGATTTTGAGGACTTCATGCAAGATAAGTGTCCTCAGTACTACTATTTGACTGATTCATTCGTGAGAAGGTTTAAATTTACATCTTCGCGTAATTCTCCAAGTGTCCTATTTGATATTTATGATAAATCTTATACCATGGACCTAGAAGATTTCACTACTGCTTGTAAACTCCCACAGTGGGGCAGTGTTAATGAACCCCGTAAATCTGAATATAAAGACTTTCTAGCTAGTATCACTGTGGGAGAATCTAGAGAAATAGCACAAGCTACCATAGGGAGCATTCATTTTTCTTCTATACATTATTTTGCTCTTTTCATTGGTAGATGCATTAACGGTAAAGATGAAGCATGTCACATGTGTGTGCCTGATCTTTGTGTTCTCAAGAGTGCTGTATTTGGTGATAAACAATACAACTTGGGGGCAATTGTTACACGTAGGTTGCATAACAATGGTTTAGTTGGAGACTTGTTTTGAGGGATTTATGCGACCCGTGTGGCTAATTATCTTGGTATACTTGTACATGAAGATGATAGGGAGTTTCCTCCCGCTTATTTAGATTATAATTCCATGGTTAGTCATCATTTTCTTGAGAGGAATGAACAATTCCTCCAGTATCGACTAATCTTTGACAAACGTCGCGCTGTCCATATTACTCTCCCTGCTCCTGCCCTCTTTGATTATCAGGCAAAAGGAAGATATGTTATCACTAGGGAGGAGGCAACTGAGTATGAGAGGAGGACAGAGGCAGCTCGCCGCCATGCCGTAGCTCAGGAGGCATTGGCTGCTGCATCTCAGTACGACCCCGGTTACAACTTCGGATATCAGGCAGGCTACCCATGGCCATAGACCAACTTAGGCCAAAAGCCTAAGCTTGGGGGAGTACGTATTTCTCACCGACATTACATTCATGTTCACACACTCATTCTAGTTGTCGGTGCTCATACTTTTTCATTGTACTATCCATGCTAGTTTAATTTCTTTTTCTATCTTTCTTCTTGTGTGTTTGATAAACTTTAAGAAAAAACAAAAAATAGTTAGTTTAATTTCTATGCTGTAGTAGTAGTAATTAAAAGAAAACCCAAAAAGATTTCTCGTTCTTCTTTTGCTTGTTGGGAGCTTTCCCATGTAAATAGTTTTATTTTCTTTTCTTTCCTTTGGGGGTCGAGAGGAGAAGACCATAATGAAAATGTTTAGTGGCTCTAATATGCATGATTGTTGATTTAACCAAGATCCCATATTACCTTGTCTTCTCCCTTGAATTGAATGCTTGCAGATTCCAGCTTAGTCCAATGCACGTGCACTATTATTATTATTCACACTGTTCAGTTGTGCAAGTGAAAGGCAATAATGACGATATATGATGGACTGGCTGAGATGAGAGAAGCTGCTATGAACTTGACCTCTGTTGTTTTTGTAAACATGATTAGTTCATCGTTCCTGATTCAGCCTATTATGAATAAACATGTTTGCAATGACAATTAGAGATTATAGTTGCTTATGCCATGCTTAATTAGCTAGTAGCTTATAATGGTTTACCTTGCATGCCAACATGCTATTAAAATGGTTGTGATGTGGTATGATAGGGTGGTATCCTCCTTTGAATGATTCGAGTGACTTGACTTGGCACATGTCCACGCATGTAGTTGAAAACAAATCAACATAGCCTTCACGATATTTATGTTCATGGTGGATTATATCCTAGTCATGCTTGCACTCGATGTTGATTAATTTTAATACATGTTCATGACTGTTGCCGCTCTCTTAGTTGGTCGCTTCCCAGTCTCTTGCTAGCCTTCACCTGTACTAAGCGGGAATACTGCTTGTGCATCCAAACTCCATAAACCCCAAAGTTATTCCATATGAGTCCACCATACCTTCCTATATGCGGTATCTACCTGCCGTTCCAAGTAAATTTGTATGTGCCAAACTCCAAACCTTCAAATGAAATTATGTTTTGTATGCTCGAGCAACTCATGTATCAATCGGGGCTGTCTGTATCTTCCATGTTAGGCGGGTTATTCTCAAGAGGAATGGACTCCGCTCCTCATTCACGAGAAAATGGCTGGTCCCCGGGATGCCCAGTCCCATGCTCAAATCAAATCAAAATAATTAAACAAAACTGCCCCAGGATTGTTGCTAGTTGGAGGCACCCGTTTTTTCGGGCAAGCCATGGATTGATGCTTGTTGGTGGTGCGGGAGTATAAACTTTACCATTCTATTTGGGAACCGCCTATAATGTGTGTAACATGGAAGATATCGAGATCTCATAGTTGTTATGTTGACAGTGAAAGTATACTGCTCAAAATGTTATTTATCTCTATTTCAAAATCGAGCTCTGGCACCTCTACAAATCCTTGCTTCCCTCTATGAAGGGCCTATCTATTTAATTTTATGTTGAGTCATCACCCTCTTATTAAAAAGCACCCGCTGGAGAGCACCGCTGTTGTTTGCATGCATTACTATTAGTTTATGTTGGGTATGACTATGACTGGATCTCTTTTACCATGAATTAAAATGTTTAGTCAGTCCTTGATCTTTAAAGGCGCTCTGCATTTATGTTTTGCGGTCTCAGAAAGGGCTAGAGAGATACCATCTTATTATATCATATTATGATTGTTTTGAGAAAGTGTTGTCATCCGAGTTTTATTATTATTGCTCGCTAGTTGATTATGCCATTGATATGAGTAAACATGAGACCTAAGTGTTATTGTAAATATGGTTAGTTCATAATCTTTGCTGAAAAATTGAATGTTGACTTTACATATTTACAACAACAAGAGCAAACAGAGTTTGTAAAAGTTTTTCTTTATCACTTTTAGTTTATCAACTGAACTGCTTGAGGACATGCAAAGGTTTAAGCTTGGGGGAGTTGATACGTCTCCGTCGTATCTACTTTTCCAAATACTTTTGCCCTTGTTTTGGACTCTAACTTGCATGATGTCACATCCCTGGTCCTGTTATGCACTAGGCTAGACCCTCATGTGAGCATCATGTTTTAATTCAAATGAAATTTGAATTGAGGGATTTTCAAAGCCTCAGAAACCTTCTAAAAATGATCAACATTAAAATCTTCTCAAAGAAGTCCAAGAAAATGTTCCTCTTAGTCTCTGAAAATATTGCAAAGAGGTAAAACTCAAAACAATATTTTTGGTATCTCAGAGTTAATTATTTTGGGCCTTTGAATTAAATAAATAACTATTTGCATTGGATATATATTTGATATATAAATAATATATGTCCAATACTACTGGAACATTTTATGTGGTTTGGTATATTTTAGTTCTAGCCACATAACTATTTTCAGGATTTTATAAAATGGTTTAGTATTTTACTAAACTAAAACAACACAGAACAAAATACAAAAAAGAACAGAAATAGGAAAAGAGAGAGAGAACCCACCTGGACTTACCTGGCGCCCACTTACCTGGCCCAGCACGGCCCAGCCCATCTCCACTTCCCCCCTGTCGCCTTCCTCCTCGCGCCAGTAGGCACAGGCGCGTGGCCGACGCACGCCGGCGCACGCCCCGGCCACCTCCTGCTTGCCGCTCCACCTCGACACCCCGGACGCCTCCATGCGTGCCACGCCACTCCTCTGGAACTCTCTCACTCTCTCCCGAACTCTTCCCCTTCCTCTGCTTCCTCTCCCTCCCGCGACCGAACGGAGCCGCCGCCACCGACGAGCTCCCTCGCGGCCACCGCCAGCCCCTAGCCTCGCCGATGCGCTCAAAGGCTCCGCCTCGACCCCCTCTTCCTCCCCACCGATCCACGGCCCTCCGGAAGCCCTGCAGCGTCGCCCTCAAGCTCGTCCCCAACCTTCGGCCGCCGGCGAACTTTCGAGGATTCGCGAGCTCCAGCCCCTCTCCGGCCTCGCCGTTGCCTCCACCGGATCCGCTGTGAGCTCTTCTTCCATTCCCCCTCCTCCTCGCGCTCGTTCCCGCACTCTAGCCGCCCTTTTCACCGGAGCCGATTGCTCCTCGCCGCCGGCCATGGCGTGGCCGTGGCCACAGCCACCGCAGCTCGCTCCCGAGCCCACCGTCGTGCTCACCGCAACCTCAGGAGGCCGCAGCGCCCTTCCGTTTCCCCTCTTGTGCACCGTAGCGCCGTTTCCGCCAACGCCCGAGGTCCGGCAGCCGCTGAGCTCGACGCCGGCGAGGATTACGGCCGCCCTAGCTTCTCCCGTTTGCCCTGTTAGATGCGCGCGAGCCTGGGCATTCCGTAGATGCCCTCCGCCGGCCATTTGGTCGCCGGAGGAGGAAACCCGCACCCTCCGCCGTCTCTGGCTCCGCCGGCGACGAACAGTGGGTCAACTCCGGCGAGTTGGCCCGGGTTTGACCCTAGTTTGACTTCCCCAGAGCCACTGACATGCGGGCCCCGCCCGGCTAATTAAGTTAGGTTAGTATTAACTAAGTTAGATTAGTTTAGTTAGACACTGACACTCGGGACCCACCGGTCAGTTTGACCTGGGCCGCACGTTGACCTGCTGACGTCACTATGAGGTCATGCTGACGCAATAAACCCCTTTTCCGGATTTAAATAAATCTTAAATGATTTAATAATTTCAGAAAATGGTATAAACTTCTAAAATTCATAGAAATTCAACCGTAACTCCAAATTAAATAAATTATATTTGAAAAATTATCAGAAAAATTCAAGGAATCCATCTGTACCATTTTCATGCATGTTAGAACAACTTATAGCTGCTGTTTAGCACAAATCAATTAAATGGCATTTGAATAATCACATATGGAGTTTGAATTTGAATCTTGTATTCAAACCAACTTCATTTAATCTGTTGCTAGTTGCATTAGCTCAAAACACATTCATATTGGCATGTCATGAGCATGCATCATATTGTGCATTGCATTGATTGTATTTCTTCTTTGTTGCCGGTATCTGTTCCCTCCCGGTAGACGATGTTTCGACGTTGTGACCGTTGACACTGATGAAGACTCAATGTTATCTTCAGAAGTGCCAGGCAAGCAAAACCCCCTTGTTCATTCCAATAAAATCCCACTCTCTCGCTCCTGCTCTCTTTTACTGCATTAGGACAACAACGACATATTTGTTACTTGCTGCGGTAGCTGAACCCCTTTATCCTTTGCATGACCTGTCATTGCCACAGTAAATAGATGAAACCCACTAGCATGAGTAGGAGTTGTTTGAGCCCTGTTGTGCCTACTCATTCATGCTTGTTTGTCATGCCTGCTACTGCTTAGAGTTGAGTCAGGTCTGATTCATCGGGGATGAATCAGAGGTGTGTGAACATGTCCTACTGTGTGTGAGCTAAGTGTGTGAACACGATTTGGTAAAGGTAGTGGTGAGAGGCCATGTAGGAGTACATGGTGGGTTGTCTCATTGCAGCCGTCCTCAGGAACTGAGTTCTGTGTTTGTGATCCATGATTCAGCTACTACCACGCATTGGGCCCGAAACCAATGGACCCTCTCGGCTTCTTGATCACCCTTGTCCTCTGTCCAGGAGTTGCAAGTAGTTTCTGGTGTTTGTAGTATGCTGGAGGCCGTGGGTAGCGCTGACCGTAGGGGTGGGCTGTGATGCGGTAGGCACGTGGCACGGTGTACCGGGCGCCCGTTTGGTGTCTCGGGAACCCTGTTCACATCGTTTGGGGCTGTGAGCGAAACTCCGGCCGGATCTCCTCATGGATGGAACCCGAATAGGCGATAAACCTGGACTAGAGACTTGAGTGTTTAGGCAGGCCGTGGCCGACACCCACGTTGGGCTTCCGCTTGAAGGTTGCCGAGTACATGTCGTGTAAACGGCGGTAAGTGGTGAGAGCGTGTGTGAAGAAGTACACCCCTGCAGGGTTAACATCATCTATTCGAATAGCCGTGTCCGTGGAAAAGGACTTCTGGGTTGCTTATATCAGTTCATAGACAAGTGAAAGTGGATACTCTAAAATACGCAAGATAAGCGTGAGTGCTATGGATGGCGTTCTCGTAGGGAGACGAGAGCGGATCCATAGTGGTGTATTGATATGGTGAATATGTGGACTCGTGTGCGCCACCTCAAAAGAGTTACTTGCAGTCGTAGTTCAGGATAGCCACCGAGTCAAAGCTGGCTTGCTGCAGTTAAACCCCACCATCCCCTTTGTTGATAATGATGCATATGTAGTTAGTTCTGATGTAAGTCTTGCTGGGTACATTTGTACTCACGTTTGCCTATTTTATGTTTTGCAGAGAGATTTCGGTCTCACTAGTAGTTCCACGTGGACTTCGACGTTTAGCTTGTTACCTCAGCTACGATCTTGTGCCCTCGGCAGGATCTGGTAGATAGTCAGGCTTCTCAGCCTTTTTCATTTATAGATGTCTGTACTCAGACATGATAGCTTCCGCATGTGCTTTGACTTGTATGCTCTGATTGTTGGGTCATGAGACCCATGTTTGTAATATCTCGCTCCTCGGAGCCTATTGAATAAATTACTTGAGTCGTAGAGTCATGTTGTGATGCCATGTTGTATTTGCACATATCGAGCATATTGTGTGTATGTTATTGAAATGCTTGGTATGTGTGGGATCTGACCATCTAGTTGTTTATCTTTAGTAGCCTCTCTTACCGGGAAATGTCTCCTAGTGTTTCCACCGAGCCATGGTAGCTTGCTACTGCTCCGAAACACTTAGGCTGGCCGGCATGTGTCCTTCTTCATTCCTGTGTCTGTCCCTTCGGGGAAATGTCACGCGATGAATACCGGAGTCCTGTTAGCCCGCTACAGCCCGGTTCACCGGAGTCCTGCTAGCCCAGTGCTACAGCCTGGATTCACTTGCTGATGACCGACACGTTCGATGCTGGGTCATGGATGCCTGTCCCTGTAAGTTTGTGCCACTTTGGGTTTACGACTAGCCATGTCAGCCCGGGCTCCTTATCATATGGATGCTAGCGACACTGTCATATACGTGTGCCAAAAGGCGCAACGGTCCCGGGCAAAGGTAAGGCGACACCCGTGGGAATACCGTGCGTGAGGCCGCAAAGTGATATGAGGTGTTACATGCTAGATCGATGTGGCATTGAGTCGGGGTCCTGACACATGATTTGAAGAGAACTAACCCGAACTAACGCTGTTTTCAGCAGAATTGCCATGGTGTTATTTTTTTGCAGAAATAAAAGTTCTCGGAATGGCCTGAAAATCCACGAAGAAACTTTTTAGAATTCATAAAAAATACCAGCGAAAGAATTAGCGTCAGGGGGCCCACATGGGCCCCCTGGACGTCCACCGACCTCAACTCCAACTCCATATATTTGCTTTCACGGAGAAAAATTCAGAGAGAAAAAGTTTCATCACGTTTTACGAGACGGAGCCGCCGCCAAGCCCTACTCTCTCTCGTGAGGGCTAATCCGGAGTCCGTTCGGGGCTCCAGAGAGGGGGATTCATCGCCGTCGTCATCATCAACCATCCTCCATCACCAATTTCATGATGCTCGCCGCTATGCGTGAGTAATTCGATCGTAGGCTTGTTGGACGGTGATGGGTTGGATGAGATTTACCATGTAATCAAGTTAGTTTTGTTAGGGTTTGATCCCTATGTATCCACTATGTTCTAAGATTGATGTTGCTATGACTTTGCTATGCTTAATGCTTGTCATTAGGGACCGAGTACCATGATTTCAGATCTGAGCCTATTATGTTTTCATGAATATATATGAGTTCTTGATCCTATCTTGCAAGTCTATAGTCACCTATTATGTGTTATGATCCGACAACCCCAAAGTGACAATAATCGGGATACTTCTGAATGATGACCGTAGTTTGAGGAGTTCATATATTCACTATGTGTTAATGCTTTGGTCCGGTACTCTATTAAAAGGAGGCCTTAATATCCCTTAGTTTCCATTAGGACCCCGCTGCCACGGGAGGGTAGGACAAAAGATGTCATGCAAGTTCTTTTCCATAAGCATGTATGACTATATTCAGAATACATGCCTACATTACATTGATGAATTGGAGCTAGTTTTGTGTCACCGTATGTTATAAATATTACATGAGGAATCACATCCGACCTAATTATCCATCACTGATCCAATGCCTACGAGCTTTTCACATATTGTGCTTTGCTTATTTACTTTACCATTGCTGCAGTTACAGTTACTACAAAACTGCTACTATTACTTTTGCCACTGTTACCGTTACTTCCATATTACTTTGCTACTAAATACTTTGCTGTAGATACTGAGTTATCCAGGTGTGGTTGAATTGACAACTCAACTGCTAATACTTGAGAATATTCTTTTGCTCCCCTTGTGTCGAATCAATAAATTTGGGTGAATACTCTACCCTCGAAAACTGTTGCGATCCCCTATACTTGTGGGTTATCAGAACTCCCGAGGCGCGATGCTCGGGAGGCCCCCCTTTAACGTGCAAGCAACTCGCGAGGCCAGATGGTGGCCATTCAAGCCGACCCGTGGCCCATTGCCAGATGAACCTGTAGGTTAGGCGATAGGGAAGACCGGGAACTCCTGCGGAGTGGGCCTGCAGCCCAAGGCATAGGACAAAGGCACTAAGGACCTGGCGAGGTGCTGTACGCGAGGCAGGCCGTGAACCAGAGCTTGATCCCTGGGTTTATCAACGTTGCAGGGACGAACCAAAGCACAAGCGCCGTGCTGATGTGAGTTGTCATGCAGTGATGCAGGAGAGGTATTAGTCAGCAACACACGAGGGGCCGCGAGGCAGCGGTCATAGGGTGACAATCATAGATAAACTCGCAGAAATGGTTAGATAGTCCTGGCGAATGCAAAATAATACATGCCGCAGGGTCGGACCCACATGGCCTGGGGATGATGCAGCCCAAGGGGCGCCCCCAGACTGAACGAACTAGAGAGATGTCACCTAGTACCGTCACTGAAGAGGTGTTGAAGTAGCCAAAAAACGCGCGCCTCTGGAGTGGTTCCTCACGAGCCACTCTGGTGCCAAGACTCGGGAGGCTCAGAGGAACCGAGAGGCTCCTGTAGGTGTTCCTCCATCTCCGCCAGGACCGCCTGGTGCTTGGCCTGGCAAGCCATCAGGGCGTCCCTCACGCAGCGCTGGAACGCCACAGCCGCGCCCGGCAGGCCGAAAGGAATGCAGACGTAGCTGTGAGGTGGACCCTCGCACCGGCTGACACAAGACGGCCAGATGAGCTGCCGAGACGCGGCCCTATTGAGCCCAGGGATGTCGATGCAGACGCAGAACTCCTTACCCTCGCCAGGGCAGTGAGCTGCGCCACGCGGCAGGTGACGATCGCCTTGCAGAACCCTTCCTTCTTGAATCTCCTCGATTGCCTTGCTGATGAACTCCTGAACGCCTGGTGCCTCATGCCTGCTGCCTTCTTCTGGGAAGCGCGCTTTGAAGAGTGCCTCCACATGGTGCCCGAGCGCCTCTCTTGTGACCCTGGCTAGGTCTAAGGCCATCCAAAGGAGAGCCTCCAAGCCCAGCCTGAGAGGAGCGTCGGGCGCACCTTCCTATGCGATGGATGAAGGTGCCGCGTCCGGAGACGCGAGGCTCAAGGAAGCGTCCTCGAGTGATGCTCCTTCACGAGACCCCTATCCCAGCTGCAGCTTCTTCATCTTGGGGGCGACCTCAGGAGGGAGGGCACCGTCTTCGTCTTTAGGGTTCTCGACTACTGCAGCCTGGAAGGCGCGCTCGAGGGAGCACACCACATCCTTCTCTTGGCACGCGACCGTGATGACGCCGCCGCTTCCTGTTATCTTGAGGACTATGTAGCTGTGGTGCGTAGCTGCCATGAACTTGGCCTGTGCTGGGTACCCTAGGATGGCATTGTAGGGCAGGCGGATGTCAGCGACGTCGAAGTCGATGAGCTTGGTGCGGTAGTTGTTGTGCCCGCCGAAGGTGACAGGGAGGCGAACCTGCCCTATCGGGTGTGTAAAACCGTTGATCACTCCTGAAAATGTCTTGGTTGGGTGAAGCTGGTAGTATGGTACTTGGAGCCTGTCGAATGTCTGAACAGACAGAACATTGAGCCCTGCTCCACCATCGATGAGAGTCTTGGTCACAACTACGTTGTTGATGACGGGGGAGCAGAGCATAGGGAGCGCGCCAGCGGTGGCCACGCACTTCAGTTGGTCTGAGGAGTCGAAGGTGATGGCGCACTTGGACCACCTGAGAGGGCGAGTTGCTTTAGGCTTGGGGAGCGTTGCGTTCACCTCATGCACGAACTGCTTGAAGATGCGGTTGGAAGCTGGGGTTGTGAGCCGCCCAAGATGCAGGCTATGGCACGAGGCTCCTGGAAGCCCCCAGCCCCCTCGTCTTGGTGGTGATCTTCATTCCTTCTTGGCGGTGGAGGCAGAGGGGGGCAGAGCTACATTGCCTTGAGGGCGCTCCTCATGAGGCTGCTCCCTCCAGGCGCCCTCGCGAGGCTGGCCCTGCCAGCGATGCTCACAAGGCTGGTCGCACCACTTTTGGCGATGGTCACGTCCGTCCCAGCGTCCTCCACCTCGACCGCCTCCATGTCCGTAGCCTTGATCGTTGCGCTCGGGGCGTCGACCGAGGTGCCCATCGCGGAGGGCCCTGAGCTCCTGGCAGTCGTTGGTGTTGTGGCTATGAACGTTGTGGAAGACGTAGAACTGCCGGTTGCTCTTGGATGACTCGGGGTGGTCGCAGCCACGCTTCGTCTCTGGCTCAGCCGCAAGCACGGCCGGCCCCTTGCGCTTCACATCCTTGGGCTTGGTCTTCTTGTCTTCTGGATCAGCATCGGGGAGCTCGAGGAGGGAGACACGTCCCCCCTAAGCCCTTGTGCACTTGTTCGCCATGTTAAACATCTCTAGAGCGATGCAGAGATCCTCGTGGATGGAGAGCTCCTCCTTCATCTTGACATCGCGGACGCCATCAGCGAATGCTGAAATGATGGCCTCGTCTGACACCTTGGGGATCTTGAGGCGAACGTTGTTGAAGCGATGGATATACTTCTGCAGGGTCTCTCCAGGTTGCTGCTTGATGCGATGCAGGTCACCTGCAGCCGGCGGACGGTCGCGAGTGCCCTAGAAGTTGGCGATGAAGCGGCTACGCATCTCCTCCCAGGAAGAAACCGACCCCTCGGTCAGGTTCAAGAGCCAAGAACGTGCGCCATCATTGAGGGCCATCGGGAACCAGTTTTCCATGATCTTCTCGTTGCCGCTGGCCGCCTTGATGCTCAGCTCATAGAGCTGCAGGAACTCGACGGGGTCGGTGATACGTCTCCAACATATCTATAATTTTTTATTGTTCCATGGTATTATATTACCTGTTTTGGATGTTTAATGGGCTTTACTAAGCACTTTTATATTATTTTTGGGACTAACCTATTAACCGGAGGCCCAGCCCAAATTGTTGTTTTTTGCCTATTTCAGTGTTTCGCAGAAAAGGCATATCAAATGGAGTCCAAATGGAATGAAACCTTCGGGAGAGTTATTTTTTGAACAAAAGCAATCCAGGAGACTTGGAGTAGACGTCAGGGAAGCAACGAGGTGGCCATGAGGGTCCAGGGCGCGCCTTACCCCCTTGGCGCGCCCCGCACCCTTGTGGGCCCCTCATGGTTCCCCTGACCGACTTATTTCGCCTATATATATCCATATACCCTGAAAACATCGAAGAGCACCATAGATCGGGAGTTCCGCCGTCGCAAGCCTCTGTAGCCACCAAAAACCAATTGGGACTCTGTTTCGACACCTTGTCGGAGGGGGAATCCCTCACCGGTGGCCATCTTCATTATCCTGGTGCTCTCCATGACGAGGAGGAAGAAGTTCACCCTCGGGGCTGAGGGTATGTATCAGTAGCTCTGTGTTTGATCTCTCTCTCTCTCTCGTGTTCTTGAGGTGATACGATCTTGATGTATCGCGAGCTTTGCTATTATAGTTGGATCTTATGATATTTCTCCCCCTCTACTCTCTTGTAATGGATTGAGTTTTCCCTTTGAAGTTATCTTATCGGCGAGTCTTTAAGGATTTGAGAACACTTGATGTATGTCTTGCAGGTGCTTATCTGTGGTGACAATGGGATATTCACGTGATCTACTTGATGTACATTTTGGTGATCAACTTGCGGGTTCACCTTGTGAACTTATGCATAGGGGTTGGCACACGTTTTTGTCTTGACTCTCTGGTAGAATCTTTGGGGCACCCTTTGAAGTTCTTTGTGTTGGTTGAATAGATGAATCTGAGATTGTGTGATGCATATCGTATAATCATACCCACGGATACTTGAGTGACAATGGAGTATCTAGGTGACATTAGGGTTTTGGTTGATTTGTGTCGCAAGGTGTTATTCTAGTACGAACTCTGTGATAGATCGAACGAAAAGAATAGCTTCATGTTATTTTACTACGGACTCTTGAATAGATCGATCAGAAAGGATAACTTTGAGGTGGTTTCATACCCTACAATAATCTCTTCATTTGTTCTCCGCTATTAGTGACTTTGGAGTGACTCTTTGTTGCATGCTGAGGGATAGTTATATGATCCAGTTATGTTATTATTGTTGACAGAACTTGCACTAGTGAAAGTATGAACCCTAGGCCTTATTTCCTAGCATTGCAATACCATTATCGCTCACTTTTATCATTAGTTACCTTGCTATTTTTATAATTTCAGATTACAAAAACCTATATCTACCATCCATATTGCACTTGTATCACCATCTCTTCAGCGAACTGGTGCACCTATACAATTTACCATTGTATTGGGTGTGTTGGGGACACAAGAGACTCTTTTGTTATTTGGTTGCAGGGTTGTTTGAGAGAGACCATCTTCATACTATGCCTCCCATGGATTGATAAACCTTAGGTCATCTACTTGAGGGAAATTCGCTACTGTCCTACAAACCTCTGCACTTGGAGGTCCAACAATGTCTGCAAGGAGAAGGTTGCGTAGTAGACATCAAACTCTTTTCTGGCACCGTTTCCGGGGAGGTGAGTGCTTGAAGGTATATCTTTATATCTTGCAATTGAATCTTTTACTTGCTTGTTTTATCACTAGTTTAGTCTATAAAAGAAAATTAAAAAAAAGGAATTGAGGGTGCCTCATATGCTTCATCTTTTTAATGTCTTCCGTGAAAATAAGGATTCCGATAATTGTGCTCAAATTGCTAGAGGAAGAATGCATTAGAATGTTTTTCACTAAATCTTTGAATGATGAGCATGATTGCAATGTTGTTAGTATGAATTCTTTGAATACCCATGATGCTAATGATATCCAAAGCCACAAGCTTAGGGATGCTATGTTTGATGAAGATGATATGTTTAGTCCCCCAGGTTTTGATGAGAAAATTTATTATGATGAAAGCATGCCTCCTATTTATGATGATTATTGTGATGATATGTATGCTATAAAGAATAATGATAACCATGAAACTTGTCATCATGATTTTAATTTTCAATTGGATTATGCCTCACATGATAGTTATTTTGTTGAGTTTGCTCCCACTACTATTAATGAGAAGAAATTTGCTTATGTGGAGAGTAACAAAATTTATATGCTTGGGGATCATGAAAATAATGCTTTATGTGACGGTTATATTATTGAATTAATTCAGGATGCTACTGAAAATTATTATGAGGGAGGAATATATGCTTGTAGGAATTGCAATAATATCAAGTTTCCTCTCTATGTGCTTAAAGTTTTGAACTTATGCTTGTTTTGCCTTCCTATGCTACTTGATTATTGTTCCCATAAGTTGTTTGCTTACAAAATCCCTATGCATAGGAAGTGGGTTAGACTTAAATGTGCTAGTCATATTCTTCATGATGCCCTCTTTATGTTTCAATTCTTATCTTTTATGTGAGCATCATTGAAATCATCATGCCTAGCTAGGGGTGTTAAACGTTAGCGCTTGTTGGGAGGGAACCCAATTTTACTTTTGTCCTTTGCTTTTGCTCATGTTTAGTATTAAATAATTCATCTAGCCTCTGTTTATATGTGGTTTTATGTTTTAGTTAGTGTTTGTGCCAATTAGAACCTTTGGTAAGACTTGGGTGGAGTCTTTGCGATCTTGCTGTAAAAAACAGAAACTTTTACGCTCACGAGATTAGCTGACGTTTTTTACTGAAGAGAGATTTTGGGTTCATTCTTTTTGTAGATTATTAATAGAAAAATTCCTCACGTCCACCAATTTATTTCAGAATTTTTGAAGTTACAGAAGTATTCGAATGATACATATTGCTACAGCCTGTTCTGTTGTTGACAGATTCTGTTTTCTATGTGTTGTTTGCTTATTTTGATGAATCTATGAGTAGTATAGGAGGGTATGAACCATAGAGAAGTTGGAATAAAGTATATGTTACACCAATATGAATTTAGAATGAGTTCACGACAGTACCTAAGTGGTGATTTATTTTCTTATACTAACGGAGCTTACGAGTTTTCTGTTGAGTTTTGTGTTGTGAAGTTTTCAAGTTTTGGATAAAGATTCGATGGACTATGGAATAAGGAGTGGAAAGAGCCTAAGCTTGAGTATTCCCAAGTCACCCCAAGGTAATATTACAGGACAACCAAGAGCCTAAGCTTGGGGATGCCCTGGATGGCATCCCCTCTTTCGTCTTCGTTCATCGATAACTTTACTTGGAGCTATATTTTTATTCACTGCATGATATGTGTTTTGGTTGGTGCGTTGTTTTATTTTTTTAGTATTTGCTTGCTGTTATTTAGAATATTGTTTTTCATCTATATTTTCAGTAAAAATGTTATGGATAGCCTTTACCATGCTTATTTTTCAAGTATACATGTTGCTGTTTCAAAACAGAAAGTTTACCGCTGTTGCAAAAATTCCCTAGAAATGTCAGAAAATGATAAATTGTTGAAACTTTTTGCATATTGAGCTCTGGTAAAGTTTCTACAGTTTAGTATTTTTCTCATAATTTTTGGAGTTAGGTAAGTATGATGAATCTTTCATTCATTACAGACTGTACTGTTTTGGCAGATTGCTGTTATGTTTGCATTGTTTACATATGTTTGCTTGTTTAACGATTCTATTTGAGGATAGGAGTATTAAATATGCAGAGACATTTAGTATGCAATGTTGAATAATAATTTTTGTGATTTGTTACAGTAAAAAATGAGTTTTTTGCATTGGTTTATACTAACTTATCTCACGAGCTCTTGTTGAGTTTGGTGTGGATGAAGCTTTCGAGATTTAGGAAACCGAGATATAAAAGGAATTAAGGAGACACAAAAGCTCAAGCTTGGTGATGCCTAAGGCACCCAAATATAATATTTCAATAAGTCTCAAGCATCCAAGCTTGGGGATGCCCCGGTAGGCATCCCGCCTTTCTTCTTCAACAATTATCGGTTAGTATCGGTTGAACCTAAGTTTTTGCTTCTTCACATGAGTTGTGCTATCCTTGCAATGTCGTTTTATTTTGCTTTGCTTGATATTTGAATAATAGCCCAAGATATGAAATTCTTAAGTGTTAGAGAGTATTCACATAGTTGCACAATTATTTGACTACTCATTGATCTTCACTTATATCTTTTGGAGTAGTTTGTCATTTGCTCTAGTACTTCACTTATATATTTTTAGAGAACGGTGGTGGTTTTAGTATGTAGAAATTATTGATATCTCATGCTTCACTTATATTATTCTAAGAGTCTTTTAGAACAGCATTGTAATTTTCTTGGGTTATAAAATTAGTCCTAATATGATGGGCATCCAAGTTGGGTATAATAAAAACTATCATATAGAATGCATTGAATACTATGATCAATTTGATATTTGATAATTGTTTTGAGATATAAAGGTGGTAATGTTAGAGTCATGCTAGTTGGGTAACTATGAAATTGAGAAATACTTGTGTTAAAGTTGGCAAGTTCCGTAGCATGCACATATGGTAAACGTTGTGTGACAAATTTGAAGCATGGGGTGTTCTTTGATTGCCTTCCTTATGAGTGGAGGTCGGGATCGCGTTATGTTAACTCCTACCAACCCTTCCCCTAGGAGCATGCGTAGTAGTACTTTGCTTCGAGGGATAATAAACTTTTGCAATAAGTATATGAGTTCTTTATGACTAATGTGAGTCCATGGATTATACACACTCTTACCCTTCCATCATTGCTAGCCTCTACGGTACCGTGCATTGCCCTTTCTCACCTTGAGAGTTGGTGCAAACTTTGCCGGTGCATCCAAACCCCGTTATAATATACGCTCTATCAGACATAAACCTCCTTATATCTTCCTCAAAACAACCACCATACCTACCTAATATGGCATTTCCATAGCCATTCCGAGATATATTGCCATGCAACTTTCCACCGTTCCATTCATAATAACACGCTCCATCATTGTCATATTGCTTTTGCATGATCATGTAGTTGACATCGTATTTGTGGCAAATCCACCTTTATAATTCTTTCATACATGTCACTCTTGATTCATTGCACATCCCGGTACACCGCCGGAGGCATTCATATAGTCATATTTTGTTCTAAGTATCAAGTTGTAATTCTTGAGTTGTAAGTAAATAAAAGTGTGATGATCTTCATTATTAGAGCATTGTCCCAAGTGAGGAAAGGATGATGGAGACTATGATTCCCCCACAAGTCAGGATGAGACTGCGGACTTTATGAAAAATAAAAGAGGCCAAAGAAGCCCAAATAAAAAAAAGAGGCCAAAGAAGCCCACCAAAATAAAAAAAGAGAAAGAAAAAAAGAAAAAATGAGAGAAAAAGAGAGAAGGGACAATGTTACTATCCTTTTTCCACACTTGTGCTTCAAAGTAGCACCATGATCTTCATGATAGGGAGTCTCCTATGTTGTCACTTTCATTGGGAATTTTTCATTTTAGAACTTGGCTTGTATATTCCAATCATGGGCTTCGTCAAAATGCCCTAGGTCTTCGTGAGCAAGCAAGTTGGATGCACACCATCTTAGTTTCTTTTTGATGAGCTTTCATACATTTATAGCTCTAGTGCATCCGTTGCATGGCAATCCCTACTCCTCGCATTGACATCAATTGATGGGCATCTCCATAGCCCATTGATTAGCCGCGTTAATGTGAGACTTTCTCCTTTTTTGTATTCTCACACAATCCCTATCATCATACTCTACTCCACCCATAGTGCTATATCCATGGCTTATGCTCATGTATTGCGTGAGGGTTGAAAAAGCCGAAGCGCATTAAAAAGTATGAACCAATTGCTTGGCTGAAACCAGGGTTGTGCATGATCGGAGCATTTTGCGTGACGAAAATGAAGCATGGCCTAACTATATGATTTTGTAGGGATAAGCTTTCTTTGACTATGTTATTTTGATAAGACATGAGTGTTTTGTTAGTATGCTTGAAGTATTACTATTTTTATGTCAATATTAAACTTTTATCTTGGATCATTTGGATTTGAACATTCATGCCACAATAAAGAAAATTACATTGAAAAATATGCTAGGTTGCATTCCACATCAAAAATTCTGTTTTTATCATTTACCTACTCGAGGACGAGCAGGAATTAAGCTTGGGGATGCTTTATATGTCTCCAACGTATCTATAATTTTTGATTGTTCCATGCTATTATATTACCTGTTTTGGATGTTTAATGGGCTTTACTAAGCACTTTTATATTATTTTTGGGACTAACCTATTAACCGGAGGGCCCAACCCAAATTGCTAATTTTTTTTCTTATTTCAGTGTTTGGCAGAAAAGGAATATCAAACGGAGTCCAAACGGAATGAAACCTTTGGGAGAGTTATTTTTGGAACAAACGCAATCCAGGAGACTTGGAGTAGATGACAGGGAAGCAACAAGGTGGCCACGAGGGTCCAGGGCGCACCCTACCCCCTGGGCGCGCCCCCACCCTCGTGGGCCCCTTGTGGCTCCCCTGACCGACTTCTTTCTCCTATATATACCCCGAAAACATCGAAGATCACCATAGATCGGGAGTTCCGCCGCCGCAAGCCTCTGTAGCCAACAAAAACCAATCAGGACCCTGTTCCAGAACCCTGCCGGAGGGGGGATCCCTCACCGGTGGCCATCTTCATCATCCCGGCGCTCTCCATGACGAGGAGGGAGTAGTTCACCCTCAGGGCTGAGGGTATGTATCAGTAGCTATGTGTTTGATCTCTCTCTCTCTCTCTCTCTCTCTCTCTCTCTCTCTTGTTCTTGAGGTGATACGATCTTGGTGTATCGCGAGCTTCGCTATTATAGTTGGATCTTATGATGTTTCTCCCCCTCTACTCTCTTTTAATGGATTGAGTTTTCCCTTTGAAGTTATTTTATTGGATTGAGTCTTTAAGGATTTGAGAACACTTGATGTATGTCTTGCATGTGCTTATCTGTGGTGACAATGGGATATTCACGTGATCTACTTGATGTACATTTTGGCGATAAACTTGCGGGTTCACCTTGTGAACTTATGCATAGGGGTTGGCACACATTTTCGTCTTGACTCTCCGGTAGTAACTTTGGGGCACCCTTTGAAGTTCTTTGTGTTGGTTGAATAGATGAATCTGAGATTGTGTGATGCATATCGTATAATCATACCCACGGATACTTGAGGTGACATTGGAGTATCTAGGTGACATTAGGGTTTTGGTTGATTTGTGTCTTAAGGTGTTATTCTAGTACGAACTCTATGATAGATCGAACAGAAAGAATAGATTCATGTTATTTTACTACGGACTCTTGAATAGATCGATCAGAAAGGATAATTTTGAGGTGGTTTCATACCCTACAATAATCTCTTCGTTTGTTCTCCTCTATTAGTGACTTTGGAGTGACTCTTTGTTGCATGTCGAGGGATAGTTATATGATCCAGTTATGTTATTATTGTTGAGAGAACTTGTACTAGTGAAAGTATGAACCCTAGGCCTTGTTTCCTAGCATTGCAATACCGTTATCGCTCACTTTTATCATTGGTTACCTTGCTGTTTTTATAGTTTCAGATTACAAAAACCTATATCTACCATCCATATTGCACTTGTATCACCATCTCTTCGCTGAACTGGTGCACCTATACAATTTACCATTGTATTGGGTGTGTTGGGGACACAAGAGACTCTTTTGTTATTTGGTTGGAGGGTTGTTTGAGAGAGACCATCTTCATCCTACGCCTCCCACGGATTGATAAACCTTAGGTCATCCACTTGAGGGAAATTTGCTACTGTCCTACAAACCTTTGCTCTTGGAGGCCCAACAATGTCTACAAGGAGAAGGTTGCGTAGTAGGAATAAGTCGGTGGTGCCGTCGTAGCATGGAGGCAGTTCAGGCTTGAACTTGCTTGTCCAGACGATGTTGCGGAGCTCCGGAGTGAACACGCGGCATCCTGCCGTGGCCACCGGAGGTCTTCGAGGGGGTCGAAACTGGTCTTGGTGCATGCGCACCACTACCTCATGCGGCAGTACATGAGCCTGGTGCTAGGGTGCTGGAAGCACGCGCGCTTCTCCTTGGGGTCGCTGCACCACCTGGCAGCTCACGTCCTCTCGAGCTGGTGTAGGGCGCGGTGGGTCGCGCCGTGGAGCCACACGCCTTGGCTCGACGATGACGCCCTGGGCCAGAGGTGGTGGAGGAGCCCCGTGCGCCACGTCGCCCGCTGTAGGTGGTTGCTGAGGCAGCGAGCGAACTGGCTCGGCGGAGCCCCGGTGCGCGACACTGACGAGCTCAGTGATCCTCTCGAGCCACTCCTCGTAGAGGTCGCCAACTGGGCGGTAGCGAAGGAGCTCCCGCGCCATGAGCAAAGCGGCCAGCGCGTCCACCTGGCCATGACGCGCTGGGATGACGAAGCTTCTGGGGTTAGTGACGGAATAGCGGCGCGCCCGTCGACGCACCGACGGGTGCATCGATGAAGCTTGCTGCTCATGGCCGGCAAGGCCCGTGGCGGTGTTGGACACCAGAGACGGAGCGCAACGGGCACATCCATCACCCGCCGGAGCTGTCTGAGTGACACGGGCGGCGACTGCAGCCCAACACTCGGTGCGAGCCCGACGCGCGTCGGCCATGGAGGTGTCAGAGTGGTGGTGGATCGATCGACGGAAGAGAAGATCCGACGCACCCCTACCTGGTGCGCCAAATGTCATATTATGGGATCCACAAACCCTTGATAGGTTCGAACTCTGCGGGTGCATGCGGAGATCTCAACCTACCCAGTCTGCCTACTCGCGATCCTCCTAAGCCTAGCGCATCAAGCTCAAAGAGACAAAGAGACACAACAGTTTATCCTTGTTCTGGCCACCTTACAGTGTAATACCCTGCTCCATGTTTTGGTGGATTGCCTCGAAGGGCCGATGATGAACTAGTATAGTGGATGAACTGGCCTCAGGAGGTGAGGTGTTCTTGAGCTAGTGCGGTGTGGGCTAGCTCTACTTGTCTTATCCTGTCTCCCCCTTCTATGGTGGTGGCTAGTCCTATTTATAGAGGCCTTGGTCCTCTTCCCAAATGTTGGCGGGAAGGGATCCCACAATGGCCGGATTCGAAAGGGGACAAGCAGTATAGCTTATCGTGACAAAAGAAGTCTTCACCTACGAAAAGCCTCTAGTCATGACACCGCGATGGGCTTGTCGATGACCTCCATCCTGCCGTCCTGGCGGTCTTGGTCTCGTTGCACCATAATGGAAACCTTTGGCTGATTCCTTGGGACTCCCCGCCCATGGCCTACCTCCCTTGCACCGAAGAGGAAACCTGCGCTCTGCGCCCGCTTGGCGCCCGCCTGGCCTTGGTCATCATGGCACATGTCAGCTGAGCCTCATGAGGTGAACCCTGCATAGAACTCTCCGCCCCTCGGGAGCCAGCCTGAGGAGGCCGATCCCCTCGAGGGTCTTGGCATCATCCGCCTCGTGAGGCTTGGCCCCTCGCGAGGGTCTTGAGTTGTTGATGCTGAAGCTGGGCCGCACCAGGCCGTCGATGGAGCCACATGGTGGGCCGCAGGCAGGCAGGGCTGGATACCCCCAAATCCAGGACGCTGACAACATGAACTCCTCAATCTACGGTCATCACCGGGAAGTGTCCCGACTATTGTCACTCCGGGGTTGCCGGATCATAACACATAGTAGCTGACTATAACATGCAAGATAGGATCAAGAACACAAATATATTCATGTAAACATAATAGGTTCAGATCTGAAATCATGGCACTAGGGCCTCAGTGACAAGCATTAAGGATAGAAAAGTCATAGCATCATCAATCTTAGAACATAGTGGATACTAGAGATCAAACCCTAACAAAACTAACTTGATTACATGGTAAATTGCATCCAACCCATCACCGTGTAGCAAGCCTACGATGGGGTTACTCACGCACGATGGTGAGCATCATGAAATTGGTCATGGAGGATGGTTGATGATGACAATGGTGACAATTTCCCCTCTCCGGAGCCCAAAATGGACTCCGGATATGCCCTCCCAAGGAAGAACAAGAGGCGGCGGCGGCTCCCTATTGTAAAATGCAATGAATCCTTCTCCCTGATTTTTTTCTCCCCGAAGGTGCATATATGGAGTTGGAGTTGAGGTCGGTGGAGCTTCATGGGACCCACAAAATAGGGGGGCACGCGCAAGGGATAGGGCGCGCCCCACTACAAAAAAATACACTTCTGTGATGATACATGTTTGTCATAGTAGGTCATGTTTTCTACCATGCATGTACATCCATGACGATTTTATGACAGAATCAAGATAGTCATACCTTTGCTGTCGTAGAAGTGTCCCATGACATTAACAAAATTATCATCACGGAAGTGTCCACTTCCATGACGATAAATCGCGCGTCACAGAAGTGCTTTCATCAAGGGTGGCCGACATGTGGCATCCACCCTAACGGAATGCTGTTAAGCTATTGGGTCTGGTTTTGGATCTGATAACCCATTAACATCCTCGACCAATGGGGATTTTCCACGTGTAAAATCATCATTGGCTAGAGGAAACATGTGTCGGCTCACCGTTGGGACAGATGTCATCCACTCATTGGACTGAAGGCGCCTATGATACATCGACACATGGCACGGCCCAACACAGGCCCATTCCTGTGAAAAGGCCGACCCGTTTGACTTTGTCAAAAGGTGGCGGGCCGGCCCCTAGAAAGCCCATTAACGGCCTATTCGCATATAGCCCATTTACAGCCCGCTAACCCAGGGCCCGTTACGACCTATCCGAATTAGGCCCAGTAGCGTCATCTGGGCCGTCCAATATAATTCCAGCCCATTTTAACTTTCGGCCCATGTATGGCCCATGACGTCTTTCGGCCCATATGAGGCCCTTTGTAACTCTTGGCCCATTAACGGCCCATGGTGAAACTGGCCCATAATGAACAGTGTATCACTTTATACCCATTAACGGCCCGTGGTGAAACTGGCCCATAATGAATAGTGTATCACATTATTCCGCTGGGCCGTTTCCAGCCCATGTTATCTTTCAGCCTTCTCAGGGCCCATTTATTCTTGGGCTCATTTCCAGCATTCTTTTACTTACGGCCCGTTACTATCATTTTCTGCTTGTGGGCCAAATTAAGCCCATGGTTACAGTCGGCCCATTTGTGGCCCGTTAATACATTGGGCCGTTTTCATAGTGTCATCAAATACGATCGATTAACGACGGCCCATTATGGTCAGCCCATGAATGGACGATTCCAACTCTAGCCTGTTTACGGCCATAATGCGGTCTGTCAGTGGCCCATGTTTGGCTAACCGATCATACGGCCCATAGAAGGCCCATTGATGATACGACCCGTAGAAGGCCCACTGTGTCTACGACCCGTATAAGGCCCATTGTTTCTATGCCCTGTAGAAGGCCCATTGTTTCTACGACCCTTAGAAGGCCCATTGTTTCTACGACCCACAGGAGGGCCATGGTAACTACAGTAAATATGTAGCCCATGGTTATTGTGGCCTAGTTTTAAAAAATAGGTTATTGCGGCCACTAGCAAACCGCGGAAAAAGAACTACACTAACTACAAGCAAACAAATAAACAAGACAATAAGGAAATAAATAAGCAAGCAACTTACGCTAGGCTATCACGACTATTACACATATTACATCCACTGGGCATCAAAGTTTGCCACCAGTACAAATATAGGGAACAAAGCAGCATATAAACGCCACAGCAAAACAAGTCTAGAACTGAAACCACTTCAGAAGAGCTCAAGAAACAGTATCCTGGGTACCCGTAATCCTGGCAAGATGCTTAGCAAGCTTATTAACTTTCTCTTGTTTGGCGCTTAAGTCCTCCAGCACTTGCTATTGCACCAGAAAGTATGCATTTGAATTCTGGAGGGACTTCCTCAGTCCTTCGGCTTCCTGTCGCATAACATCTGATCGTTGTCTTTGAACTTGAAGTTGAGACTCAAGAAGCCGAACTGATTCAGGCAACGAGTTCGAAGAGCTGGTGCCAATAGTAGTAGCCAGTAACTCGAACACAACATCAAGATAGGACTTTGGGGTTGTCTCAGTGTCTTCAATATAGTTTTTATCAGCTTTCTTGGAGACCAATAGGGATGTCTCACTATCTTGAACCTTATCTGCATTACTTCCTTTACCATTGCATAACGGGGTACTCTTCTCTAGTATTTTATCCGCGTTCTAAAAGAGAAACAAAGAAACACATCACATGTTTACAATGTAGTATATGAAACTCCTTTTTGGTAAACCAGTTCAGTAGTAAGGTGTATAGGATAACAGCATGAAACAAACCTA
The DNA here is from genome assembly GCF_002162155.2 of Triticum dicoccoides. Classification (NCBI taxonomy): domain Eukaryota; kingdom Viridiplantae; phylum Streptophyta; class Magnoliopsida; order Poales; family Poaceae; genus Triticum; species Triticum dicoccoides. Next base: position 376,456,033 of record NC_041387.1, read on the forward strand.
TATCTATGTAGTATGGTCACTGTATGGTCTATATCATTCTAGTTTATGTTGCCAAATCAAGATAGATATAGTTCGAATCATATCTATTTAAGACAAAGAGCATAGGTAGAATATAAGTGTGGGAAACTACACAACAATAACAACACTTGTAATGTGCATGGCATGAGAACATAACTGTTTATTCAATTGAAACTGAAATCAACATAGAACAAGTTACAACAGCAAACACGTTAAAGAAACAGGTTTAAAACATACCTGTTGCGCCGTTGGAGTTTCAATTGCATCCTTCAAATTTGAAATTAGTTGGTATGAGTAAATACTGTGATGCAAGAGCAAAGTAGTATGAACCATAGCTACGGAACCTGACCTGAGAACAATTCTTCTTCTGCTCTAAGAGTTGACTTGGGGTTTGGAGTGGTGGTCCTCGTGCTTTGGGCACTGCAGTTGCCTTACTAACTGCTCGTGTTTGGGTGCTCTGTGGTGGAGACGGTGCTGTGTCAACGGGAACTGGGTTACTATCTGCTGGGGTTGGGGTTAGAAGGGGTGTAGCTGGTTCTCTATCCAACTGGGTAGGGGTACAATCTGCGTGAGTCTGGGTTATGTGTGGTGGGGCTGGTTCTTGGGCAAGTACAACCGTGGTTCTATCTGCATCGACAGGTAGCACGATATTTTCTGAAGACCGTGTTTTTACTCCCACAGATACTGCCATCACCCCCTCCAATTGAAATGGCTGATAAACAAGAAAAGTAATTGACTGTACATGCATTGTAAGATATACAGGTGCAATTGATAGTAGGGAAGAAAACAAGGCATGAAATAATTCACATTTATGTTGTCTAAACAAACAGAATAGCTGGACATAATTTCACATATATGATGGCTAACTAAATAGGATAGCATGACACAATTTCACATGTATGATGGCTAACTAAACAGGATAGAATGACATACTTCAAAATATGATGACTATGTAAATAGGATGACATGATATAACTATACGATGTGTCTAGTAAGGTGGTTGGCATGCCATAAATCACAAACATGCCGTCGATGGAAACATGATGGCCTGATATAATTCATGGATAGAATGACATAATTTAAAATATGATGACTATGTGAACAGGATGAGATGATATAACTATATTATGTCTTTAGAAAATGGGTTGGCATGCCATAATTCAGATACATGCTGTCTATGTAAACATCATGGCATGATATAATTCAAATATATGATTTATATACTAAGGAAGTGAGCAGAGGGCAATCGCATATATGATGTGTTAACTAAGGAGATGTCATTCAATATTGTGTATATGATGTAAAAACTAAGCATTGCAATACAACATATGCATGATATGAGTAACATAACCCTGCCAAGTTTGAGCACACACCTCAAGGGGATAATAGGACTGATCATCTGCCTCTGAATCCTCCTCTGAAGAGCTATCTGTAACCAGCAAGATATCTGCTTCAGCAAGTAGCATTGTCTGCTCTGAAGACCTTGTTTTCACTCCAGATTTCTCCATCACCAATTCAAATGGCTGATGCATAGGAAGAGCAGTTGAATATGCAAACATTGTCGACTAAAGCAATGAGAAATACAAAAAAAGGATGGCATGATATAATTCACATATATGGCGCTTGGCTAAACATCATGGCATTGCATAATTCACATATATAATGCCTTGCAACAAGATAACATTGCATAATTCACATATATAATGTCTTGCAACAAGATGACATTGCATAATTCACATATATGGTAATTAGACACTAAATAGGTGGCATTCACACAAAGCATGTCTAAACCAAGCAAATGACATAGCAATGCAAGATATCATATGCACGATATGAGTAACATAATCCTGCTAAGTTAGAGCATGCACCACGGGGGGGGGGGATAGGACTGGTCATCTATCTTTGAATCCTCATCTAAGGAACTATCTATAACCAGCAAGACATGCGCTTCGTCAGTTAGCATTGTCTGCTCTGAAGACCTTGTTTCCACTCCAGATTTTTCCATGACCTTGCCGAATGGCTGATGCAAAGGAAGAGTAATTGAATGTACTAAAATTGTTGACAAATTTAACACGTAATAAACATGATGGCATGATATAATTCACATATAAGATGACTGGCTAACCAGGGTGGCATTGCAGAATTCACATATATGATGCCTGGCTAAACAAGATGGCATTGCATGATTCACATATACAATAAAGAAACTAAACAGATGGGATTGACACAACGCATGTCTAAACTAAGCAGATGACATCTTTGATGTATATAGTAAGCAATGCAAGGCACCATATGCATGATATTACCAACATTAGCATGCCAAGTTAGAGCAAAGACCTCATGGGGTAAATAAGAGTGGTCTTCTCCTTCTGAATCCCCCTCAGAACAATTATCTTCCTCTTGATCCGAAGTGGGTGGAGGGGGGGGGGGGCTGCCTTTGCGCCCACCATGGAGTGACGTCTGCATGAAATTTTATTGCCACGCAAGGCTCGTCTCTTTTGCTCTACATGATCAGTTCCATTGTGTACAATAACTGACATGCATAGGAATAAAACATAGTGAGATTATGTAAGGAGTGCATGCACAAATCCAGAGTGATGGTAGCAAATTGTGGATAGACCCATAACCAATGATAGCAGGCAGATAATAGCTTTAGTTAAAAAAATACAGATAATGGCTCCTTTAATGTTTGTTTGCACCCAACATGAAACTCATTGTAGACACCCGAGATTAACCAGATAGTAGACAGATGGTACTGATTGCTGCCCCAATATGTACCCCACAACCATTTAAAAACTCAAGTTTCAACATTAGTTTGGACCTGAATCGGAATCTAATAGGTGAACACGATGATAATGTAGCATGTCATCATATTAAGTGATGCATAACGTAAGCAGACACGGAAGAGTGCGACCTCTCTTGTGGACCCGTGTAGTCCTCAAGGTCATCTGCTCAGTTGATGATGGTAATGCAGTTGTCGTGGCTGCCGGCGGCGGGGAAGAAGATCTGAGGTGGCGTAAGACAGTCTGGAGAGCAGATCCCTGCTGTGGTGAAGCCTTTCATCGTTGGAGCAGCTAAGCTGGGGTGGAACACAACGCCGCAAGAGCAGGACAAACCACACAAGGTTTTCTTTGACACATATCTGTAACAGAAGTAATTGTGTAAGGGCTTATTTGAATTTGAGGATTCTAACAATGCAGGGATAGGAAATAGACATGAATAGGATAGGAATGCACGTGCAAAACAGAGAATTTAAAAACACAGGATTTCTGCCAATCTGGGTGTTTGATTCACAAGAATTGGAAGATCACGAGATGCAAAGAAGCATGGTGAGATTAAGTCAAACCACAAGAAAATGTATGGTTATAATGTTATTATGCTACTATCTCTTAGTCTTGTGCTTCATGAATAGGAATTTGAAAAGGAGGACAAGTGGAAATTAGAATTCCTATGGTTTCTCTTTCAAGGAGACACTAAAGGAACAAATCCTACAGTTTTCCTTTGCTCCATTCCTTTGCACCAAATTCATGAAATGTAGTACCATAGGAAACTTTCCAATTCCTATGTTTTTCATTCACTTTTCCTTTCAAGCACGGGCAATTCTAGTAGGTAGGCTTGAGAAAGGAAAAGCCTACACTAAAAAATGTTTTTGTGCTACTTCTATTACTTTGGACCTAGGCCACTGCCCTACTAGCTCAACTCCCAGGCCCATCGACAAATGCACAGCTCAAACACGCAGAGATAAATAATGATGGCGTTCAAGAGAGTCCATCACGGATAGCTAAGTTGCGTGGTACCTCACTGCTTGTCATATAGTAGGATAAAATGATCGTATTTCACGTTACTATGTGTGCTCAGTGGACAATATATATAACATGTAGAGTAAAAAAGAGATGCAACAAGTGTACAACCTCTTTGGTGAAGCCATGTCGATCTCAGCGTGATTGGGTTGGCCGGTGAGGATGCTCCAACTGACTTGGCTGTCGGAGGAGGGGAAGAAGATCTTAGGCGTCTGGAGATGGAGCCTGAGGTACTGCTCCGCTGTGATGGAGGGTTTCGTCGTTGGAGCAGCTCCGGTGAGTTGTACAACGCCGAGGCTGAAGCAGGACAAGAGAGACAACGTTAACCTGAGTGGAATTCTAATAGCATATCCAATAGATGACGTAAAATACATAACCAGAAAGTGCTAGATGTAAATATATAAGCCGCTCATCTCTGAACTTAACTGTCAAAACTGAATTTAACTGTCGAAACTGAACTTAACTGTCGAAACTGAATTTTGCTGTCGAAACTGAATTTTACTATCGAAACTGAACACATTAGAGGGGAGGCTACACGTCAGTCGACTGGCTTTTTCATCTCTGATCAGTTTTTTTGCAGCCGTTGGATACGAAATCATGTGTGTGCAGCTCATCTTTAACCTCCACCCCCTGAGCCGCCATCCAACAACGGCCAAAGAGCCGCCCCCCGTCGCCCACGGCCAGTGGTGCATGGCCCCGTCCGCCCCGAAAACACTCCCCACCGCCGGTCCGCCACCGCCCCGGCCATCCCTCTAGCCCCCCCGGTGCAGAGCTTTTTATCCGGCGATCCC
>NC_041387.1:376460969-376477223 GCF_002162155.2 Triticum dicoccoides
GTCGATTTAGTCGACTAAAGTGTAGCTAAATCGGAGCAGCATCACAAGCAAGAGCAAGAGCGAGAGCGGCAGCGCGAGCAAGAGCAATAGCAAGAGCAGAGCAGCAATGTGAGCGAGAGCTAAAGCAGCAGCAGCTCCTACTGATGTGGATGTCACTGCCGAGGGAGCGACACCATGGAGGAAGTGGCCGGCAACACCACCGTGGATGGAGCCGCGCCGTGTCGGCTTGGGATCGAGCGCCGTTAGCACCGTGAGATCGAATCAAGAAGAAAATGCAGCGATTAGTGTCAACCTCTTTGGTGGCGCCGATTAGGCCGCAGCTTTATCCGAGGAAACGGTGATGATGCTGCTCTTCTGGTGGTGCAGGTCAAGACGGCAGTGTGGGAATGGAGGTGGCAGGAAAGACAAGGGGAACATCGGGGTAGCTCCTTGGAGGTGAAGGACGGGGTGATTGAACCGGCGGGACGACGAGATCGACGAGGATCCTCATCCGATATGATGGATGAGGGACGTTGAGGTGTTGCTGTGGACAATGTCGTGGGGGAAGAGGCTCCGGCTGGGTGGAGGACGAAGGAGGGTGTGGGGTTTCGCGGGTTTTCGCAGCCTCCATGTACGATTGAGTGGGCGGATGGGATGGGAGTGGGGAACCATGGCTTAGGGACACGCTTGTCCGAAATGTGGGGTAAGTTACGAAAGTACCCCCACCGATTTGAGGTGGTTCTTTCGGTTCAGGGGTACCACGGGCATTCCGCGTGTCAGGATTTCGCAGGAGGTGGGAGTTTTCGCGCGCGTTGTAATTTTGGAATAGCAAGGAACGGGTTGAGATGGAGGGAGTTGTCGGAGCACAACGAGACAAAGATATATCTTAAATATTTCGGGCTAACAAGGCGCGCGTTGAAGAGGCGGGAGTTTCACAGCATGATAGACAAAGATGCTAGCTTGAAATTTCGGCATAATAAGGCGCGGCTTGAAATTTCGGGAGAACAAGCTTAACGTGTACCCAAAAAAAGACAATTCACACCTCATCACTAGAGAGAGGCATGTCCGGTTTTACTATATTACTAGAAATACATCTAGTTTTTATAAGAAAGCTAATCTATTTTAAGATTCATGGAATTGTACGTTTTAAGGCATAAAGTAAAAACAAATAATGGCAAATCATCTAGAAAAACATTTGGGCAATTCTGATACGGAAGATTCTAGAACAAAAAAAGTGCTTGTGTTTTGAGGTTTGTGCATTATGCTTAAGTTCAACCATGGAGTCTTCTAGATTGTACATGTGGCAAAATTTGGTGGAATCTAGATGATATCCAATAGCCAGTAGTGCTCAAATTTGCCATCTCTGCACCATCGGATTGGCCTCATCCAACGACCATCTTTCAAAGTTGAAGTTACCCGCACACTATATAAAAATATAAAATATAATATATATAGGGGAATAGATATAGATATGTGATGCAAAAGCCACCCATCATCTCCAATTAGAATAGTGTGTCCATGCACGGATGCAATGTGGCCAAACGATGTCTGCCATCGGTATCTCAAATTCAAATCAGTCTGACCTTGTTCAATGTTTATACATTACAACATGCTCGTTTCCAAACCATACCGTGCAGATCTCCGTTATATTCATGCATGCATGGGTTTCAAACATCATGATCTCTTATTCAAATATTTGAATTCAACTTTACATTGATTATGACCACCTAGTCTTTTACACCCCTACAGTCGTCTTCTCTTTATAATTGTACCACTAACTTTCTCTCGTGCATGCATGCACACACACTACCAGTCGGCATTATCCATCGCACACATGCAATCTTTTTCTTCAAGTTGATCTCCCATGAAGGCACACACACACATCCCCCTCTCCATCATATCGTGCATTCTTTATCTCTCATGTGCATGCGCAACGATCGATGTTCCTCTATGCGTGTGTGTATATAGCTAGGTCTTTCATAGTTTTCCACACAAACCGATCAATCTATATATGTAGTGAGGTCTCACCCTCTTTCCCACGTCCACATCGATCAATCTATACCTCTCTATATAGGATTACATATATAGCTAATACACCCACATTAATTATATATCCAACGTCCCCCTCTCATCATCCATGCCTTCCGCTTCATCTCTCAGACACGCGCACAATGGCGAAGACAGGGGGCAGCAAGGGCCCTGCCCCCCTAACATCACTATATATCGAGCCTAATATGAATGTGATCATTAGATAATTGCTGGTAAAAATGGTTTAAGTTCATGAATTGGCCCTCCTCATAAAGGATTAGCAATGCTTGGCCCCGTAGCTCATTTATTTTTCATGGCTCCGCCACTGCGCGCAACAGCGCACGTTCTCGCCCCCTCTCTCTAAATATCAATCTCGCACTTGTGCACTCCTTCATAGTCTCCCTCCACTCGCCCCCTCACACCATCTTCTAGCCCCCCACCAGATTTTGCCACATGTACTATCTAGCAGAATCCATGGTTGAACTTAAGCATAATGCACAAACCTCAAAACATTAGTGATTCTCCTTTGTTCTAGAATCTTCCGTATCACAACTGCCCAAACTTTTTTTTCTAGTTGAATTGCCATTATTTATTTTTACTTTATTTTTTACAACACACAATTCCATGAATCATAAAATAGATTAAGGGATTCTTTGATTCAAAGGATTCTCAAAGGAATTTTGGAGGATTCCAATCCTTAGGAATGTTTCCTATCTTGGTTGTTTGATTCGTAGGATTGTAAACCATAGGAAATTTTCCATATGATTCTTTTGCACTAGATTTCATAGGAAACATCCCATCCACTCAAACCTCTTTGAAAGAATTCTGCGTTTTTTCTATGCACAATCAAACACTCGTACAATCCTGTAGGATTCAAGACGACATTCCACTCTAATCCCATGTTTTTCCTATTCCCGCGTTTTGGAAATCCTACGAATCCAAGAGGCCCTAGCTTTTTTATAAAAACTAATTGATTTTGAATGAGATGAACTATAAGAACTAAACGGCATCAGGAATATATGGCTCAGAGCTTACATGCTATAGTGTGGTATTTATTCATAATTTGGTTGCAAAATCTGATGCGTGCAATGCACGTGTACCTTACTAGTACTTCGAATATGTGCAAAACACGTAAATTAGAATTCCAATGGCATGCTACATAGTGTCTCTCTTACAGTTCATGAAGCCACATGGCACATGTAGAGGCGTTGTCGCGACCTCCTTGTGTGGATTGATCACAGTGATGTGCTGCTGGTTCCAGAAGAATGTACTCGTCCTCCCTGAGCCACACCGGCGGTACATGCATGAAGCGAAGATGTGCACACACGCCACACACACACTCATTACCTCGCACACACACGCGGGTACATGGGCGGGCGCAATTTTGTACCAAGATCTACCCCATGTGATAATTTGACGCGTGTAAATTCCTTCACTTCATTGATGGTCAATTAATACAGCGCATGCAAATTGAGTGGATGTGAGGGCGGAAGAAAGACATTACTACTCCACTGCATGCATGCAGGTAGTTAAATTATGGGTTGCTAGTAGTATTTCCATTGGTCTCCTTCGTATTTGTGCCAATTTTTGACAGTAACATAATATTTAGGCATTTGAGCAGTGTGGTCTACTTGAAATTTATGTCCCAATAAACTCATCAGGAGCCTTTTCGGGCCTTGAAACCAAAACCATCAATTAATCTTTACCTTGTTCCCATCACATTCGAAAGTACTAGTGCTACAATTAAGTGCAAGCCTGCTCACACCTACTAGTACGTACCAAACCTGAACGTGTTCCCACTTACAGGTATTAGTACTAGTGCTAGTACTTAGGTTATAAAAGGGGGAACTACCTAACCGAAAATTACTCTACCTTTCCTCCTCATAAGTGCTTCTTCTTCGTCCGTCCTTGCCATGGCCGGTGAGCAGAGCTCTAGGTCGAGAACTACTCGTAACAAGGGAGTAGCAACCAAGGCTGCGGAAAAAAAGAGAGGGCTCGCCGCCACGCAGAGACCTCGAAAGATCTCTCACGGGCAGACGATGGCTACCAGGAGCGCCCTAACCGCGGAGGCGAACATGCCGATCTGGCGGCGCTAGAGTCGTTATCCCTCGATGGCATGCTCGATCAGATCAATAAGCACCTCAATAAGTAGAAGGAGTTCATCCATGGCTTGGTGGCGCTGCTGAAGGAGAGCCTCGACGTCATGCCCGCAGAGCTGAATAAGCAGGGGGGTTGACCGCTGGCTTGGTGATGCTGCTGAAGAAGAGCATTGCCTCGGAGAAGAACGCGAGCGGCAAAATCCTGCAACTTCAGGAGCACAAGGCGAAGCTCTTCCACGAGCTCGACCTACTAAAGGAGAAGAACGCCGGCTGGAAGAAGCTGCATGAGAATAGTAGTTCCTTGATGAAGATGCTGCATGCCCTCATCATGGAACAGAAGGAGGAGTTGGCGAAGCTCCGCATCAAGCACCCGGCTGCTGTCAAGGTACGTAATGCGACCGTGGAACAGATGATGAAGGCTCGCATCAAGAAATCCTATGTCATGGATAGAATGAAGAAGATGGCGGAGGAGACGCGCAAGGAGATGGAGGTCGTGGAGGCGATGAAGAAGAAATTACGACTCCGCGGCGAATTAGATCATTTGGGGTCATAATCTTACTTCTTGTTTTGCTCCTGTGTTTCTTCTTTTGCTTCAGGTGTTTCGCCGCACGTGTCACGTTCTCTGCAAGGCATGAATAGAACAATGCTAACAATGAGATGACTAGCAAATTAGATCATTTTTTATCTCCATATGGCACTGGGCTGCCGTGTTTCGTGCTCGTCTGTCGTAGTACTACTCCAGTGGAAAACTTGAGTATACCGCACGGTTCTTTCCTCCTCCTCAGGTAGTCGGCACATTTATACGAGCAGTCAAATCATAAGGCCCCGCCTTCCAACAGTAATGAGTCATCAAATCACAAAGGTCCTCGCCTCTTGTGAAAACGACCAAGCTAGACTGCCCCGCCCTCTAGCCTTTTAAAAAATGTATACTTTTGTACAGTAGTAGTATCGATGGATTGCGCCATGGAGCAAAACTAACAATATGAAATTAAAGAAAAAAGGTGGTACATATAGAGAGCGCTCCTCGCCAAATTATGCATATAGTACTATTCAAGAAATAAAGAAATTAGCATACCTATTTAATTCTTGGATTCTTATTATTTATGCTACTAGTTGTGTATCACTACTCAGTTTTGTCATTAGAAGTCACAACTACTCAAAAATGCCATCGATTCGTGAGATGCATGCTCAAAAATGCAATTAGATATCTCAAAAATGCCATCGTTAAGTTAGATGTTTGCTCAAAAATGGCATTAGACATTGTTATTTTCACGTCAAAACCGTTGACCATGTTACATGACAAAAATAAGCCGATTCTCACGATGATAAGTGTGGCCCCGCTTGTCAGGAGTAACCAAGCGAATAATTTTACAGGAAAATAAGAACGCTATTGGGATCAAGTAGGCCCCACACTTTATTTTACTGTAGTGAGATAGAGGGAGAGCTGGCATGTTGGTCCATCAGTATTTATGTCAATATAACATGACAAAAGAGATTTGAGTCACAATAATGGTGCCCATCTCAACACAACCATCAAATAAAACTAAGCACCCTGGAATTCTTTGATAAAACTAAGCACCGTGAAATTCTTTGACAACTAAACTGCTGGCTATATGATGTTGGCCATATATATTGTACGTATATAATGTGAAGAAACGAGTGGTAGTACTATACCAACTAAAAGATGAAATGTAAGAAATACTAGTATGTACATACTGAAGAGTTAAAGTAACGAGAAGAAACATAATATAGTTCTGCTGGGGGCTCAGCACAACACACCCCTCAAATTAAACCAAGCACACCTAAAATTAAACTACACAACTAATCTGGTAGACACTGCATTAGAACCACCATGAGCAACAACAGTGCCACCTTACTCGGAGTCCTCGTCCACGTCCTCGACTTCATCCTTGTCCCTCTTCCTCTTGGCCGATACTTCTTTGCTTGAATCGCACACTTGGGTCTTGCTCTTCATCCAACCCTTGTAGATATTGAAACAAAGGTAGCCATCCATTGCAGCATAGTGGATGTGGTCTATATCTCGTACATTCCACTGCCATGCATGAGGATGAAACGTGTGCGGAGGTTTCTCCAGTTTACCGTATGAAGGATGAACCATGGCTCCTTCTAGGGTCAGCATTGAAGGCTGACCAGGGGAGGGCAGCAGCCGATTCTTCTGGAGGTCGAAGGGGTAGCCTATAACAAGGCCTATCCGACCCAGGACTCTTTTGTCGTTCGTAAAGTCTACAGTAACAAATTTGACTAGGCCGCTCTTGAGGAAGTTCTTAAATTCCTCGCACTCAACTTCGGCATGGCATATGTGGTAGACCAAGCATAAGTCATGCACGCAAACCTGGATCACGGCGGGCTTCTTCTTCTCTTCCTCCCTTAGATCCTTCTTGTCCCAGGACTGTGGTGTACTCAACATCTAGCCCAGTGACCCACTCATCATTTGAGTTTTTGAACATGCATCTGAAGCGAGCAAGGCATCCTTTCACCGTCGCAGAAGAATGGGTGTAGATGACGTCAAACTCATCACCGGTGATGGTTCTAACCTTGTACTCACCGTCGATCATGGAGATTTGGGACACCATGGATTTGGGAGGAGGGTTAGGATTAGTGGAACTGCCGTAATGTGAAAGGACGGGACGACTAGGAGTGAACTGCCATAATGTTAAAGGACATCCGTGGACGAGCAGGAGCGCACTCACATCAGTTTTTCAATTGTAAAAATGTTGAGTGGGGCGTGCGAACGGCAGGGTAGTGGCTTGCCTGGTGGATAAATGGATTCATGCACAGTACTATGGGGGCTCAATTAGATCTCATGTCTACTCAACGCCCAATTAAATGGCTTTCGATGTCATGTGAAGCGTCGGGAAAATTACAGGTGATACGAAGCTTTCCATTCTCCCATGATACGGGCTTCCGAGAGCCCTTGGATCTGAGATTGAACGGTTGCATGGCGTGATTCTAGACCTATGGGTGAATATCCTATCCTGGAGGGTTATTCTGCAAATTTCAGCAAATTAGCATGTGACCGTTTGATCTCAGATCCAAGGGCTGCCAGGAGCCCGTATCATGGTCGCGCCTACCACGACCATCGCCCCGCTCACGCGGTCGCGCCCTTGGATATTTAACACGATGTATTAGGCTATCTGATGTTGGCATGTCATACATAGTCATCACTTAGTCACTCATACTACAACAAGGTTAGCTATAAGGTTGGCTGTAAGAGTATTTTTTTACTTCTCTCTATCTCTTTCTTGGTAGTATTTATTGCATTATTCCAAGGAGTGACCTCTTCCAATGAAATGGTGCTTAGATGAGGTGCTAAGGGCATTAAATGGCTTAGCAATCACGTCCCCAATTAGGGATGAAAACGGAGCGGAAATGGACGGAACTGAGTGCTATTATATTTGTTTTCACATTTTCTTGCAGAAGCAGAAACGAATAAAGAAACCCCGAAAATGAATACGGAAACATATACTACTAAAAACGGACACGGAGTGAATACAAAGCGGATACGGAAACAGAATAGGCATTGATCGGAACTTAGAAACCCCTTGAATCATAGAGAAATACACACAAAATAATAATAATGAGTTATTAACATGGCTACAAAATAATATCATTATGTTAGCAACTTAGCATAGTATTGTATTAGTACCGGACAATTGCGTCTAATGTCAAGCTGAGTACATGTGTGGTAGTAGAAGTTGGCCTCACATCCATTCTACAAATTGTGTCATTGTGTTCTCTTTGGTGGTTGGGCTACAAAGCAGCTATAGGTCTATAGTAAAAACAGAAAATCCATATTCACAGAAACATAAAGTTCCGTTTCCATGCATGTTCCACCGGAAAACACCGTTCCATTTTTGTTTCCGTTTCCAAAAAAAAATTCCATTTCCACTTCCGTTTTGCAAATTTCCGTTTCCATTTTCATATTTCCTCTCGTTTCCAATTTTCCTCTAGAAAAATGTAAAGTTTCCACTCCATTTCATCCCTATCCCCAATTGATTGGTGCTTAGTTTTCTATTGCTAAGTTTGCTTCATTTAATTAGCTATAGACTCAAAATTGTCTTTTCACCTAGGTACGCGTGCTTAGCACTGTTAATTCCTTGGGTGACCAAACTAGTCTCTCTCTTCTTAATTAACTTGCCACATCAGACTTTATGCCTATGTGGCAAGCTTAGCACCTGTAGGAGCAAGTAAGTACGATAGTGGGCTATAAGCCCGCTTTACATGGCATTTTTGCATATGTGGAGGAAAGAGGCAAGGAAAAAGTGGAGGAGTGGGCTCTCATGCAAGAGCCAGCCTCTACATGGTGGAGCATTGGGAGAGGCACCTGTATGGAGGTGGTCAGGAATCGAGAGACTCACGCCGATCGTAGTGCCGCAGTTAAAATGATAATGGCAAGTCAAATCTCGGGGCCCCACCTGTCCAGCAGTAACTCGCTGTCAAATCACACAACCCTACGTCTGCAGCAGCCTACTCCCTCATCTTCTCGCGTCTCTGTCGAACCAACTAGGAGGAACTAACCCGCCTACCACACAGGAAATCCCCGCCCTCGACTTTTAAATAGTACAGTATACTAATTTTGTATCCATGGATTGCGCCATGGAGCAAAGCCTTAAGAAAATGGTGGTACACATGTACGAAGTATACAACACGCCCGTCGCGTTCGCGTCGCACCCCAGACGGTCGGTCGGTCTGGCACGCTGCTCTCTGAATGGAACGCGTGTCATATTGCGTTTGCACACACATGTGGGACCACAATTGAGAACCGACCATAGGCACACTCCCCGGCCCTGCAAGTCGGGTGAGTTAATAGAAGAGAGAGACGAGCGATAGTACTAGAGAAGTGTTATACATACATTGGTGCCTGGACGATCCCTGCAAGACACAGAAGATCAATTCGTCCATGCATGTGACCAGACTCCAGCAGACACGCTTGGATTGGATATCGTCTACATATCGTGTAGGCTGTGTTGTACATGGCTGTACTTCAGGTGAGAAATCTAAAAAAAAGGTTTCTTGTCATCTTGCAAAATTAGGTGTCATGTGCTTCGGATCACTGCGAGGGTTAAACAGCGACAACTGAGTTGGGCTAATCATTGGGGGCACATTTATGAAGACTACTCGATTGCCATCTAAGTCAAGCCAGCTATGTTAATTAGGACATTTATCGAAGGACCCCTTTTCTACGAGTTTATCTTTAATTTGAGCTTTGATCCTCGTCTAGTTTGTCCGTCGGGATTCATTTTGTCTCCTTTGGGCAGTGAGGTTATGATTTCTTGTCATGTGGCATTTTTTGTGTTATATGTTATAATCCGGTGCTTTAGATCAAAATGACGACAACTGCGCTTCCGGGGCACGTGCATGAAGACTTCTCGACAATCATTGACGAGGTCAAGCCAGCTCTGGTAGACAAAAGAAAACTAGTACTCCACTATATAGGCAGGATCCTCCACGCTTCCTTGCTAGTGTTGCTCTCTTCACACTGTCTCATCCTCTCCAGATCTAAACACGACAGTGGTGGACACACACTCTCTCTCTGCTCACTACTGGTCACAGATCCAGCCAGATCCTCTCCGCTGGGGAAGGTGAGAAGGTGCAACATTCACGCGGCCATCCTCGGCGATGGCTCTTACCCACTGCTGGCGCATCCCGATCAGCGTGCCTTGCTGTTCTCTCCCAAGCACCGCTTGTGAGGGAGGGCCTCCAACCCCTTCTTCCTCGCTGTCGTAGTGTGGGCAGATCCAGCCTCCCGCCGCCCACCTAGCGACATCCCGGCAACCCTCAGGTATAACTTCCTTCAAAACCGGCCTTGCTCTACTTCTCGAGCTCCTGATGTCGCTGCATTTGTATCTTTTACTATTTCTCAGGCCCCCTCGTAGATAGGATCGATCGGCTGGTCGAAAACCACCTAAATTTTTACTGTGAAGAGGTAAAACTAGTTCATGCACTCGAATCTAGTACTACTTGGTTCAAACAAGGAAGAAAGGGGGTGGGTGCGGGAAGATTTGTTACCTGAATCTAGGACTTGGTCAAAAGAGGAAATAATGGGGGCGAAAAGTAAAAGAGACTGGCTATCGAACTAGTCTCTAGATCTAATAGGGAAATAAAGGGAAACACAGTACAAACTCAATATAAACCCGATTTATTAGTTGAAAAAGGAAAGAAAGTGGGGACTGGGGGAGAAGTCAACAGAGTAAGTCCAGCACTAGATTTGCTAGCCTCACACAGTATAAGGTGGCTATACCGAACAAAAATGGGACCAACCCAGATATCCTGTTCTGATGTTTGTTGCCCCGAGCCACTCTTATATAATGCCATAGGTAAAATGTAGCAGTCACACTGTTAAAAGTAAGGACACGTTAAACCAATGTTGTTTTCAATGTAATGCCTCCAGTAATATTAATCAATGGCAATTTTTTCATGTCCTGCTAAATTTCCCATTAAGATAAGTTGCTTCTTTTCGTTAGAAATGCAACTGTCCTGGTCCACCTACTCTCCCGTGCCCAAATACCGACTCTGTAGCAGCTGTTAATGTAATGTTGCTGGTAAAATGAAGCAATGGCACCATTAAAGTAATGTCATATTTAACAGTTGTCATAGTTAATCCTAATGCCCACACTAATATCTAGCAATGCTGCTGCTTTAGAAATTGCTACTGTCCTTGTAGGATTGCCATTCAAATAAAAACATGCTTCTTTTCCTTTAATGCATGTTTCATCACTTGTTAGTCACCCTCCTTTCCACCTTTTTTGTGCAAACAGAGATATACATTTCACGCTCGATCTTAGTTGAACTGCACAAATGATATCCAAATTATAGTTGAACATTCCAGGAGCTTCATAACCAACTTTGACGTTGCTCAATTTTATTGCAACTAATGAAGAAGAAGCTCTGTGGGTTTCGTTTTCTGATGGAAATGGAACCGGGGCTGGAGCCCCTTTCTTAGAAAAAAAAGAAGAAGAAGCTGCTAGCTCATGGGATATTGCTTCATTTTAGGTGAACTGCACCAAAAGGTCCCATGAATTGAACCATCCATGTTGGTGACTGGTGTCATCCCTTCTACGATGGCTTTGAATGTAGATATGGTTCCCATCAAGAGGTATGTTCCTTTTTGGTCTGACCGTTTGCCAAAGATCCTGCATGTTAATCCTGCTCTTGTGCTACTGTTTTGGCACTGCTATGATAAAGCAGTAATGTTATTATTTTGCACCTTAATCTAGTGGCGCTATTAATTTGAGGCAATGTTTTGGCACCGCTAGTGCCATTGTTTTTTATATATCGAAAGGGGGTTCCCTCCGATTTCATTAAAGAAATCCAACCATAGAGAACCATTATCCGACAACATCTCAGTGTAAACGGGCAGTTATGCAACTACTACTAGAACGGAATGAGTACTAGCAGGAGACAAGTTCGCCACATAAGCTAGGCAGGTAGGGGGACGCAGCACCGGTGATAGGTGGGAATGCGAGGAACAAGTTCACGCTCGAGGGTGGCCCGATCTTCACGTCGTAGGATCGAATCGAAAGGGATAACTAGTTTCAAGCAGCCGAGATAACTAGCTTTATACCGGCCAAGGTTGGATGCAACCCGTACATTGGGGATGGCTGACCAAAGCTACAACAACTCCAACCCGTTGTCCAAACAATCATAGAACCACAAACCGAGACTAATCCACACAAAACGGCCGGAACCGTAGATCAAGAACTAGGGGGAACCAGAGGCTCCTTCTCGCGAATCCGAATGAACTCACAAGAGCAAAGGTAGCAAGATCTCTTGGATCTCTCTAGCAGTCTTGCTGCATAAGCTTGTAGCTGAATGGTTTGACAAAAGGTATTTCTAGAGGATGGGGGAGATGGGGTTTTATAGCAGAAACAACCCCCCTTAGCTAGGTGTGGAAATGGTTTCAAAAGTAAACAGGTTTGCATGGCTTCCTTGGGTGAATAAGCATTCAACTTTGGGAGTTGTTGGAGAGCTCCTCAGAAATTCGCGAAGTCTTGACAGACTGGACACCTTCCACGAGAATGACTAGTACTTTTGACTCACAACTTTAAACGATGTGAGGTTTTTTGCATTGGAAAGATAATTTGATGTAGCTTCTGTTGATGTACCCCTATGGCCCCGTCTTTCCATCACATGGGTGTGCCACCACGAAACATTAGAGGTAAAAACTGACAGCATCAGCTTCCCTTGAAACTTGTTTTCTTCAAACTCAGTCCTCCAGACCGGTTGCTTCAAGAGCTCATAGGTTGTTGGATTTCTTTCATGTGATACCTAAGTTCAACCAACAACAATGGAGATGAAAGTGCAGTCATGTATTCAAGATTATAGTATGAACTTATGTTAGCATTCACCTGGGTATGTGTTTGCTTGATTCGGCTTAGTAATTCTTTCCAACTAAATTTTGCACATTTTTGAAATGTCATGTATATGTAACCATGTGCTTATCATCCTCCCTCCCTTGATGAAGAGTCGTACTCGACTCTCTTTGATCTGCAAAGGATAAGTAGAAGGGAAGTAGATAATATCCGTGCAAAGAAATGATGCAATTCTCATTTGTAGCTTTCACCTTTGAATTGTGTTGCATCTGATCATGTACTTGTTTGTCACAACTTGGAGTTTGTCCAGGGATGATTGGTCTTGTTTCAACACTACTAGAAATACCACTACTAATGGCGCACCTAATATGGCCATTAATGGCGCATCACTAGTGCGCCACTGATAGCACGCCATTAGTAATTTTTACTAATGGCGCACCAGCTGGTGCGCCATTAGTATATGCGAGGGTGCGCCATTAGTATGCCTCCCAGTTGGCATGTACACCCAGGTGCTTTGGCATACTAATGGCGCACCACCTCTGGATGCGCCATTAGTAACCGCAACATACTAATGGCGCACTACCCGGTGATGCGCCATTAGTATGCACTGTCATACTAATGGCGCACTGTCGTGTGATGCGCCATTAGTATGAATATTAGGTTTTTTTTATTTTTTTTATTTTCTGTTTTTTGCACAGGTTACAAAATGTATAATTTGACAAAATATAGACAGCACACATCAACAATAGATTCATCAAATACAATAGAAGATTAGTCTTTGAATACAATTCATCATATTAGTCTCCGAATACAATTCATCATATTAGTCTCCGAATTAAAAAGACCGAACAAAGATAGAACATTATATTACAAGTCTCGAGACCGCGAGTAGCGAGTTTGTCTTCGCATTACAAGTCGATATCGATCATCTAAACTACCATCACATAGAAGAGAGCTGCGGTCATCACGATGAGCATCATCACGATGAAACTCGTCTTCATCCGGTTCCTCCAACGCTCCCTCCCCTCTCCCGCTAGATAGCGGGCGTATCTAGATTCGGCCTCGGCCCTAGTGGTGTACCCTTTGTAACTGTTACCGCTGAATCGGTGAACCTGTCTCCGACACTCCTCCCAGTCATCGTAGACTCCGGGAACCTTACCCTTGTACACGACATACGTCGGCATCACTATGCACTAGCCAAACGAAACGTTAGTACCAATTCACAGACAATACATAAGCAATATATAATTATGCAACAGATTGGAAGACAAAAGCAAGACATTAATAGCATCGATTACATCTAAGTTGAATGACTCTCAAAACCAAAGAGACATACTACAAGTTCATTAAAGTTTAATTACAACATGAGCCAATCGATGTTTCAGAACTAGACAACTCGACTCAAGGGACCGGAGCGTGGATGAAGCCGCCGTCTATCGTGGGAGTCATGAAAGAACGGGCGTTGTCATCCTGCATTTGTAGCATTGTGTCGATGTCACTGTTGGACGGTTGATTTCTGAGGTAGAACTGCCCCGAGGTACGAAGGACATCTTGATGGATGATTTCCGCAAACTCCGACTGGATGCGAAAGAATTCTTGTCGGAGGTCCGCGTCCTGGATTGCCGACACGCTCGCGGCCCAATCTTGGAGTTTACTCGGTAGCAGAAGTTGATGATGGTCCCGTACGATCGCCCGCATGTGATGGATGGCATAGTAGGCACCCTTCTGACCGCCAGGCGGCTGCTTGACGCAGCAGAACGTCGTATTGTGGGAGAACACGTGCTTGCCGTACTTACGAATAGGCCTGGTGAAGGTGCCTCCACATTGGGCGTAGCCGGGGAGAACATCATCAAGAACCTTCTTGACATTTGTGTAGTCTACGTTCGACTGACGGTCCGGGTCGAAATACGTGGCCATGGAATATTTGGGGCTTAGGAGGATGAGCGTGCAACGTGTGTCACTGCAGAAAACACGGAATGTTAAAAGAAAAACGATCGAAAAGTAAGAATTCATATGTTACGGGCCGGTTGAGGGGAGGACTTACTCGGGAAAGTAAGGCACGAGGAAGTTATCCTTATCTTGGTTTGCCAGAATGACGCCTTCGAGGTAAGAACTCGCGACTTGCCGGTCCCCAGCGCTGCCCAAGATCTTGGCACGCATGTAGAAGGGGTCGACTATCACGATGTCCGGGGTCTTGTCGCGAATGATCCGCATCTCCATACTCAGCGAAAATAGCCGAACGAAGGTGTAGTGCAGCGGATGAAGGTTAAACATAGCAAAGATGTCATCAAACCGCAGGACAATCGTACCCCCGATGTCGCCATCCACAAAGCCCTTGCCCTCTGGCACCTTGGCCACGAAAACCGGGTATGCCACATCCTTCTCTCTGAGACGCCGCTTCTCCAAAGAAAGAACACTGTCGTGCAGACTCCGCATAGCACCGGTTGCAGCATTGAGCATATTTGGTGGTAGCATCGCCCTACCCGCCACATGCACCCTCCTCGAGATATCCTGCGGTGAAGGTGGCCCGTCCTGAGCACGGATCGTACTCGGTGCCGGCTGGCTCGCACCCTTCTTAGTCTTTCTTTTGCGTGCCTTCTTCTTCTCCTGTAATGGGACCGAGTTCTGCTCACAGACCGCCTTCTTGAGTGTGTTGGGGCTGATAATATTTCGCACCTCGCCTATCTGAGGCTCGGTGAAGTCGGCAGCTGGAGGCGTCTCCTGAGAGCTGAACGCCAGACGGCGCCTGTTGCAACTTGGCTTCTCCGCGGTACGAGCTAGATCGCACACGTCTTTTGTTGGGTTTGGTTCTTGAGAAGGAGGCCCCATGAAGTCGCCATCGTACCCATGCTCGGCAAATTACTGATCGACGTCGCCAAATGTATCATCGTCGTCGTCGTCGTCGTTCTGATCCTGTGCCATATGCATGTTTGGATCCAGTGGCATAGGGATGTCCGGCACCGTTACGGCGGTCTTGCCATGGGGCCGACTTGGCGCCGGCACGACTGGCGGTGTTGTCTTTGGGGTGGTGTCCCCCGCCCCCAAACGAATCTGGCTCTTCGGCCAAAGCAGGGGCCAGCTCAGGCAGGCGCTGAGGGTCATCACGTCATCATCGTCGGCCCGACGGGTCGAATCGGAGGTAACAAGTCGTCGCAGCCTGGCAGCACCCGAACCAGTTGAACCCTAAACAAGTTGGGTGGCATCTGGGTACCGTGGAACAAGGGGTTGCCCGGTTGAACGATTTTGCCCTTGGCGACATCGACCAACTCGTTGTTCACGAAGTGCAGGAGAGTGCACGGAATGTCGGCGGCGCCCTGCGAAAACATGTAGGGCGTCAGGGATGCCCAGTCAAAGGCAAGGAGATGAAGTCCTCGGTCGAGAGAGGCTTAATTAGTTACCGTGATGATGGCGTCGAGCTCGGCTAATGTCGAGGCACCGCCAACGGCGGGCGTGCAGTTGACGGAGCGGCCGCTTGCTGAAGAGGTGCCGGCCGGCGTACACCCGGGTGCATTAAGCTCCCGTGCCGGCGTCGGAGACACCAATGCCGCCTCCGCCGGAGGCACCAATGGCCCCGCCATCGCATTATGCGAGTTGCTGGCCGTGAAGCTAGGAATCGGGGGCGGCCCCTGTTGGCCGCCCGCAATCCACGCACTCAACCCCGAGATCAAGGTAGGCACAAGGGCGGTGATCGTCGCTCCGAGTCGTTGTTCCACTTGCTCTTGGACAATCTCCGGAATCCGCGCCACCTGTGCCTTGAGTTCTTGAACCTCTCGCACCTGGCTTTCCGAGCTGGTCTTTTTCTCCTTCCGCACACC
>NC_041387.1:376477233-376478611 GCF_002162155.2 Triticum dicoccoides
AACATGATCATTAGCAGTTACATTGGACGAACTCTTGCCCCTCTAGGTTCCATCTTTTCGAAAATAGAACAACACAAAATGCACCAACCTGTGGTGACAAGCCAAGGTTCAGAGCAATATATAGGCCACTAATTTCAACTAGGTTGCTATATTTGACCAAATTATACAGTGACATTTGTCTGACTGCCAACAAACATGAAAAACCAACAACATAGATCCGAGGTGGGGCAAAATGGCAACTGGTGGTGGTGGTGCTGGTGACAAGAAGAAATAGAGATGGGGCTCACGGGGGATGCGAGGGGGATAGGGGGAGAGGAGGAGGGGGAGCTCACGGGGGCGACGAGGTCCGGGTGGTGGTGTGGGTGCTCCGGCGACGGTGGTGTGGACGGGGCGGCGTCCGGGCCACCGGCGACGAGGGCGGCGGGGCGATGGCGAGTCGGCCTGGCCACCGGAGTCGGCCGGGCGAGGTCAACGGCGAGCGCCCCCTCTTCCTCCTCCTTCTCCGTGGGGAAAGCGGCGGGGCGGCGGCGTCGGGAGAGGAGAGGGCGGCGTCGCAGCGTCTCACGGCGTCGGGGCGGCGTCGCGGCGTCGGGGAGGCGTCGAGGCGGCGGGGCAGCGGCGTCGGGAGAGGAGAGGAGAGGGGAAGGGGATCGAGGGCGAGGGCGAGAAGGGGATCCAGGGCCGGGGAGGAAAAATATGGATGGGGGCACAATACTAATGGCGCACCACCCCCCGGTGCGCCATAAGTATATCCACACTAATGGCGCACCTCACCCTGGTGCGCCATTAGTATTTTTTTTTGATTTCTGCTCGAGCCAATAGGTTATCTCCCACCTGACCTGATCCACACCAAGTCCCCTCTACTAGGTCGACTGGTCAGTAGCCAGTTCTCACACCAGGAGGTCTTGGGTTCGACTCCCAGGCTCCACAAAATTTTTTTTATCATTTAAAAAGCTGTTTGATACTTATTTATGTTTAAATATGTTCAAACTTGTTTAAATAATAACAGTAATATTTTTTTATAAGACAGTAGCATTTAAAAAGCTGTTTGATACTTATTTTTTTTATAAGACGGTGCGCGGGGTGCGGGGGGTCGGCGGCGGCGGTTGGGTAGGGGAATCGAGGGTGCGGTGGGTCGGCGGCGGCGGCCGGTGGACTTGGGGGGTGCTCGGCGCCGAGGGGGACCGGATCTGGCGAGGTGGGATAGCGGTCGAGATGGAGGGGGATCGAGGTGGGCTCCACAAATTTTTTTTAGCATTTAAAAAGCTGTTTGATACTTATTTGTGTTTAAATATGTTCAAACTTGTTTAAATAATAACAGTAATATTTTTTTTATAAGACAGTAGCATTTAAAAAGCTGTTTGATACTAATTTTTTT
>NC_041387.1:376481042-376489188 GCF_002162155.2 Triticum dicoccoides
CGAGTTGGATGATATCCTCCACTATATGGACCAGCAGATGCACCATAACGTCGAAGAATGCGGGCGGGAAGTACATCTCAAGCTCGCATAGTATCACCACGATCTCTTCCTGTAGCCTTCTGAGTTGCCTCACGCCAATCGACTTCCGAGAGATGACGTCGAAGAAGTTGCATAGGCCAAATAGCATTTCACGGACGTGCGCGTCCATGATCCCACGGATTGCAACTGGAAGTATCTGCGTCATCAGCACGTGACAGTCGTGAGACTTCATCCCGCTGAACTTCTGCTTCGCTGGGTCTAGGTATCTGCTTATCTTCCCCGCGTAACCGTAAGGAAGTTTTACTCCTAGGAGGCAGGTGAAAAACTGCTCGATCTCCTCCTGACTTAGAGTGAAGCATGCGGGAGGGTAGTCATTTCCGGTCTTCTTGGCCTTTTTGCCTTTGCGACGACTACCTGCCCCGCAAGATATCCGTAACCGAGATAGTCGTGCACCGTCGTGAGCAGTGCGGCTCTCATAGGGAAATATTCTTTCTCTGCGGCGTCCCACGTATTGGCTGGCGTTTTCCACAGCGTGTCAAGCTCCTCTTTCAGCAGCCCCAGATACAGATTGATGTCGTTCCCTGGTTGTTTCGGCCCTTCAATTAGCATACTCATGTGAATGTACTTCCTCTTCATGCACAACCAGGGGGGAAGGTTGTACATCCACACAAACACAGGCCAGGTGCTATGTGTGCTTCTCTGGCTGCCAAACGGATTGACTCCATCGGTGCTCGCGCCCAGCACGATGTTCCTTGGATCGTTCCCAAATTCTGGGTATTCGAAGTTCAATGCTTGCCACTGGCTCGCATCCTTAGGGTGACTCAGCATCTTGTCTTTTTTATCTATCTCCGGATCATTTGCGTCATCTTCTCGCTTCTTCTCCTCCCTATCCGTGTGCCAACGTAGGAGCTTTGCTACCTTAGGATCCGCGAAATACCGCTGCAGACGAGGAGTGATCGGAAAGTACCACACCACTTTTCGAGGAGCTTTCTTCCTCTTCTTGTATCGAGTGACACCGCACATCGGACATATTGTAGACTCCGCGTGCTCGTCCCGATAAATGATGCAATTGTTCATGCACACATGGTATTTCACGTGCGGTAAATCTAGAGGACACACGATTTTCTTCGCCTCCTCCAAACTGGTCGGGCACTTGTTCCCCTTGGGAAGACGTTCGTGCCAGAATGACATGTTCTCGTCGAAGCATGCGTCGGTCATTTTGTGTTTTACCTTCATCTCCAGGGCCATGAGCGTTACTTTCAGGCGGGTATCCTCGGGCCTGCATCCTTCATACAATGGAGTAACCGCGTCTAACTCAAGTTGATCCATCTTGGCTTTCTCTCGGGCGGCAGCTCTTGCGTTATCCGTCTGCTTGAGAAGCAGCTCTTGAATATGAGGGTCGTGCACCCAGCCCATCGATGGTCCAGCGTCGTCTGCTCCGCCGGCATCATCATCTTCATGATCATGCCCGTCGCCTGCTCCGGCATCTTCCTCATCATCATGTCCTGCATCTTCTACATGATGACTGTGTACAGCATCACAGTCGTGATCATCTCCTGGGGATTCTTCGTCTTCTCGCCCGCCCGAGCCGCGGTGGTTGTCTTGCTGCCCTTCCTCATTTCTTGCCCGGCCCGCATGGACGACTTCGTAGTCATCTTCATCACCTTGCCACCGATAGCCATCCATGAAACCACGCAACAGCAGGTGGTCCCACACCTGCCCGGAATCCGGGTCCGCAATAAGGCTCTTCAGCTTGCATCTTCGACACGGACATCTTATCTCCGTCTCGTTCTTTTGAAGCATCTCGGCCTTCGCGGACCTCAAAAACCTATTCACGATGCCTTCGGTCATCGTGCGGACCATGGTCGCCTGCGGGGTAGAGCAAAACGATATTTTAGAACCAAACAAAAATTTGGCATGACCTTCCCTAAAAATAGGACCAAAAAGAATGCTTAATGCCAAAATTCTTGCCGAAACGGAAATGAATCAACATTCCGGCAAAATATTGGCAACTATCGCATATCAAATACCGGTACACCTCCAAACACAAACACATATGCAACACCACAAACATATGCAACACCACGAACATACATAGATCTAGCTAGGCCGTAAAAAGTGCATGTGCACATTGTTGTAAGGAGAACAACCTAAATATAGCTTCCCCCTTACTTACCTATTAAAACAAGGTAATTTAACCACTTAATTTGAATGAATCTATGGTGGAAATGAGGTGAAAAAGAGGAGGCACCCGAGACAAGGAGGAGGTGGAGAGAATGAAGTGGGGAGAAAGTGAGTGTGTGGGTAGGAGAGGCTGTCCCAAATATCTTGTTGCTGCCCACTTACTAATGGCGCACCTCTTGCATGGTGCGCCATTAGTACTTACAACTACTAATGGCGCACTTGGGCAGGATGCGCCATTAGTATGTTTGGATAGGCGCACTAGTTCAAAAAAAAATCCTATACTAATGGCGCACCCACTGCCTGGTGCGCCATTAGTAGTTACAACTACTAATGGCGCACTTGGGCAGGATGCGCCATTAGTATGTTTGGATAGGCGCACTAGTTCAAAAAAAAATTTCTATACTAATGGCGCACCTGCTGCCTAGTGCGCCATTAGTAGTTACAACTACTAATGGCGCACTTTGCCGGGATGCGCCATTAGTATGTTTGGACAGGCGCACTAGTTAAATTTTTTTTTTGATACTAATGGCGCACCCTTAGCATGGTGCGCCATTAGTTGTTTAAACTCTAATGGCGCATCAGATTGTGGTGCGCCATTAGTATATACTAATGGCGCACCATCTTTCTGGTGCGCCATTAGTGTCAATCCCATCTATAGCCATTTTCCTAGTAGTGCAATGACCGAGATGTCCTCATCATACCCCCTTTCTTGAAAAGGAGTCGTCCTCGACTCTACTTGGTCATAACACAAAAGAAAGCATGGCAATACCAAATCATAATGCAAAGGTTTCATGATATAGAGTATTTTAGTTTTTAGCTTTGCTATCTTATGGACAATGCAAACATGATGTTTTGTTCGACTTAGGAGTTCCTTCCAGCAAAAATTTCCATGAAACACAAATTTATAACCAACCATGAGCATGTCCATATCATCCTTCCTCTCTTGGAGAAAAGTCGTCCTCGACTTCATTCGCTCTACAAAACTATGGCTCCGGGACAATACAAAATAACTAGGGAAAGCAAAATTTGAACAATTATGTGTGGATCTTAAGTTTGCCAATTCTTTTGTTATGTCTTCAAGGTTGAAAATTTTATATTGATGCATTGATGTTGTGCTAAAGGATGTACCCAATAATTTTTCTCTCATTTCATTTCGCCATTGTTTTAAGAGTTCATATGTCCATACCTCAGGGTGCATCAAAATGGAAGATCATTTTTGTTTTACCTTATTTAGTACTTGAATGCCTTTCTGGAAATCAATCTTCACACACGCACCTTGTGTAGTGGTACTCCATGTCCTCCATATTCGTTCTTGGATCTCAATCTCCCATCGTTGCAAGAGAGTTGATAGGTATGTCTTTTGCACCTGCACATATTCCAAAGAAAGAGCATTTTGTGAAATGTTAGTTATTGAATGTTCCTCTCTCTTTTCATTTGGTGGACTAATAATTTCCCATGGTGGTGGATCACTCATCTCGCTATTCTCTTGTTGAAAAATCTCAACCTCACATTTAGTGTACTCACATAACTCACTTATCCTCTCACTCTTATTGTGTGGTATATCTAGGTGGAGATCTTTCATTCCTCTAATCTCATGATGAACAACATGATCCTCGCATTTTGTGGACTCACTCACCTCACTTTTCTCACTCTCAATATATGGAATTGTGGAAAGTGGAAACTCTTCCTCACATTTGGTGGAGTCACTCAGCTTGCTTTTCTTATCACTCTTATGTTGTGGGATTTTGAATTGTGGACTCTCTTCCGCACATGTAATTTGTGGGACATGTTTCTTGGATGTTGGGACAATAGTGGTGGTCAAGATGGAAACATTAGGAATGGGCTTCTTATGTAAACATGGGCTATGAATCACCGGAGTCGGTTCATCAACCACAGTCATGCTTTGCGGTGGGTCGTCGGTGTGCCGACGGGTGCCATAACTTTGTCGTCGGGCATGACATCCTTGCTGCGATTCACACTACAAAAAATACACTTCCGTGATGATACGTGTTTGTCACAGTAGATTGCGTTTTTTGTCATGCATGTACCATGACGATTTTATGAGAAAATCAAGATAGTCATACCTGTGCTGTCGTAGAAGTGTTCCATGACATTACCAAAATTATCATCACGGAAGTGTCCACTTCCATGACGATAAATCGCGCGTCACAGAAGTCCTTCGTCAAGGGTGACCGACACGTGGCATCCACCGTAACGGAATGCGTTAAGCTATCGGGTCAGGTTTTGGATCCGATAACCCGTTAACAGCCCCGAACAATGGGGATTTTCCACGTATAAAATCATCATTGGATGGAGGAAACACATGTCGGCTCATTGTTGGGATAGATGTCATCCACTCATTGGACAGAAGGCGCCTATGATACGTCGACACGTGACATGGCCCAACAGAGGCCCATTCCTGTGAAAAGGCCAGCCCATTTGACTAGGCCAAATGGTGGTCGGCCGGCCCATGGAAAGCCTGTTAACGGCTTGTTCGCATATAGCCCATTTACAGCCCGCTAACCCAAGGCCCATTACACCCTATCCGAATTAGGCCCAGTAGCGTCATCTGGGCCATCTAATATGATTCCAGCCCGTTTTCACTTCTGGCCCATGTATGGCCCATGACGTCTTTCGGCCCATATGAGGCCCTTTGTAACTCTGGGCCTATTAGCAGCCCGTGGTGAAACTGGCCCGTAATGAACAGTGTATCACTTTACACCCATTAATGGCCCGTGGTGAAACTGGCCCGTAATGAACAATGTATCACCCTATACCCATTAATGGCCCATGTTATCTTTCGGCCTTCTCAGAGCCCATGTTATTATTGGGCTCATTTCCAGCCCATGTTATCTTTCGGCCTTCTCAAAGCCCATTTATTATTGGGCTCATTTCCAGCATTCGTTTACTTACGTCACGTTACTGTCATTTTTTGCTTGTGAGCCAAATTCAGCCCGTGGTTATAGTGGGCCCGTTTGTGGTCCGTTAATATGTTGCGCCGTTTTCATAGCGTCATCAAATACGGCCTATTAACGATGGCCCGTGGTTACAGTCGGCCCATGAACGGATGATTCCAACTCTAGCCCGTTTACGGACATAACGCGGTCTGTTTGGCCCATGTTTGACCAATCGATCATACGGCCCGTATAAGGCCCATTGATGATATGGCCCGCAGAAGGCCCATTGTTTCTACGGCCCGTAGAAGGCCCATTGTTTCTACGACCCGTAGAAGGCCCACTGTTTCTACGGCCCGTAGGAGGCCCAGTGTCACTACAGTAAATATTAGCCCTTGGTTATTGTGGCCTAGTTTTAAAAAATAGGTTATTGCAGCCACTAGCAAACCGTGGAAAAAGAACTGCAATGACTACAAGCAAACAAATAAACAAGACAACAATGAAATAAATAAGCAAGAAACTAACGCTAGGATATCACGACTATTACAAATATTACATCCACTGGGCATCAAAGTTCTCCACCAGTGCAAATATAGGGAACAAAGCAGCATATCATATACACTGGTTGTCAAAGTTGGCGACCAACGCAAATAAACGCCGTAGCAAAACAAATCAAGAACTGAAACCACTTCAGAAGATCTCAAGAAACAATATCCTGGGTACCCATAATGTTGGCAAGATGCTTAGCAAGCTTATTAACTTTCTCTTGTTTGGTGCTTAAATCCTCCAGCGCTTGCTATTGCACCAGGAAATATGCATCTGAATTCTGCAGGGACTTCTCAGTCCTTCAGCTTCCTGTCGCAGCACATCTGATCGATGTCTTTCAACTTGAAGTTGAGACTCAAGAAGACGAACTGTTTTAGGCAGCGAGTTCGAAGAGCTTGTGCCAGCAGTAGTGGCCAGTAACTCGAACACTACATCAAGACATGACTTTTGGATTCTCTCACTGTCATCAAGATAGTTTTTATCAGCTTTCTTGGAGACCAACAGGGATGTCTCACTGTGTTGAACCTTATCTGCATTACTTCCTTTACCATTGGATAACGCGGTACTGTTCTCCAATATTTTGTCCGCATTCTAAAAGAGAAACAAGCAGACACATCACATGTTTACCATGTTGTATATGAAACTCATTTTGGTAAATGAGTTCAGTAGTAAAGTGGACAGGATAACAACATGAAACAAACATATATCTATGTACCATGGTCACTTTATGGTCTATATCATTCTAGTTTTTGTTGCCAAATCAAGATAGAGACACAGTTTAAATAATATTTGTTCAAAACAAAGCAGAATAGACAGAATATAAGTGTGGAAAACTATAGAGCAATAACAACACTTGTAATGTGCATGACATGAGAACATAACTGTTTATTCAATTGAAACTGAAATCAACATAGAGAAGGTTACAACAGAAAACCAGTTAAAGAAACAGGTTTAAAACATACCTGTTGCACCATTGGAGTTTCAATTCCATCCTTCAAATTTGAAAATAGTTGGTATGAGTAAATACAGTAATGCAAGAGCAAAGGAGTATGAACCATAGCTACAGAACCTGACCTGAGAACAAATCTTCTTCTCCTTTAAGCGTTGAGTTGGGATTCGGAGTGGTGGTCCTCGTGCTTTGGGCACTGCAGTTCCCTTACTAACTGCTCATGTTTGGGTGCTCTGTGGTGGAGACGGTGCTATGTCAACTGGAACTGGGTTACTATCTGCCGGGGTTAGGGTTAGAAGGGGTGTAGCTGGTTCTCTGTCCAACTGGGTAGGGGTACAATCTATGACAGTCTGGGTTATGTGTGGTGGATCTGGTCCTTCAACAAGTACAACCGTGGTTCTATCTGCATCAACTGGTAGCACTATCTTTTCTGAAGACCGTGTTGTTACTCCCTTAGATACTGCCATCACCCTGTCCAATTCAAATGGCTGATAAACAAGAAAAGTAATTGAAAGTATATACATTGTATGGTAGACAGGTGCAATGGATAGTGGGGAATAAAAGAGGGCATGAAATAATTCATATTTATGTTGTCTAACCAAACAGGATAGCATGACACAATTTCACATATATGATGACTAACTAAACAGGATAACATGACACAATTTCACATTATGATGGCTAACTTAAAAAGATGGAAAGACATAGTTCAAAATATGAGACTATGTAAACAGAATGACATGATATATCTATATAATGTGTTTATTAAATAGGTTGGCATGCCATAATTCACATACATTCACGGATAGAATGCCATAATTCAAAATATGATGACTGTAAACACTAAACATGATGAGATGATATAACTATATGATGTCTTTATTAAATGGGTAGCCATGCCATAATTCAGATAGATGATGTGTATGTACTATGTAAACATGATGGCATGACATAATTCAAATATATGATTTATATAGTAAGCAAGTAAGCAGATGGCAATCCATATATGATGTAAAAACTAAGCAATGCAAGACAACATGCATGACATGGGTAATACAACCCTGCCAAGTTTTAACATAGACCTCAGGGGAAAAATAGGACTGGTCATCAGTCTTTGAATCCTCCTCCGAGGAGCTCTCTGTAACTAGCAAGATGTCTGCTTCAGCAAGTAGCATTGTCTGCTCTGAATACCTTGTTTTCACTCCAGATACTTCCATCACCGCTTCAAATGGCTGATGCACAGGAAGAGTAGTTGAATATACAAACGTTGTCAACAAATGGAACACGTAATACAAAAAAATGATAGCATGATATAATTCACATACAGGATGATTGGCTAAACAACATGGCATTGCATAATTGACATATATAATGCCTTTGCAACAAGATAGCATTGTATAATTCACATATATAATGTCTTGCAACAAGATGGCAATGCATAATTCACATATATGGTCATTAGACACTAAACAGGTGGCATTCACACAAAGCATGTCTAAACTAATAAAATGACATAGCAATGCGAGACACCATA
>NC_041387.1:376489352-376494634 GCF_002162155.2 Triticum dicoccoides
CATCTGTCTCTAAATCCTCCTCTGAGGAGCTATCCATAACCAGTGAGATATGCACTTCGTCAGATAGCATAGCCTGCTCTGAAGACCTTGTTTTCACTCCAGAATTTGCCATCACCATGTCAAATGGCTGATGCAGACGAAGTGCAGTTGAATGTACTAACATTGTTGACAAATGTAATATGTAACGAAAAAAGGATGGCCTGATATAATTTACATATAAGATTACTAGCTAAGTAGGATGACATTGCAAAATTCACATATATGATGCCTGGCTAAACAAGATGGCGTTGCGTAATTCACATAAATGATGAATAAACTAAACAGATGGCATTCACACAAAGGATGAGTAAACTAAGCAGATAACATATTTGATGTGTAAAGTAAGCAATGCAAGACACCATATGCATGACATAACCAACATCAGCATGCCGAGTTAGAGCGAAGACCTCAGGGGGTAAATAGGAGTTGTCTTCTCCTTTTGAATCCCCCTCAGAACAGATATCTTCCTCTCGATTACAATCTGAAATGCATGGAGGGGGGGTGCCTTTGCGCCTACCATGGAGCGACGTCTGCATGAAATTTTATTGCCACGCAAGGCTCGTCTCTTTTGCTCTACATGTTCAGTTCCATTGTTTACAATAACTGTCATGCATAGGAATAAAACATAGTGAGATTATGTAAGGAGTGCATGGAGAAATCTAGAGTGATGGTAGCAACCTGGGGATAGACCCAAAACCAATAATAGCAGGCAGATAATGGCTTCAGTTATAAAATACAGATAATGGCTTCTTTACTGTTTGTTTCCCAGCCAACATGAAACTCATAGTAGACACCGGAGATTAACCAGA
Organism: Triticum dicoccoides; assembly: GCF_002162155.2. Classification (NCBI taxonomy): domain Eukaryota; kingdom Viridiplantae; phylum Streptophyta; class Magnoliopsida; order Poales; family Poaceae; genus Triticum; species Triticum dicoccoides. The sequence goes on from NC_041387.1 coordinate 376,490,201, forward strand.
TAGTAGATAGATACTATTGATTGCGGCCCCAATATGTACCCCACAACCATTTAAAAACTCAAGTTTGACCATTAGTTTGGAGCTGACTCAGAGTCTAGTCGGTGAACATGATGATAAAGTAGCATGTAATATTAAGCGATGCATAAACGTAAGCAGACACGAAAGAGTGCTACCTCTCTTGCGGCCCCGTGTAGTCCTCGAGGTCATCTGCTCGGTTAATGATGGTAATGCAGTTTTCATGGCTGCCGGCGGCAGGGAAGAAGATCTGAGGCGGTGAAGACAGTCTGGAGGCCGGATCCCTACTGTGCTGGACCCTTCTATCGTTGGAGCTTCTGAGCTGGGGTGGACGACGGTGCAGCAGGAGCGGGACAAACCACGCAAGGTTTTCTTTGACAACTATCTGTAAGAGACGTAATTCTGTAAGGGCTTGTTTGAATTGGAGGATTCCAACAATGCAGGGATAGGAAATAGACAGGAATAGGATAGGAATGCGCATGCAAAACAGAGAATTTAAAAACACAGGATTTCTGCCAATCGGGTGTTTGATTCACAACAATTGGAAGATCACAGGATGCAAAGAAGCATGGTGAGATTAAGTCAAACCACAAGAAAATGTACGGTTATAATGCTATTATGCTACTATCTCTTAGTCTTGTGCTTCATGAATAGGAACTTGAAAAGGAGGACAAGTGAAAATTAAAATTCCTACGTTTTTTCTTTCAAGGAGACACTAAAGTAACAAATCCATGTGCTCAGTGGACAATATATTTAACATGTAGAGTAAAAAAGAGATGCAACAAGTGTACAACCTCTTTGGCAAAGCCATGTCGATCTCAGCGTGATTGGGTTGGCCGGTGAGGATGCTCTGGCTGACTTGGCTGTCGGAGGAGGGGAGGAAGATCTTAGGCGTCTGGAGATGGAGCCTGAGGTACTGCTCCGCTGTGATGGAGGGTTTCGTCGTTGGAGCAGCTCCGGTGAGTTGTACGACGCCGAGGCTGAAGCAGGACAAGAGAGACAACGAACAACGTTAACCTGAGTGGAATTCTAATAGCATCTCCAATACATGACGTAAAATACATAACCACAAAGTGCTAGATGTAAAATACATCAGCCGCTCATCTCTGAACTTAACTGTCGAAACTGAATTTAACTGTCGAAAGTGAACTTAACTGTCGAAACTAAACTTAAGTGTCGAAACTGGATTTTGCTGTCGAAACTGAACGCACTAGCAAGGTGAGGCTACATGTCGGCCGACTGACTTTTTCATCTCTGGTCAGTCAATTTTGCAGCCGTTGGATAAGAAATCAAGGGCCTGCGGTTCATCTTGAACCTCCACCCCCCTGAGCTGCCAGCCACCACCGGCCAAACAGCAGCCCCCGCCGCCCGCGACTTGCGGTGCGCCACCCCGCCCGCCCCGAAAACACTCCCCACCGCCGGTCCCCTACCGCCCCGGCCATCCCTCTAGGCCCCCCTCGTGCTGAGCTTTTTCACCGGCGATCCCCACGCCACCGCCCCGCTAACGCCCCACCACCACTGGCGACCACCGCCCCCACCCTGAACCCTAAGATAGATAGCGGGGTACCTCTCCGGCGAGCCCACCTCCCCGCTGCGGCTGGTTCTTCCTTCACCCCGGCGAGCCCCCCACCCCCTGAAAATCGACTGACCCAATAGTCGATTCAGTCGACTGAAGTGTAGCTAAATCGGAGCAGCATCGCAAGTAAGAGCAAGAGCGAGAGCAAGAGCAATAGCAAGAGCATACCAGGCAGGGTACCGAGAGCAAGAGCAGAGCAGCAGCACGAGCGAGAGCTAAAGCAGTAGCAGCTCCTACTGATGTGGATGTCGCTGCCGAGGGAGCGACGCCATGGAGGAAGTGGCCGGCGACGCCGCCGTGGATGGAGCACCGCCGTGTCGTCTCGGGAGCAAGCGCAGGCAGCACCGTGAGATTGGATCAAGAAGAAAATGCGGCGATTAGTGTATAACCTCTTTGGTGGCGCCGATTAGGCCGCAACTTCATCCGTGGAAACGGTGATGATGATGCTCTTCCAGTGGTGCAGGTGAAGACGGTAGTGTGGGAATGGAGGTGGCGCAAAAGATGAGGGGAACGTCAGGGCAACTCCTTGGAGGTGGAGGACGGGGTGGCTGAACCGGCGGGACGACGAGATCGATGACAGATCCTCATCTGGTATGGTGGATGAGGGACGTCGAGGTGTTGCTGTGGACGACGTCATCGGGGAAGAGGCTCCGGCTGGGTGGCGGACGAAGCAGGGTGTGGGGTTTCGTTGCGGGTTTTCGCGGCCTCGGTGTACGAATGGGTGGGCGGATGGGATGGCAGTGGGGAACCATGGCTTAGGGACGCGCTTGTCTGAAATGTGGGGTAAGTTACGAAAGTACCCCCAACGATTTGAGGCAGTTCTTCTGGTTCAGGGTTACCACGGGCATTTCGCATGGCGGGATTTCACAGGAGGTGGGAGTTTGCGCGCGCATTGTAATTTCGGAATAGCAAGGCGGGTTGAGATGGAGGGAGTTGTCGGAGCACGACGAGACAAAGATGTATCTTAAATATTTCGGGCTAACAAGGCGCGGGTTGAACTTTCCGAACAAGCCTAACGTGTACTGTACCAAATCAATGCGCACTACAAATGTCATTGAAAACTTTGAATTCATGTTATGTTCAATTAAAATATTTCACTACGTGTATAATGCATGCAACCTACTACTCAAATGAACATTTTAGTGCATTCCAAACGTATATACTACCGCTCCAATATGAACGAAATTTGAATTCGTTTATCTATTTGAATAAGATCTACAGTAATGATTGTTGTGAAGTCAAAGCATTTGAATTCGTTTCTCTATTTTAATAAGATCTACAATCATCATTATTGTCAAGTTAAACCATCGTTTGTGTATTATCTTCACAGCACACCACATGATTAGTCTCGAGTTACATATGAACTATGTGTACTATATGAATTCGAACTAGATTTTTTGAATCCACTTTATGTTGATTTCAAATCACATTACATTTCTAGCTCTAGCCAGATCTTCATAATCTAAAACATGTCTCATATGTATAATGTGTTTATCACATTATGTATGGTGCCCCGCCCCCTGCGCCTACAAGTATTTAGATGTGAGTTGCAAACACCACACATTACCACAAATTCAAATAAAATGTGAGAATGTTCGATATATAGTATTGTTTAGATTCGTTCGATATTTAGTTGTAAGCTGCAAACGCCACACATTATCCCAAATTCAAATAAAATGTGAGATTGTTTGATGTATAGTATGATTTAGATTGTTCGGCATTTAGCTGTGAGTTGCAAACGCCATGCATTATCACATTATGGTATAACATGTGCACAGCACGTGTATCACCGCTACATTCATGCATGCAATGTTTAATACACCATGATCTCCTATTCAAATATATGAATCCGCTTTCATATCAAATTATGATCTTTGTTAGTCTCTTACACCCACACAATCCTCTAACCTTTGTAGCTACCACTAACTTTCTCTCGTGCATGCACACGCCCTCCTCGCTCTCCCCCTCCCTCGGCATTCTATCCACCGGGCACATTCATTTTTTTCTTTAGGCCGTTCTCTCAGAGTCTCCACAACTTCTTTCCGACACACACCGATCGATAAATCTCTCCAGCGATGCCTGCCTACAACATACACACACACCTTCAATATCCTCCTTTATGTGTCCTTGCCTCGTGTCTCTCATACGGTCACACACACGTGTAAACTCTCGCCCCTCTTTTCATCGATCTCACTACCGCACACTCCTCCCCCTATCTAGCTAGTAGCTGGGCCTCTCGCACCACCTCCTAGCTCCATTCTCTCTGTCTATCCGTCTCGCTGGGCCTTATTGGCCTCTAACAAATGGACATACACCGACCGATCTCTCTCTATACATATAGCTAGCTAGGTCCTTATAACTCATTTTTACCCACGCGTCGATCGATCTACCTCATTAGTTGTGTCTCTCCCTTCCTCTGACAAACAACAATTGATCTACCGATCTAGTTAGGTTTGCTTACCAAACACATGGTTCCCCTTCATCATCCATGGATGCGTCCCGACAGATCTATCACGTACAGGCACACACAGAAACACATCCCCACTCTTATTGATAACATTGTAGTTCCACCCTCAGTTTGTCTAGTAGGCCTCCCACCATCTTCAAGAAGCAACTCCATCACCCATCCAACACTCTACCCCTCTTCCTCCCTCTCTCTCCTCTCTCTCTCTCTCTCTCTCTCTCTGTCCCATCATATTTCCCGTCCTTCAGTTATGTATGGATGTCGACCGATCTCCCTCAAGACAGAGTTGGGTCACTCCTTCTCAACAAATATATGAGTCATTCTACCTCTATAGTTAGGCCTTTGCCTACCCCTCCCCCCACCCCCTCCCCCACACACA
>NC_041387.1:376494842-376562076 GCF_002162155.2 Triticum dicoccoides
CACACCAATACATCGAGCGCTCTAGTCATGTCTCCCTGCCACACACAAACTTGACATGTGCCCTCTAACGTTCTGGTAGGCCAGTCACCCTATATCTTTGACTTGCACACACACACAATTTTGATGGCTCTCTTCATCGATCTCGCACCCACCCACTTGATCCTCTCTTTGACACTATCGATAGCTATGACCCCTCCCTCTCTTCTCGTGGATTGCCCGACCCTCTATATATGATATGAATAGGCCTCCATTTCACACACATTGCATGCAAAATTTTGTTTGAGATGTCATCGACACATATTCCCACAAATAATTCACGAAATCAACCCCCACCCCAAAACAAAAAACACTCACGAACGCGGTTTGTATCTCTCACACACACCCACGTAGGTGGGGACGTGCACGAAGAGAAGAGGTGCATGCACGGCGCACGTACTCCCGTCTCTTTCCCAACCACACCCGTGCGGGTACACGGTGGAGCTCATTTTTGTATGAAAAAGGCAGCCCACGTGGTAATTTGGCACGTGTACTGGTTGTCCACTTGGTGGAGGGAGGATCTTCTACCACGAGTGAACAAACAAATTGTGACTTGACGCGTTATGTTAAATTAAAAAAAGAGGCAAACCATGTGGGGCCTACCTTAGAGGCAAGGCTCTATACACTGGAGTACTTTTGATGTGTCATGTTAACTCGTACAATGAGGATAAGCTTGCTTCGTACGCCGTCTCCCCTGCCCACTGTGCGGTGGCTCGCAGGATGAGGTGAAGCTTGCTCCGCCTTATGACCGGTCCCTCGCCCATGCGCGTGGTGGCTCGCAGGATGAGGAGAAAAATTTACTACTCCCTCCATTTACTCCTCGTCCCTACTACCTTGGTTATAGAGATTATATCATATTGTTTGGAATATATATGTCCTTTAGTAGATTTCAATATGAACTACTAGTACATACTCCAAACACTGATGTATGTAGACGTATTTTAGAGTGTAAATTCACTCATTTTGCCCCGTATGTAGCACTCTCCCTCGCCCCTCAACCCTCGCCCACGTGGTGGACGTGCAGCAATTCATTCGGTCTCATATAGCTAGAACGATATATACTGCACTACCATTATTGCTCGACTTCCCGAAGAGGCGAAGAGCCAATCACAAGGTTAATATTTTGGAAATGTCAAGCGCAAGGCTATAGGAGAACGAGTAGTAGGTGCCACGTCATTTATAAATAAAGTTTTTTTTCTTCAGTGGCACGTACGCAATATGATAGGTTCATATGGAGAGAAAAGGAAACCGCTCCACTATATACATAGTCAGGACGGGCCATCCTACACGGTTGCTTGCTGGGGTTGCTCTCTTCACACTCTCTCGCACAAAACGACTGTGGCCACATCTCTAACATCCCGGTGGATCACGTCCGCTGGGGGAAGGGGTGGATGCTTAGTGTAGAAGCGGTCGCCGTCGCCGACGGCGAAAACCCACTGTCGGCACGTCCCGTTCAGGGGTCCCCGCCGTTCTCTCTCACAAAGCCGGCGAGGTTGCCTTCTTCCCTTGCTCACCGCCGCGACGTGGGCAGTTGCCGCCTCCCGCCGCCCTCCTCAAGGTTGAGCTACGTCCCTCAGGTACAACTCCCTTTACAACCGGCTTGCACCACTGCTCCAGCTTCCCACATCACTCCCTGTGGATATTTCTCTACTTCTTTGCCCCACACATACCTCTACTGGCTTCTACGTACTATATTTGTGATGAGTTTATGTCTCATCAACTAGTCCCAGTAATCTTATTCTAATCACGCTTCTTCAATTTCTTTGCCACAGGGATGCTCATCTCAATTTTGGTGAAACTGCACAAAATGATCCGATGGTCAAAATGTTGCAATCTTCATTTATTAGGAAGCTCGAACGTTGCCAGCAAATTGAAGCCTAGTTAGGGTTCACAGTTCAAGGCCTAGGGACTGCATGGATCATTTTTTCTTTAGCTGCCTCTGTTCCAAAATAAGTGTCCACTTTGTAGTAGTACAGCTTTGTACTAAAGTTTGCACAAAGTTGAGACACTTTTTTTGGAATGGAGGGAGTACATATTTGCAATGATCTATCAACATTGAGATGCAATAGCATGGATGTTAGTCTCCTTTGTATTTGATGAAATGTTGCAATGGGCAACCTTGGACGCAAGATACATGTAACAGAAGCTGGAAGCTTCATAGCATTGTACAAATTTATCTCGCTGATAAATTACAGTACGTACTATACTAGTACTTCCTCCATTCCTAAATATAAGTCTTTGTAGAGATTTCACCATGAACCACATGCGGATGTATATAGATGCATTTTAAGTGTAGATTCATTCATTTTGTTCTGTATGTAGTTCACCTAGTGGAATCTCTACAAAGACTTATCTACTCACTACTAGGAATTCTCTATCCTCTCCTTGAGCCACATCATCAAAATTAATGTAGCCGTTAGATGAATTAAATCAGTCCATAATAGCCGTCTGATCTAGACATTGAGAGGCTCCGCACTAAGCCACATGCAAGCATGCAGAAATATTGTGGCATGCATGTGAGTGGGTTTTAAATCACATCAACATGTCTGCATGCAAGCATGCACCGGTAGCATGCATGTAAGTGAGCTTTTAAGTCCCATTAACATGTCAAAAAGAAAAGTATAATCTCATTATGCAGTAGGAGTTGGCTGATCTTTTTTCCTTACGTAGGATGATCTAAATGAGGATGGGAGTTTATTTAGTTTGGCTACCACATTTGTCATGCGGTTATAGAGTTTTTTTTAGTTCAATGAAATCGATAATTTTGCGTAGAGAGATATACGGATGTTCCTCGGCAACACGCGGGGACTCATCTAGTAATATTTAGGAACAGAGGGAGTACTATGTAAAGAGTTAGGTGTCGCATGGTGATAGTGTGAGGTGGGCCATGTAATCACTGAGCCTACGTGTTTTCACTGCTCTTGCACTCCTCTACTGTAAGAATGGAGAAAATTCTAATCTAGTAGTACCTCCTTTCGCCGAAAGCGTGGGACATCCAGCAGTCCTACCACCTCAGTAATAAAGACCATTGAGCCGTCAAATCACATAGACCCAGCAGTAAGTTGGACGGACGAAGCAACCATCACTCTTGCGCCAGTGAGAGGTTGCGTCCGCTCTGCCCGGGCATGAATGCGGCACCGATTCTTTGGAGCGGCGCTGACCGTTTCGGGCGGGAAGCACGCGCGGGTGATGGAGGGGCTTTGGGTGGGCCAGGCTGGTCAGGAGCGGGCGTGGCAGCTGTCCGCATGTCCCTACCGGACACGCCCAGAAACGAGAGGATGCACCGACTCTCGTGGCGAAAATCGTACATTACACACCATCTCTCTGTAGGAGTAAGTCAATCTGTCGCTCTCTCTAACACACACATGCTGTTAAACACACACACACATACACGCACGCACACGCACGTACCTTCGTCCCGTTGCACCTTCTAACGTGACTTATTACACCTAGACGTAGGGAGTAGTAAGTATACGAGATACGGTGGCACACTAACTTAAGTCGAATACAAGTGCCCAAAATTGTGTGCATGTTATAATAAGGATTCACTTAAAATAGTACGTGAGCAAACAGAGGGATCAATTGGACAGTGTTCCCGAGCAGTAGCGAGATGTGTGAGGTAAGATACATCGCTGGCGCTTTCAATTTTTCTTATTAATTTGTTTGTTTCACCCTCTGACTGGTGGGACCCAACGTACTACGTGGAGAGAGGTAAGGTGACTAAGGCTGCATTATTTCTGCACCATTGTGGATAGTCTTACCACCAAAGCCACATGACATGATTATGATTGAAATCCCAATGACCCACACACACAAGAAAACACGGCATGCTTGTCACACGAATGCAGAAATATATAAAAGGTTATTTTTCCTCTCGTTGAACATAACGGGAGGGTTGTGTAGCTGGTTAGCCTGTTCGCTCGTCAAACTTGAGGTCTCGGGTTCGATAACTACACTTGAGCATAATTTGTGCCAGGAGGATTCTTTGACTGGTCAAAATGGATGGATACGGAGCTATAAGATCTCGTAGTGACCGTATAATCACCTCATCACGTATAAGCTATAGCCTCGTCCCTTGTTTTCTAGGGTTTGCACGCTTCACACTCTCTCTCCACTACATATATACACGCTGGAGCCTCAGCGCTTGTAGTTGGTCTCTTCACACTCTCTCGCCCTCTCCAGATCTAAACAAGACTTCGTTGGCCTCTCTCTCCCCTCACAGCTTCTCAAAGAGTCGGCAAGATCCGTCCGCCAGGAAGGTAAGGAGGCTTAACACTGTCGCCGTCGGCAAGGGAGGGAATCCACTACCGGCGCAGCTGTTCACTTTCACCCAGCGGCGACGCGGAAGGGGCTCCGACCCCTTCTTCTTCGCCGCCATTCCGTCGCCCACCGAACCACGCCCCAAGAACCTTAAGGTATAATTTACTTACTCCACATGCATTGCTCTAGCTGCATGTATACCATGAATCTTGGACGTGGTTCAAGGAGGAAAGGAGTGGGGGAAAGTAGTGGGAAAAGTTGTATATAGCATGAATCTAGGAAGTGTTTCAAAGAGGAAATGAAGGGGGAAAGTTGTATAGCATGAATCTAGGACGTGGTTCAAAGAGGAAAGGAATGGGGGAAAGTAGTGGGGAAAGTTGTATCTCATAAATCTAGGACGTGGTTCAAAGAGGAAAGGAAGGGGCGAAAGTAGTGGGGAAAGTTGTATCGCATAAATCTAGGACGTGGTTCAAAGAGGAAAGGAAGGGGCAAAAGTACTAGTACAGACTGGCTATCCAGCACCTACATTGGTCGAAAAGGGAAAACAATGACAAACATAGTACGCACATCTGTAACGAACTGACATTTTGTTTTGGGGGACAAGGCTGTAGAGTTTGAGCAGGACTAGATTTGCTGCGCTCACATAGGGAAAGGTGTCTAAAGATAACAAAACTGGGACCAACACAAATATGCTCCTTGGTTGTTTTGTTCTTTGTTGCAACAGACTATGCATGACCACAGTACATCGGTAGATGCACATGGTGCTGGTGCGTCCACTGTCCCGTGCAACTCATTAGCTGTTGTTAATCTAAGGCCCTGTTTGGTTAAAAACTCCCTAGTCCCTACCTGCTTGGTTCCAGGGACTAAACATGGATTAGAGGTTATTAAATGACATGCTAAAATACCATGTTACCCCTAGTAATGATCTAATAGAGACAAGGTGTGATGCGTGGTAGGGGCAACTGTTGGAAAAAGTCCCAAAAAGACTCCCTCGGGGTCTTCTTTCTTTAGTCCCAAATGCCCACTTTTAGTCCCTAAAAGTCCCTCCTGTTTGGTTTAGATGGGACTGACACGGAGTTTTTTAGTCCCTACACCAAAATGTCCCTATAAACAAACACCCTCTAATAATGCTGCTGGAAAATTGATGCAATGCCATAGTTAAAAGCAAATTACATGTTTAATGAATTTTATTGTTAATATAATCTCTATGTTAATATTAATCAATGCCACCGTTTGAGAAATGCTACTGTCTTGCTTTCTTTCCCATTTAGATAAGGTAGATGCTTCTTTTTGTTGGCTTCTGTGTCATCCACCATTATTGACCACTAATTGTTTCCTTTGCACCTCTGTGTAAACAGGGTTATCTACTTCACCTTGTTGCCATCGTGACCTTTTGTTGCACTGCACAAAACACTTTTGTTTTAAGAGGGTTTTGTGTAGTTCAACCAAAATGTCACACCGACAATGTTGCTTGATTGCTTGATCTTAGTGGAACTGCACAAGAGGAAATCTTACTTCCTATCCATGTTGGCAAATTTGGTTCAGATCTTGTTCTTGTGAGTTGTTTGAATTCCGCACCATGAGAGGTCAGTACTAGCCTTCTTTCACATGATTCTGTAGTGTGCTTTCATATGTTGTGCTACTTGTACGATAATGTTGCTTGATTTTAGTAACTGCACAAATGGAGACAAGACTTCCAATCTATATGTGCACCGTAATATCCCATTCAGGTAAGATAAGGATATTTCACAACTGTTGGCCTGTATTTTGCCACTTTCATCAGAAAATTAAGTTTAGTACTATACTTGTGCTCCCTAATTGACATGCCAAATCTTAAATTGAAGGCGAAGCTTCTCTATTATTGAAGCAAGTGACGAAGGGGAAGAACAAGCGAAAGAAAAACAAAAATCAACTCCCGGTACTGTAATGAAGCACTGGAACTGTGATGAGACAAGTAATGATATAGTTTTGCATCTTAATTTCTTGCTATGGCTGGAACGTGCAATTGTGTCGCCACTGATTTGATGCCACTCTTAATGTAATATGTAATTATCTCTACTTGTGCAAACAGGGATCTTCTTTGAAGATACCATATATTTTAGTGGAACTGCACAAGAAGATGTTGGAAACATTAAACTAATCGAGGAGTATATAGTAAGCATGGCCACCACCGTAGATAGCAACAGATGGTTCCGGAGAAGTGCTTCATCTGTATGCTCTACACAATAAGCCTCCTGACAAAGGCTGGTACTCACCCACTGATTTCATCCATATGATTGAGCTTTGTCATCTCTATTGGTGTTGTGCTACTATTTAGATACTGTCATGAAAAAGTGGTATTGTCCTTGAGAAGTGCTTCATCTGTGCTGTTTTAAATATTCCCTTTCCTTTTCTCGAGCAAACAGGGATGCTAGCATTTAGTAGTCCTCTTGTCTTTGCACAATAGGAACATCTTCCTCTGAAGAAGAATATGGAGTACGTGAAGTGACTAGTTCCGATTATGCCAGGATGAAGAAGCCTTGTCTATCTTCTCATCAGAAGGAGCAGTTGAAGGATGGTTACATTACTCCCCACAAGACCAAACTAACCTCAGCTCAGAAGGACTGACAAACCTCCATTTTTTTGCTGCGATGTGCGAGTACAATGTTGTTCTAGGATTCTTTCTGGTGAGTTCCGTTTTTCTAAAAGTGTGCTCTACATGGACCATGTAGGTGCCTGTTTAAGCTGTCAATTCATAGTACAATTTGCTTTATACTAATCACTTTTTTGTATTTGTGCAAACAAGGGTGCTTAGCTTGATTTCAATGGGAAATGCACAAAATGTTCATGAATACATTGAATCATTCATTTCCACCACAAGAAAGGAGGTGCCGATAAGTTCAAGGCGTTGCAACATATAAGGGCGAAATCATACAAGCTACGCGCGAATTTGGTTGATTTTGGTGGAACTGCACGAAAAGAACAGCTGGTTTATTTAGCACGAGGTGCCATGTCAATGTCCGAACTGATGGCAAACCCTGCCCATTCCACAATCGTAGGCATTTGATATTTTGGAATGGGACAACCTTGTCAAATTTTGCTCACTGATTTTAGCAAGACATGCGTTTGATATTTTCGAATGGGACGCCCTTTGCTATCAACAGCGTCGATCAATTTTTTCTTTTCTTTAGTTGTGAAGTAAATATTGCCTCTGACATGTGAGTCGCTGAGATGCATAATCATCGATTGTTTTGAATGTTCTCTATGAATTGCCAACCCTATGTGTTTGATTGCAATGTACAGAAACGCTAAAAAGCTGCTCAAACTCTTTGTACTCCTTCTGTTCCTTTTTACTTCGCACATTTTGAAAGTGCATTCTTTTTTGTATAAGATTGGTCAAAGTAGAGATACTCTGACCGCAGACAAAGCTTGTATACAGACTAGAAAGGACCGGAGGGAGTACATGTGAAACTGCTGCAAACGAGGTGATCAACCTGGGAATAATGCTAGTACGTATTGTTTTGCATGTTCATCCAATGCCAGTGATACAGGTGTCGGAGTAATGGGCCACGGGTAGGCTAACCCGAGCCCCAGGACATTTCAAGACATCGGGGCAGGCTGCGCCCCTCAGGCCGAGTCCCAGGAGCGACTCCAAAATATGCCGAGTCTCAGACGGCGGCTCCGACATAAGCCAACTCCAGGCTGGCGACCTCCAGAAGAGCCGCCTATGGAGAGTCGGCCCAAGACTCCTCCCTCATCTCGAAGTATGATGCGGGGTACGGTCATGGCATGGCCGTTTCCCCCTGCTTACGAAGGACCGGCATGGCTACAGTGAGCCGTATCGCTGGAAGATCTCCGGCGAGATGCGGCACTGTTGCCATGCCTCCCCTGACCTCAGCCACAGTGCGCAGTACACTGTGCCCACGACGCCAGCTTGAATGGCCCGAAGACGGCGGGGCCGCCTGTCAGTGGGTGGGCCGAAGGCGGCCTGGGCACCCCGAAGCCGGACCTGTGGGAGTCGGCCCCCCAGGAGTCGGCCAACTCTCCCCCAGGGCCCCACGAGCCATTAACCAGATAGGATGGGGAATGGCGACGGTGATCGCCCGATGGACGGCGGCACTGTTGCCACGACCCAATGACCGAGCCTGCGTCATCAAGGGTGCCGCTACAGTATCAAGCCTGTCCGCGGGACCCACCAGTCGGTGGGCCCCAGAAGCCGGCGGGAAAGACAGCGGCCTGAGAGACAGACGGCTGGGACCCGCGCCCAGCTGGATTAATATTGTACCCCCGGGGGGTAGGCCCATATAAACCCCCTGGGGCACCCATGCAAAGGGTTCGGACCTAGATAGAGATAGGCCAGATAGCACAGGGAGGAGAGAGCTAGCCTTGCCCTCTCCTGCCTCCTGAAACAGCTCGAGGAGCACCATTGTAGCCACTTTGCTTTAGTGATCATGCGGAGACCCCGCAGAGCAGTAGTAGGGGTGTTATCTCCTAGGAGAGCCCTGAAGCTGGGTAAGTTCCTCCGGCGTGCATGTCTTCGCCTCATCCCGCTTCTAGGCACCGGCGACGTTCTACTCGCTCCAACCATGATAAGCCATCCTTTGGCATATGTCGTACCCAACCCTCGACATTTGGCGCCCACCGTGGGGCGAGGTGCACCGTCGTCCAGAGATCTGCTCTGGAAGGGAACCTCGGCGAGCACAGCCAGCCCGGCATGCCGGATGGCGTCTGTGCCGACTCGCTGCACGGTGCTGAGATCGCCTGTGCGGCCAGCTGCCTCGCCGATCTTATCGGCGAGGTTCGCCTCTCTAATGAGCCTGCGCCCGATGCAGGCACGAGTGTTCCCGAGAGCCTCCTCGCGGGCCTCCTCGACCAACTCCACGTTGCCGGCGAGCCCGCCGCGGACCTGGAGTCCATAGGATCCACTGACCCGATGCTGGTCGACTCCGACACCGCGTCGCTCGACACGTTCCCCACCAACGTGGTGGTCTACGACGAGCCGCTCCCTTGCGCGGGGAGTGGCGGAAGCACCGTCACTGAGGTCCTCGTCCTCGAGCACGGCGAGCGCTCCGGCGAAGGAGCGCACGACCCGCTTGACGCGGCCCTGCGAGGCCTTGCAGCGCCAATTCCGGAAGACGCCGACGCCGAGACGCTGGAGGCGCTCCGCCTTCAGCTCGTCTAAGGTGCGAAGAAGCTGGCAAGCATGAGGCGCTTGTCAGAAGCTTACCAACGTGAGATGGATCACGCCGTAGGCGGCTCGCCGGCTCCGACCGGGCCTAGCCCGCAGAGAATATCCGCGCCGCCCAGGCGGCGGCAGACGAGCTCGACAACTTCGAAGGCGAAGAGCGCCGCGTAATGACAGAGCGAGTTCAGCAGCTCCTCGACGCGGCCGCCGCGCAGAATGATGTTGGCTGCCGTACCGAGGCGCCGCAGCGCCAAAACGATGACCCACCGCCTCGCCGAGACCAAGGTGCGACTTCTCGGACGCCGACTGGCGGGGCCCGTGGGAAGAAGGACAAGGAGCCGCCTGTCAGTCACAGTCGGACTCACATCACCATCGAGCGCGACCAAGATGGCCGCCCAAAGCGGTGGAACGGCGGGACGACTACCTGCCTCCCCCCCTCGCAGAGAAAGGCGAGTCTCCCCGCCGCCCGTGGAACATCCGACTCTCGGCGACCGCCTTGGCCGCCGAGAGGGAGTCGGAGAGAACGACGCTCGCCACCGGATCGACCGACTCCACCGATCCCTGGCACTCGAAGAAGAAGACGAGTTGGCTCCCCCCTGCTTTGGACCCCGCATCCGAGATGAGCCCTTCCCCAAAGGGTTCACGCTCCCCCGAGACACGACCAAATATACCGGCACCGTGAAGCCAGAAGATTGGCTGATTGACTACTCCATCGTTGTCAACATAGAGAACGGCAACAAGCGTGTCGCCGTAAGATACGTCCCGCTCATGCTCCAGGGCTCGGCCTGGACGTGGTTGAATAGTCTGAAGCCTCGCAGCATCAACAGCTGGGTCGACTTCACCGAGGCTTTCGTCCGCAACTTCACCAGCACGTACAAGCGACCTCCCAAGCCGCGCCAACTCTCCTTGTGCGTGCAAGGCCCTGACGAGTCTACTCGCGACTACCTCACGCGCTGGGGTGAACTCCGGAACTCCTGCGAGGGCGTGCACGAGGTGCAGCCCATCAATTATTTTATTGCCGGGTGCAGAGAAGGCACCCTCCTCAAGCACAAGCTCCTCTGCGATGAGCCGGAGACCCTCGATGAGCTACAGATCACAGCGGACAAATACGCCACGGCCGACTCCTCCATGAAGGCGGAGATTCGGGTCAGCACGACTGGCAAAGTCGCCCCTCAGGATCCAAGAACTCCGGCTGGAGACACCAGTCAGCGGCAACAGCAGAATGACCAAAAGCGCAAAGCCCCGCAGCCGACTTCCAACAGTCGGCAAGTGGCAACAACAGAAGACCAGCAGTTGGAGGGACCGCCCTCGGCAAAGCGACAGAAGGGCGACAAGTCCAACTGGCTGCCGGCCTTCTCCTATGAGCAGACTCTAGACGGTCCCTGCAAGTTCCACAGCGGCGCAAAGCCGTCAAACCACACCACCAGGAAATGCCACTGGCTGACCAGAATCGCCAAGGGGGACGGCCTGCTCCCTCCCCCTCCTGCTGGGCCGCCTCCTCCACAGCCGCCCCAGCAGCCGGCCGTCAGGCCAGTCGGCGCAATACAAGACGAGTTCCCGGATGAGCATGGAGCCTATGTGGTGTTCACCAGTATAGCCGATGACCGACGCAGCAGACGCTAGCAGCAGCAAGAAGTGAATGCGGTTGCATCAAGTCCCCCAGAGTTCATGCATTGGTCCGAAAGGCCTAACAGTTGGAGCAGAGCTGATCACCCAGAGGTGATGCCGAGTCCGGGCTCCTATGCCTTGGTCTTAGGCGCCACACTCGCCACTGATAGGCGGGCCGCTCGCTTCTCGCGACTACTGATAGACGGAGGCAGCAGTATCAACATCCTGTACAAGGATACAATGGAGAAATTAGGAATCAAGCGAAGACAGCTTCAGAGCAGCCGGACTGTGTTCCACGGAATCGTTCCTGGCCTTTCCTCCTCGCCAATCGGCAAGATCCTGATAGATGTCCTCTTCGGAGACAAGGATCATTTCTGCCGAGAGCCAATTTGGTTTGAGGTGGTGGACCTTGAAAGCCCGTACCATGCATTGCTTGGCCGACCCGCCTTGGCCAAGTTCATGGCGGTCCCCCACTACGCCTACCTCAAGATGAAGATGCCGAGTTCCAAGGGAATCCTAACAGTGTCCGGCGACTACAGGAAGTCGTCCGCTTGCGCGGCCGAAAGCAGTCGGCTGGCCGAGTCCTTGGTGATCGCAGCTGAGAAACGGTTTCTTGATCGGGTCGTGGCGATGGCCGGCAAGCAGCCCGAGTTGTCGCCCGACCCCAAGGAGTCGGAAGCAGAAGGATCATTCAAGCCGGCCAGAGAAACAAAGAAGATACCGTTGGACCCGGAGTACCCGGAGAGGTACGCTGTCATGGGCATAGGCCTTGATAGCAAATAGGAAGGCGAGCTCGTCTATTTCCTCCGTGAGAATCACGACATCTTCGCATGGTCCCCCAAGGACATGCTTGGTGTCTCGACGGAATTCGCCGAGCACAAATTACACGTCCGATCTGATATGAAGCCCGTCAGGCAGCCCTTGCGCCGCCTGTCAGAAGAAAAAAGAAGAGTTGTTGGAGAAGAGATGGCCCGGCTCTTGGCAGCCGGCTTCATCATGGAAGTGTTTTTTCCAGAGTGGCTGGCAAACCCAGTACTGGTGCTGAAGAAGAACAAGCAGTGGTGGATGTGCATTGATTACACGAGCCTCAACAAAGCTTGCCCCAAGGACCCATTTGCTCTGCCGAGAATCGATCAGGTGATAGACTCCACAGCCGGATGCGAGCTGTTGAGTTTCCTAGACGCATATTCAGGATATCACCAGATCAAGCTGAACCCGGCCGACAGGCTGAAGACCGCCTCATCACGATGTTTGGAGCCTTCTGCTACCTAACCATGACGTTCGGCTTGAGAAACGCCGGCGCCACCTTTTAGCGTTGCATGCAGAAATGCCTCCTGAAGCAACTCGGCAGAAATGCCCACGTCTATGTGGATGACGTAGTGGTGAAGACGGAGAAGCGTGGAACCTTGCTGGAGGACCTCAAGGAAACATTTGAGAATCTGCGCCGATTCCAGATCAAGCTCAACCCAGAGAAGTGCGTTTTTGGAGTACCAGCCGGCCAGATCCTTGGTTTCCTGGTCTCCGAACGCGGCATAGAGTGCAATCCTGTGAAGATCAAGGCCATCAAGAGGATGGAAGCACCCAGACGACTGTTATATGTGCAGAAATTCACCGGGTGTTTGGCATCCATCAGCCGATTCATCGGCTGGGCGAGAAGGCTCTCCCCTTGTATCAGCTCATGAAGAAGACGACCTTCTTTGAGTGGGCTCCCAAGGCGGACGAGGCTTTTCTCCAGCTAAAGAAAATGTTGACTACTCCCCCTGTGCTGGCGGCTCTGACTCCCAAAGAGCCCATGCTCCTCTACATTGCCGCCACCAGCCAAGTAGTCAGCACAGTCATTGTAGTCGAGCGCAAGGAGGAGGGCAAGGTGCTACCTATCCAGAGACCGGTATATTACTTGAGCGAGGTGCTGTCGGCCTCCAAGCAGAACTACCCCCATTACCAGAAGATGTGCTACGGCGTGCATTTCGCCACCAAGAAATTGAAGCCCTACTTCCAGGAGCACCCAATCACTATGGTCTGCACAGCTCCACTGGCCGAGATCATCGGAAGCCGAGACGCTTCTGGCCGGGTGGCCAAATGGGCCATCAACCTGGCCCCCTACACCATCTACTACGAGCCCCGCACTGCCATCAAGTCGCAAGCACTGGCCGACTTCCTCGTTGACTGGGCCGAGACCCAGTATCTGCCGCCAGCGCCCGACTCCACCCATTGGCGGATGCACTTTGACGGCTCCAAGATGCGCACCGGCTTGGGAGCTGGCGTCATCCTCACTTCCCCCAAGGGCGACAAGCTCAGATATGCACTGCAGATCCACTTCGCCGCCTCCAACAACGTGGCCGAGTACGAGGCGCTCATCCATGGGCTCCGGCTTGCCAAAGAACTCGGCATTCGCCAGATCCTGTGTTATGGCGACTATGACTTGGTGGTCCAACAACCATCTGGCGATTAGGACGCCAAGGATGCAAATATGGCGAGCTATCGTTTCCTCGTCGTGCAACTCAGCGGATACTTCGAGGGGTGCGAGTTCCTCCACATACCAAGGAACGACAACGACCAAGCAGATGCCTTGGCACGAATCGGCTCCACCCGCCAGGCAATACCATCTGGTGTCGCCCTCCGGCGCCTCCTCGAGCCTTCTATCAAGCCATCACCAGAATCAGATTCAATCTTCGTGCCGGCTCCGCCTGAGGAAGACAGATCCGACTCCAAGAAACACACAGTCGAAGCCGGCCCGGGGACTTCAGAACCCGGCCCGGGGACTGCAGTGGCGAGATCAAAGACTCCAGAGCTCGGCCCGGGGACTTCTCCAGTCGGCCCCGGGACTTTGTCAAATCAGCAAGCGGCTGAGGACTCCAACCCGCCGCCTCCCAGCCCGGCCGCCCTTATCCAAGTCGCACTAGTGGCAGTTGAAGAAATAGCAGCACCTTCATGGGCTCAGCCCATCCTCAGGTTCCTAGTAAACAGAGAACTGCCAACGGATGAAATCTTGGCTCGGCAAGTGCAACGCCGAGCAGCAACCTACACCATAGTCAACAGAGGGCTGGTCAGGTGCAGCATTATCGGCGTCTTCCAACGCTGCGTCAAGGCAGAACAAGGTCAAGCAATCCTCAGAGACATCTATGAAGGCGAGTGCGGTCACCACGCGGCCTCCAGGGCACTCGTCGCCAAAGCCTTCCGGCACGGTTTCTTCTGGCCAACTGCCGTGGAAGAGGCCAAAGATCTGGAGCCTGGACATGGTCAGACCATTCAAGACGGCACGAGGTGGCTTGACTCACCTACTTGTCGCAGTAGACAAGTTCACCAAGTGGGTGGAGGTGAAACCCATCAAGAAGTTGAATGGTCTGACTGCAGTGACCTTCATCACTGACATGACAACTCGGTACGGCATCCCACACAGCATCATCACCGACAATGGCACGAATTTCGCCAAGGGCACCTTGGCCCGTTTCTGCGTGACACAGGGCATCCGACTAGACTTAGCGTCCGTTGCCCATCCGCAGTCAAACGGCCAGGTGGAGCGAGCAAACGGCCTCATCTTATCCGGCATCAAGCCTCGACTCACCGCACCGCTGAGCGATCTGTCGGCTGTTGGCTCGAGGAGCTGCCAGCCATCCTCTGGAGTCTGCGCACGACTCCAAACAAGTCAACCGGCTTCACACCATTCTTCCTCGTCTATGGTGCCGAAGCCGTCATCCCAACGGACATAGAATTCGACTCCCCGCGAGTCACCATGTACACCGAGGAAGAAGCAGAAGAAGCACGTCAAGACGGCGTCGATCTGCTGGAAGAAGGCCGGCTGTTGGCACTCAGCCGGTCCGGCATCTACCAGCAGAGCCTGCGTCGATACTACAACAGGAAGGTCAGGCCAAGATCTTTCCAAGAAGGCGACCTTGTGCTCCGGCTGATCTAGCGAACAGCCGGCCAGCACAAGCTGTCGGCACCTTGGGAAGGCCCCTTTATCATCAGCAAGGTGCTAGGGAACGACGCCTACTATCTGATCGACGCTCAAAAGCCCCGAGCGCGCAAGAGGGACGACTCCGGCAAAGAGATAGAGCGCCCGTGGAATGCAAATCTTCTTCGAAGATTTTACAGTTGATGCAGTATGTATCGCACTACCCCTTTTGTATTAAAGTACTAAGACTTTGGGCCCCCCGAGACGAGCTCGGAGACTGCCCTTTTTGCTATCTGTATGACAAGAATTATGCCTCCGAGTACATTACTTTCATTGCAAGCCGCTTGGCACCGGGCCAGACTAGTCGGCCCGGGGACTCGCCGCCTTGCGCTATGAGAGCTTCCCGCAGTCAGAAAAGTAGTGTGCGGTGCCCAATCCGCCTCCCGGCAGAGCCGCAGTTCGCAGAGCGACTGTGAGGCGGGCGGGAGCGAGGAAGAATGGGCGCCCACACGAAAAATGGCTAAGGACCTAAAGCACGAACATAGTGTAAGACGTCCTCCAGCATTTCTGAAGCGGAAAGCCGACTCATGGGTAGCCGGCTCGCCGTCTTTATTAGCCCCTATTAAGAACGGCTGACTCCTGGGTAGTCGGCCTGTCGCTTTCTATTCGACTTGCTAAAGAAACTCTAAACGGCCAAGTACTTGCCTTCCCGAAGTAGCCAAGCACTTGACCCAGCAACAGTCCGCAGAGCGGCTGCCCAACTGGCAAGGCAGCGACTAAAGGAAGGCGGCAAAAGGAAAAGCCTAAAGAGCAGTAAGCAAGGAAAGACGGAAAGCAGATTAATATTTGTATAGGCCCTTGACCGAATCTTAAAATAGAAGTTCAAGATACACCCCGCGGGTGGAATTGTTCAAATCTAACAAAGTTCTCAAAAGATTACTTAAGGCAGACAAGCAGAGGCGGAAACAGCAGCCTAGGAGGCGGCATCTGGGATTGGAGGGTCGGAGGAGACGGCGGTGTCAGGCGCCGGGGCAGTCGGCTGGGCGGTCTCGCTTTGATCGCCTCCGGCGGCAGTCACCATCTCTTGACGCGGCTCGTTGCTGGAGGCGCGGTCGAGCTGAGGCTGGCCGCCTGCTCCGTCTTCTGGCACCTCCGCCTCGCCTTCGGCCTCCGCCTCATCCTCCTCCTCGGTGCTGGAGTCGATCACCTCCGCCGAGTCCTCGCCATACTCCGGGTTCATCCCGAACCACTCTGCCAGCACTTCCTCGCCGCCTTCAGCCCGCTCGGGCACGAAGACACCAGTGTCCGTGCACTCGGGGATGGCCGCCACACGCTCGATAAGGGCGCCCTCCACGGCTTCCAGCTCGGCCTGGGCTTCTGAACGGAACGCGGCCAGACGGTCCAGGTCTAGCCCTGGATACCACGCCTTGACGAACTCCAAGGCCCGGCGCGCTCCGGCCCGGGCCGAGGAGCCCTTCCAGGCCTCAAGACGGCCGGCAGCGACTTCCAGCCAGTCGGTGGTCCGACTGGCGGTGCGCAGAGCCGGCATGTCCGGCCACAAAGCGGCAACCGCCTGGGCGCCAGCATGCTGAAGCCGGCGCATCTGCCGGTGGGCCGGACGAAGACGGGCTTCAATGCTCAGGAGCTGTTCATCAACGGTTCGGGGGGCATTGGCGGCGATCTCCTCACCATTTGCCCTTCGTGCCTCATGAGCAGCCTCGATGGCCAGAGGGACCGCCTGCGAGTGACCAGGGAAGAAGTCTGCCAAGACAAAAAAGAAGCAGGCCGAAAAATCAGAAGTCGGCCTGGCACATAGTCGGAAGCCCGAAGAAACGAAAGAAACGTACCATCAACAATATCCTCGATCTCGTGGAAGCCGGAGGTCAGCATCGCCTCCCTGTCAGTCCAGGAGGAGCGCTCGCTCTCGAACTCGGCCACGAGAGCGGCTTCCTTCTTCTCGGCCTCGTCCTGCGCCTTCTTGAGCAGCTCCTTCTGCTCGGCCATCTGCGCCGCCAGCAGGTCGCGCTCCGTGGCGAGCCTGCCACACTCCTCCTTCTTGGCACGAGGGGCAGTATTGGCCTCGCCCAGCTGCTCTTGAAGAACGGCGTTGGCTTCTGAGGAGCGAAAGAAGAGACAAATAAGTCATCAGCAAAGAAGATCACCGGGAAGATCCGGCCCGACTGCTCAGCAGTCGGCCTGAATCTTGGGGACTACAGCCCACGGGTGGGCTAGTGCGCCCCCGTGAAGAAGAAGAACTCACTCCGGCTTTCCGACAAGTCGGTAGCCCGCTTGCTCAACTCCTCAACATTGCGGTTGAAGGCAGTGGCGCGGAGGTTGTGATACTCCTGCAATAAGTCATTAAAGACAAAGTTAGTGTTTGGAACTCGCCAGAGGGAGTTCCGAACCGCCTGCTCAGCAGCCGGCCCGGAACTCGGGGACTACACCCAGTGGGTGCGCTGGCGCGCCCCCACAGAGAAAAACAAGAATCAAAAAGGAAAAGAAACTTACTCGGACGGCCGTTTGCGCGGCCAGGTGCGCTCTGGTGCAGGCTTGAAGGGCGTCACCTTCGGCCCGCAACTTCGCCTGGACTTCTAGGAGCAATTGATTTAGTGGCCCAGTGCCGCCTCCGCGCACCCACCCGATGGGCGCGGCGCTTGTGGCCTCGGCGTCTAGGGCTGCCGAGCTGGCAGCGCCGGTCTCCCGAGGTCGCGGCGCCGAGGTCGCCCTCTCAAGACGGCGGCACGCCGGCGAGGTGACTTGGAGAAGCAGCCGTGCCTCGGCCTCGTCCATGGCCGGCGGCTCCGACGGACCCACCGGCTGTTTGCCGTGCGGTCTCCCAGACAGCGGTGGAGGCGGCGGTGGCGGGACGAGAGTGTCCGACATGGAGGCCTCACCGCTCTCCTTCTCCACGACGGGGTTCTCGGTGCCGGCCTCCCCGGTCTGCCCCGTGAACTCCGGACGCGGCGGTGCAGACGATAGTGGGGGGACGAGCATCGCCGATCGGCAACGCGCGGCCTCCTCGGCACGCCATCTCGCCGCAAGGGCGGCTTCGGCATCATCCAGCTTCTTCTAGGCGGAGGCGGCCGCCCTATCGGCCTCCGCCTTCTCCAGACGTTCGACCTCCTCCTCCTCGCGCTTCTCCCGCGCATTCCGCTCTGTCGCCTCCTGGAGGTCGGCGGCGGGGTCGGGCCGCCGAGTATTGGCGGACGTCTCTGCTGACCCCATGACGGAGGGGACGGCGACTCTCTCAAGGGAAAGAGGGCCCTGAAGAAGAGTGGAGCGAGTATATAACAAAAATACCCGGACAAGATTCAACAAGGGAAAATAAAAAAGCATAAAGACTCACGCAGAGACTAGCGGCGGCTTTCTCACTTCCCTTCGGAAGCGGTTGGCCTTCGCGGCCGCCTCCTCTCGTCTGGTTGCGGCGGCCGCCCCCTTAAACTTCTTCAATTTGCCGCCGGGTGCACTCGGCCCGGCGTGACGCCTCTTCGCGCCGCCTTGGCCGGCCGGGCCGGCGGAGGAGCCGGCGCCCAGCTAGCCGATCCTCAGCTGGTGGCGCGGAGCGACTTCGTCTTCGGCATCGTCGTCAGGCCAATCGGCGAAGGTGGCCGAGGGCCTGAAGTCGCCTTCTGCTCCTGCTCCCCCGCCTTCGGCGTCGGCTTCCATCGCCGCCGCCCCCAAGTCGGGGTCGTCGACGTCGCTCTCTGCGTGGTCGGGAACATACTCGCGGGCCTGTCTCGTGGCGCCGGCGGCGGGCTGCATAAGAAGATTCTAGTTCAGAAGAGGCCAGCAAGAGTCAGAAGCCGGAGTCAGCTGCAAAAAAAGACAAAACGATAGGGTGACGCGACTTACCACTTGTGGAGGATTGTCGCGCGAGTACGGCTCCTTGCCGAACTGCCAGTCCTCCTCGAACTCGCAGTGCGCAATGTAAATCACCATGTTTGCCACCTCCTTGCGGGGCATCTCCTTGTTGCTCATCCGACTTGGGGTCTCGGAGGCCGCTCATCTGACAGATCAGGTGAGGCCGGCCTTGGAGCGGGAGAACTCGGCGTGCCACGAAGGCGGCCAGCAAGTCGGCCCCGACCAGTCCCTCCGACTGCGTCAAGACTCGGAGTCACGCTACGGCGGCGGCTCCGGCGGGAGTCAGCGTCTTGACTTGGTGGGACCAGCTGGGGAGCCTCCCAGTCAGGGGAGCGGCGTTGTAAGGCGGCAAGTTGACCCAGTCGCCGTCGGAGGCGAGGTTCTTCACGTAGAAGTACGAGCGCTGCCACATCTTCACCGACTTGATTAGCGTGATGGGAGGAAAGGGGTTGTCGGCCGTCGAGCGCCGCATCGCGATGAAGGCGCCGCACTGAGCCGGCACGCCGGTGATGTGCGTGCCGAGCTTAGAAGAGAAGAATTCTCCCCACAGCTCGATGGTAGGGAGAACGCCGAGGAAACCTTCGCACAGAGTGGCGCAGGCGGAGAGCAACACCACCATGTTCGGAGTGGGGTGGTGCGGCTGAAGACTGTGGAACTCCAAGAACGAGCGGAAGAAGCCACTCACCGGCAGCCCCATGCCGCGCATGAGGTGCGAGCAGAAGATGACCCGCTCGCCCTCATCCGGCGCCGGCCGGATTTCCCCCTCCGGCGCGGCGCGGGCACGCACGAGGTCCGCGCTGAGGAGACGGTGCGACTGGCGGAGGAACTCGATGTGTTCTTCTTCTACCTCCGAGCCATCCCATACGCCGGAGCGCACGGTGGGGGCCGCGGCGGAGGAACAGCTCATCGCCGTGGTATGGTGTGCTCTTGCTCAACGGCGGTAGCAGGAGGGAGAGAAAGCAAGATGAGGCAGGGGAGCGGGGAAGAAGGGCGCGCGTGTTGTGCCGCTCCGCTTCCCCCCGCCTACTTATAGCCCTGCGGGCTGAGAAGCCGAGGGGGCGGGCGTGGGATTAACTGCGCATGATGCCCCACGCCGCCCCACGATTTACCCCACGAAGTTACTGCGCGCAGTAACGACGTGGGAAAACCAACCGTCCACGGCCGCAACAGATCCGTTCATATGCCGAGGCGCGGTAGTGGCGGGCCCCGCCTGACGGCCCGTCCCGTCGTGCGTGTGGGCAGGCAGACTGTTCTCCCCACGTGGCGCCACGCGATAGGACCGCCCTGATGGCTGCGGGGAAGCGTATCAGGCACGCCGCCTGGTTTCCCGCCGCGACTTTCAAGCTTCGGCTCTCCACTAAACCTCCGACTTTCGACAGTCGGCCCAAGGGAAGCCGGCAGCCGAGTTCCAAAGTCTATTCCTTGAAGGTTGAAACTGTTGAAGCCCCACAAAGCAGCGTCCGCAGGGCTTCACCAGCTTCGGGGACTACTGTCGGAGTAATGGGCCACAGGTAGGCTAACCCGAGCCCCAGGACATTTCAAGACATCGAGGCAGGCCGCGCCCCTCAGGCCGAGTCCCAGGAGCGACTCCAAAATATGCCGAGTCTCAGACGACGACTCCGACATAAGCCGACTCCAGGCTGGCGACCTCCAAAAGGGCCGACTATGGAGAGTCGGCCCAAGACTCCTCCCTCATCTCGAAGTACGATGCGGGGTACGGTCACGGCATGGCCGTTTCCCCCTGCTTACGAAGGACCAGCATGGCTATAGTGAGTCGTATCGCTGGAAGATCTCCGGCGAGATACGGCACTGTTGCCATGCCTGCCCTAACCTCAGCCACAGTGCAGTACACTGTGCCCACGACACCGGCCTGAACGGCCCGAAGATGGCGGGGCCGCCTGTCAGTGGGTGGGCCAAAGGTGGCCTGGGCACCCCGAAGACGGACCTGTGGGAGTCGGCCCCCCAGGAGTCGGCCGACTCCCCCCCAGTGCCCCACGAGCCATTAACCAGATAGGATGGGGAATGGCGACGGTGATCGCCCGATGGACGGCGACACTGTTGCCACGACCCAATGACCGAGCCTGCGTCATCAAGGGTGCCGCTACAGTATCAAGCCTGTCCGCGGGACCCGCCAGTCGGTGGGCCCTAGAAGCCGGCGGGAAAGACAATGGCCTGAGAGATAGACGGCTGGGACCCGCACCCAACCGGTTTACTATTGTACCCCCAGGGGGTAGGCCTAGATAAACCCCCCGGGGCACCCATGCAAAGGGTTCGGACATAGATAGAGATAGGCCAGATAGCACAGGGAGGAGAGAGCTAGCCTTGCCCTCTCCTGCCTCCCGAAACAGCTCGAGGAGCACCATTGTAGCCACTTTGCTTTAGTGATCATGCGGAGACCCCGCAGAGCAGCAGTAGGGGTGTTATCTCCTAGGAGAGCCCTGAAGCTGGGTAAGTTCCGCCGGCGTGCATGTCTTCGCCTCATCCCGCTTCCAGGCACCGGCGACGTTCTACTCGCTCCCACCATGATAAGCCATCCTTTGGCATATGTCGTACCCAACCCCCGACAACAGGAATTCGAACTAATCGAAATAAATTCATTCATACTCGGTCGGATTTCATATAAACATGCCGGATTTCATTACATTTCATACATTCTTCAACTAAAAAGGGTTGCGATGGAGGTATAATTAATTAACCGAAGCTACCCACCTGTGTCCCGCTGAGCCGAACAGAAGCTTTAGTGACTTAACTGCAGGTGCAGTTGCGTAACTGACATGTGGCCTGTTGGGCCCACGTGTCAGTCAGCCAACTGCACCAGCAGTTAAGTAGAAGCAGCATTCTTCTCCAGCACAGCTCTCCGACTCCACGTCGCCGCCAAGAAGCTAACCGGCCGCCAATGGTCAACCCGCCTAGCTTGGCTTCAACCGGAGGGTAGCAGCGGTGGCCTTACTTGTACCCGAGCGGCGGTGACCTACCGTGTTCCACTCTTCCTCGTTTTCTGTGTGGCGCGGCCTCGTTGGCAGCAGGGCGGGGCCTCGGCGGAGCCGGCGATGTCCTCTATCTCGTTGCCGGCGGGCGGCGCCTCGGCGGAGCGGTGGAAATCCTCCCCCTCGTTGCCGGCAGGGTGGGGCCTCGGCTGAGCCGGTGATGTCCTCTACCTCTTTGTTGGTGGGGCGGGGCCTCAGTGGAGCCGGCGGTGTCCTCTGCCTCGTTGTTGGCATCGCCGGGCCTCGGCGGAGCAGGGCCTCGTCGACGCCAGCGGAGTGGGGACTCGTCGGAGCCGACATTGTCCTCTGCTTCATCCTCGGTCTCGCCAAACAACGCCTCGCCCGCTTCATCGCCCTCTTTGTAGGCGGCCGCAGCCTCCGCCACCCGCATGCGGTACCGCCAGCGCTCAAGGCAGCCCTTGCGGGCGGAGCGATACGAGTAGAGCAGCGCCTCCTGCTCCGCCGGCTCTGCGGTGATCTGCTCCTCCGCCTGCAGGTTCTCCTGGAGGAGATGGTGGTTGTAGGCGGCGTCGGCCTGCGCCTCCCGGAACTGCTCCTCACGCATCTGCCTCACCATGTCGATATATTGGGTACGGGCCTCGCCGATGGTCATGGTGCAATGCACCGGCGAGGATGGCACGGAGGAGGGGGTTGGCGCCGGATCGTCGACTACCATGTTCTCCATGGGACGTCGTCCTCCTCCGGCTGCCTGCCGGCCAGCCGGTCGGCAGCAATGGCTGCCATCTCCTTGTGGTCCGTCGTCCGCCCGTCCCGAAGAGCGCTGGAGCGCGAGGAATCCATGGTGGGCAGTAGTGGTGTGGACTGGAGAAAGGGAACGAATGCGGATGACTGCGGCTATGGCCGGTGCAGCAGTTTATATAGCAATGGCGGGTGGCGGAGGGACGGACGTGTGGCGCCGGAGTAGCCGCCTCGGCAACCGCGTATCATTAATGTGGGCGGCAGATGGACGGATGGACGACACTTGTGTTGGCTGAAGGCGGAGCAATCGCCTGCACCGGGAAGCAGGATGGGCGGCGCTGAATGTTTTGGGCAGAAAGCGCGCGCGGGCGAGGAGATGACTTTATTTGGAGAGAATGACAATGGGGACCCACCAGGGCCATAGCCTCACGTACGCAAGTGCCTCCTTATTTTATATATATATATATATATATATATATATATATATATATATAACTATAATTTATTTTGCTTCCTCCTGGTTCCTGACATCACGATCCCACACCATTGTCAACCTATGTACTCCCTTTTCGGTTTATAGGGCTTATCTCAAAATTTTAGTTTTTCCATTTTATAAGGCTCAATTTGGTTGTTTTCCATCACATGTTCAGATTCCAAGGTGCATTAAATCATTGCATGCAAGTATTAAGAGAAAATTGACC
Organism: Triticum dicoccoides; assembly: GCF_002162155.2. NCBI lineage: Eukaryota > Viridiplantae > Streptophyta > Magnoliopsida > Poales > Poaceae > Triticum > Triticum dicoccoides. The sequence goes on from NC_041387.1 coordinate 376,518,054, forward strand.
AATGCATGTATTTTATGCATGCATGCATTGCAATTAATGCATTGATAAACATAACTTTTTGAGGATAACAAGAACATTAATTAGGTGCTTTTGCAAAACTACAAAAGGTATTCCACCACTCGCCATCTACCTTGATTGGTGAGATTTTTGAATTGAGCACTATAAACTGGAAAGAGGGAGTAGTCAATAAACGAGAGAATTGCACAAGAAGCGGCCGACAACTGGGACCAAGCAGCTCGAGCAGTATTTGTGTTTTTGAGGTATGAGCACTGCATAGTTTTTTATGTTTATCCCAGATATTAATTTTTCTCCTCTGAATAACAACGAAAAAATTGCTGCAGGTATTAACTGGGCGGGCTGTGGCCAGTCTAGCCCAGGCCAGAATCCAGCCCAGATATTAATTTTTTTCAAGATGAAAATGGCTAGCCCAGCTATACCTTTTTTAGGAATACCCGGGCAAGGTCAAGTTGTTATTCTCCGCCCCGCTGGGCTGCAAATCTTTCCTAGGAGGGATGCATTAGGCTTAACAAGAAAATGGGTTTTAAGAAATAACAAATGGGATGTAATTATAAAAACTGGGCAGTAACTATAAAAAATGCACCAAACACGTAATTACTTTATAAAATATTATGTTTGGATATTGAAAATTGTAATTTCATTAATTGTTGCAAGCGCAATGTTTTGTTGGATTTTTATGCAATATAAATTTATATTGAAATTGTATTTGATCTGACTAGAAATTTTGGGATAAAAATATTTCAGATCCCATCAAAATGTGGGAAATTTTATTGAATTCTGTTTTGAACGGTTGGTTGAAATGGGCTGTACTTTTAACAAACTGTAAATGGGCTGTAGTAAATTCCATTAGAATTCAAAAAAGGCTGCACATTCTTACAAATCTCAAATGGGCTATAAGTTCTCTGCCACACACTTGTGGCCTTACTAAGTTGACGCGTCCCCTAAAAAAAGAGAGTTCAAGCATATGCAAGGCTTTGTCAACTTATAATCAACACACGGTTCTAGCAGCAGTGGCCGTTGGATGTCCATCCAACGGATGCCATGCTTCTTCTTCAATCTCGGATATTCTAGTTTCACCCGCCCAAAAAATGATTCCTCCCCCTGACATCTGGGGCGCACCGTTTCGGAAGCTGACCTGTGGGCCAACTAAGTTGACGTACCAAGGGCTTTGTCAACTTAGTCAATATAAACGATTCTAGCTGCAGTGACCGTACGATGTCCATCCAACGTCCGTCGTGCTTCTTCAACCTCTGATCTTCTTGCTCCAGCCGCGCAAAGCAGCGCCGGTCGTGCCGCCTGCTCCTGCCTCCCGTGCCCGGTTGTGCTGTCGCGGAGGCCTCACCACCCCCTACTACTCCCACCGTTGGCCAGGCCATCCCTCCACTCACCCACATGCCTTGTTATTCTGTGGCGACGGCAGCGCAGCCGAACCAGTGAACCCTCGTACTCCTCTCTGCGTGTCCATCCACTGCTGCGTCTTCCCCGGCTCCGTGTTGTCCCTTTCCTAGGCATCGCCGTCGTCCACCGTCGTGGTGCTCTCGGTGCAACTGGTCAATGTGGTCAAGGAACGACTTCCATCGGACGTGGACTGTACATGGAGAGGCTGACAGCTGGGTCCACGGCAGCCGCAAGGAAGTGCCTCCTTATTACGCGCGAAATTATTATTCCTCCACCTGATAGCGGGGATCCACCGGACGGGCCACCGTATTTCGTGAAAAAAATGATTCGCCCCCTGACTGCTGGGACCCGCCAGCTACATCTTCGCACGCCAGGAAGTGCATCCGGGAAAAAACGATTCGCCCCCCTGACTGCTGGGACCCACCAGCTACATCTTCGCACGCAAGGAAGTGCGTCCAGTAAAAAAATGATTCGCCCCCTGACTGCTGGGACCCACCAGCTACATCTTCGCACGCAAGGAAGTGCGTCCGGCCAAAAAAATGATTCGCCCCCCTGACTGCTGGGACCTACCAGCTACACCTTCGCACGCAAGTAAGTGCCTGACAGTCGGGACCCACCTAGTCGAAGTGTATGTAGTGTTGTCATTCTAGTCGCGAATGTGTACGTACATACTGGTGGATGTAGAGGCGCGCACGTGTCGTAGTAGAGGCACGCACGTAGCATGTACACATACGTACAATGGCCAGGGTGCAAGAAAGAAAATACGGCCACGTATGTACATATGGGCGGGGTCTCAAACGCCTACTCGCGCATAGGTACGGCCAGGGCTTGTGTACATGGCTGGGTCGGAACGGAGAAACAACGTCGTTGTCGTGTTCATGGGGAGGCAACGGAATGCGTCGTGTTCATGGGGAGGCAACGGAATGCGTCATGTTCATCGGGAGGCAACGAAACGCGTGGGAGCCAACCGGCTGGGTCAGAACGGAATGCATCGTCGTGTTCATCGGGAGGGGTTGGATGGAACAGGCGATGGAAACAAGGCCTGGCATACCGCAGAACGGAGGAAACGGCCTTGTGTTCGACCGGCCACGTTCGAAACGGGATCCTGTTCATTAGGAGGGGTCTGGTGTACCGCAAAACGGAGGAAACAGACCTCCTACGGTCGAAACGGGGGTCCTGTTGATCGGGAGGGGTGTGGCGTACCGCAAAACAGACAAAACGGACTTGTGTTCGAGCGCTACGGTCGAAACGGGGGTCCTGTTCATCGGGAGGGGTGTGGCGTACCGCAAAACGGGACTCCATGGGATACTGTTCATCTCCATCGTCGACCTCCTCCATCCTCCATGGTCTATCGTCGACCTCCTCCAGCCTCCACGGGCTCCTGTTCATCCAGCCTCCACCGCGCGCTACTCCACCGGCTACTATTCAATCACCCCTCTACGGGCACCCCTCCACCATCTACTGTTCATCCAGCCCTCCACGGGGTCGTTCTGTTCATCCAACCCTCCACACCACGGGGTCCTATTCATCCAGAGGGAAAGCCACCGCTCACTGTTCATCCACCCCCCCACAACGCTCACTGTTCATCCAGAGAGGCAACATCGACCGGATTCAGTTAGCAGCAGTAGCGAAGGAATCGCTCGATCGGGTTTAGTTAACAGCCATCGATCAATCACTCGGGTTCAGTAACACATAGCCTGCAGTGCAATCGCTCGGGTTCAGTTAGAGCCCAATGCCTCGCTCGGGTTCAGTTAGAGCCAACACCTCGCACACATGCCCGTACGTGTACGAGAGAAACGTGCATCTCTCGGCCCCCGACCTCCCACCATAACCGGGAACTCGCCGAAATTTTCCCCGCCCTCGCTTCTACCACGGTTTTTTCCATCATGGACGGCCCAAAAAATGTCATGCAGCTGTGTCTCCGGCCCGCCCAGGATGAAAAGCCCATTTTTTGTCATGATTTTTTGTCATAGAAGTAGGAGCCCACCACATCTATGATGATACCGGGTTTTGTCACAATTATCGTCATAGAAGTGTCATATGTATGACAGAAAATAAATTCGTTTGGCCCAAAATGTCACGGATGTGTCTTTTTTTTGTAGTGTCATGAGAAGCATCGACATGCCTAGGGGTAGCGGTAGCATGCCTTCGAGCATGCCGTCCTTGCTGCACTTCAGGAGAGCAACGACATGCCCATGAGCAGCTACACCATGCTCTCAAGCACGTCCTCCTTTCTGTACTTCTTGAGTAGTAGTGACACGCCCACATGCAGCAACGTCAAGCCCTCGAGCATGTCTTCTTTGTTGCACTTCATGAGTACTAGTGACACGTCCACGAGCAGCAACATCATAGTCTTGAGCATGTCTTCTTTGTTCCAGGGTATTGTCAATGTCAAACCCCATCACCACATGTTCGACGAAACTCGTGAAGCATCCTCTCCATGGCTCGGAGTATATTGTTCTTGAGTTGCTTCACATCAGCGCGGGTAGCCAAACAATTTTCTTCTCCATGATTCTTTCGACGCACACTTGGTGTAGATCCTGCCATGTTAGTAGGGCTAAAGTGGAATAAGATAATTTTGTGGAATCACACAACCTCACCTCTTACTCACCAAAGTTCTTATGAGTTCACATCAGATCGTGCTTCTCCCGGATGTGTTAAAGCGATTGAAAGACAGGGATCAAAGAACTAGCTTCAGTTTTTGGTGGAGCTCGGTGGGGTAAACAAAAAGGGGCTTGTGCTGAAATCAAGTTGATGCAAACCAAGAAAAATATATGGATGGATCTGCTGCACCTATGCACCAAGATTGAAAAACACAACACACAAGCTTCTGAATTTTTTTCTATCAAGCTGGAACTTTTGGATCTTACACAAGACTTTCCTTTTCTCTCTTGACTTTTTTCCACTGTTTTTTTTCTCTCTTTCTCTTTGATTTTTTTTGCCACTCTTTTTTTCTCTCCTTTTCCAAAGCACAACAACCAAATCTGAAAGCAATTATGAAGATGAACTTGGTGCAGATCTAAAAGATGAAGAACATGCAAGGTATGCAACAACAAGATCTCAGCACCAACAAGGGTTGGATTTATTTTTGGTGGGGCTTTGGACTTCTAGGGCAGAAAATATAGCATGAAAAACACTCGATCTAAAGGGATGATAGCAAGATAAACTTGGATAACAGATCATACCATGTCAACGAAGGCTCTGATACCAGATGATAGGTGGGAACCCGAGGAACGAGTTCACGCCCGAGGGTGGCCCAATCTTCACGTCGTAGGATCCAACCGGAAGGGATAACTAGCTGCAAGCAGCCGGGATAACTAGCTTTATACCTGGCAACATTGGATGCAACCCGTACATTGGGGATGGCTAACCGAAGCTAGAAGAACTCCAACCCGCTGTCCGAACAATCGCAGAACCACAAACCGGGACTAATCCACACAAAACGGCCGGAACCATAGAGCACGAACTATGGGGAACCAGAGGCTCCTTCTCGCGAATCCGAATGAACTCACAAGAGCAAAGGTAGCAAGATCTCTCGGATCTCTCTAGCAGTCTTGCTGCATAAACTTGTAGTTGAATGGTTTGACAAAAGGTCTTTCTAGAGGATGGGGGAGATGGGGTTTATAGCAGGGACAACCCCCCTTAGCTAGGTGTCAAAATGGTTTCGAAAGTAAACAGGTTTGCATGGCTTCCTTGGGTGAATAAGCAGTCAACTTTGGGAGTTGTCGGAGAGCTCCTCGGAAATTCGCGAAGTCTTGACAGACTGGACACCTTCCACGAGAATGACTAGTACTTTTGACTCACAACTTCAAATGATGTGAGGTTTTTTGAATTGCAAAGATAATTTGATATAGATTCTGTTGATGTACCCCTATGGCCCCGTATCTCCATCACATGGGTGTGCCACCACGAAACATCAGAGGTAAAAACTGACATCATCAGCTTCACTTGAAACTTGTTTTGTTCAAACTCGGTCCTCCAGACCGGTTGCTTCAAGAGCTCATAGGTTGTTGGATTTCTTTCATGTGATACCTAAGTTCAACCAACAACAATGGAGATGAAAGTGCAGCCATGTATTCAAGATTATAGTACAAACTTAAGTTAGCGTTCACCTGGGTATGTGTTTGCTTGATTCGGCTTAGTAATTCTTTCCAACTAAATTTTGCACATTTTTGAAATGTCACGTATGATGTAACCATGTGCTCATCAACCAGCTCGACCAAGTTTAGATTACAACCCAAATGCTACCACAGAAACATCAGGGGGAAGATAGGGAGTGAAAGAGCCAGCTTCAGCATCCCAGTCTAAGCACCCCCGGCCTTCATCATTGCAACGCACGATACACCTCATTTTCCACCTGCTCGACCCTAGTGTCACTGATAAAATGAAGTAATAATACAGTTAAAATAGAGTGAGTGTACTCTCTATCATTTCGTTTCAAATGTAGATAAAGAAAGTGCTTCTCTTTGTTAATGTATGTTTCATCAACTAGTCCCATTGTTAATGTTTAAGCGTTTCAGCAAACTGGGGTGCTTAATTTTAGTTGATCTGCACAAAAATAGAGATTTGAATGTCTCAAGGCCCCTCCTTGTACTATCGTTGTACACTGATGTTCATCACTGGCAGAAGGTGTACCTGGGAGACTTGGGACGATTTCCAGTATGAGGCGCACCGTATGAGGCGTCGTGGGGCCCATCTCGCCCTCGCAGCATGGCATACTATGATACTATCGCAATATTTTCTTCTATTTATTTTGTGTGTTTCATCAACTAGTGCCACTATAATGTAATCATGCTTTTTCATTATCTGTGCAAACAGGGTTATTCAGCTGCATTTTGGTGGAACTGCACAAATGTACGTATAGAACCGGCATATATGAAGAGTGTGAGGTGTGCCAAGTAACAATTACCGACACCAACCATGCTCCATGCACGCATTGGCATCCACCACCACCAGTGGGATGTGTGTCGCTCTCTGTGGACGGATATTTCTCGGCAGCAAATCCTCTAACCAAATACTAGTAACTTATATTGGCAGTTTTCTAGGGAGTACTCTTTTCTGAAAGAAGCACCAATCTATTTTTCTTTATTTGTACGCAGTGTCACAACTTTGACCCAAAGGTCCAGAGCTATTTTAGGGTGATTGGCGTAGTACTTGGAGACTGATTGTAAGCATGGATTTCATTAGTTGTCACACTAATTGTAAGTATGAGCAGGTGGAAGATTAGGTTAGTGTGAAACTTACCTTAAACCCTACCGCCGGCGTTGAAACGAGACGAGTGTCAAGGGAACCATGGAGAACGGCGGGGAAGCGACGTCGCGCCATCCGACCTCCTCTTCCAGTGGGAGAACGAATACTCCTGTGGCTCCGGCTGGCTCTACACCCTCACGAACGACACACCATACTCGATCGATTCGTTATCCTCTAGGTGCTCGACCTTTGACCTGTACGCCCACCACCTCCGCCTGACTGTCGCCTTGGGCGAATCTGTCTGCTCCATCGCCCAGAGGAGATACTCGATGAACTCGGAGGACTGCGGCGTGACTGCCGCCGAGGAGTACATGTACATCGCTGCCCTCATCGCCGTTGTCTCTCTCTTTTGCATACATTGCCACATGGCCCTCACCGTCCTTGAAATCTCCCACTCATTGTCAAACCAAGTAAGGATCTCCTTCAACCTGGCTAACTTTGCCTGGTCGCCGCCGATGATCTGCTGATTCCCTACTGCATCCTCTCCATAAATGTCCTTCTGAGTGGTATGGTGCTAGCTTTGGAAGATGGGAGGAGAGACTGTGGTCTTGCAATAGAGAAGAGGGAGAGGAGAGACGGTGGTTTTGGAATTGAGATGATGGAGAGGAGAGGAGGTGGTTTTGCGATGGAGAAGAGGGAGAGGCGAGATGGTGGTTTTGGAATGGAGATGATGGAGAGGAGAGGAGGTGGTTTTGCAATGGAGAAGAGGGAGAGGAGCGTGCGGCAGTGATTTAGGATTGGACAAGAGGGTCGGCGCTCTGTGAGTGGATCAAAATCAAAATAAATTTACCCTTCAATTAAGAAAACGACCCCACATTAACTAGTCTCCCTTTTATTCTAGGTCATATTTGACCATGATTTTTGCAAATAAAATATATGTTATACGTTGCAAAAATAATATAATTTGAAAGTACATTCAGATACGAACCAAACGATACAATTTTTGGTGACATGCATTCACATTTTGCTTGTCAAATACAGTACATGGTCAAACTTTGACCCAAAATACGCAAAACAAAAAAATACTTCCAAGACCAGTGCCGCTCTTCCGTTCTGCTCCTCTTAAACCACCGCCGCTCCTCTCCTGTTCCAATCTAAATCCAGCGCCGCTCCTCTCCTCTTCCATTTCAAAACCACCACCCCTCCTCTCCTGTTCCAATCCAAAACCAGCGTCGCACCTCTCCCGTTCTAATCCAAAACCAGTGCTGCTCCTCTCCTCTTCCATTCAAAAACCACCGCCGGCGAGTGAAGGTGCTATGGAGAAGTAGATCGATGGAGGAGTATAACCGATACGTGAGGATCGGAGACGGCGATCCTGTGAAGCAAGCTAGGATGTTGGAGATACAATCTTGGTTTGACAACAAGGACCAACTAGCGGCGACGGCGACATCCATGGCCAAATATCTGCAACAGAGTGAAAAGGCGGCGATACTCCCGGAGGGAGTCACGCGGGAGTACATAGAGCTGCTCCTCTGGGCCATGGAGCGAACAGATTCACCGAATCCGACCGTGAGGGAGCAGTGGTGGGAGTATCGATCCCAGATGGAGCATCCGTGAGAGATTTAAGGATCGAGCATCTACAGGGTGCCATTTGTGAGGGTGTCGTGCCAGAGCAAGCCGATGGAGTCTTCGTCGACCGAACCCAACTGCAAGAGAGAAAAGCAGTTGGCCCGACAATGCGTCCCGGACATCCTCTCCCTCGCCGTTCACATCGTCTCACAGGGCGGTTGTCTTCCACCGAGGAATAGGAGGGGACTGCCCCCTAGCCCAATAGTCGGGCAGGTTGTGAATTGTCAGGAGGAGCTTAGGATTGTCAGTATTTGCAGGTTGTGAATTGTGTTTTGTGTTGTGTATTTTGAGAGTACTTTCGGATATGAATGTCTTTTGAATTTCAGATTTGCAGTATTGAGCATATGAAGTATTTTATAATTCTAGAGATCTATTTTTAGCACCTAAAAAAATATAGTTTCATAGGAATATAAAAGTGTAGACAATGTGATTCTCAAAGAAGAAACTGGAAGTTTCAGTTTCAGATAAGAAACGGCAAGTTCAGTTTCAGATAAGAAACTGCAACTTTTAGAGGCAGAGCATTTATATTTACATGGCCTTTTCAAACAGGGTTAACATCATGTTGGAAGATTTATTCATGGTCGAAAATGGAACTACCAGCCAGTCAACATCATGCTGATCAACATTCATGCATAGCACATCTTCATATGATGAACAGACAAAAATATATGCTATTTTCAAAATGCCCACACAATGTCGAGTGTGCGAAAAACAGAGAAACGAGGGACAAAGTTTTGCCAAGTGTTGGACGTGGTGTGTGTAGATGAAAATGGGGACCCACATGTCAATAAAGGCAGAGGCAAAAAAATCTGAGATATTTTCCCTGCACAGGTGGAATCGAACCCGGGAGGAACAGCTGTCGGGTAGTGTCACTTGGCCGCTAGGCTAGTTGAGTAGTTTCATTACTAATAAGGCACTTCCTCAGGTGGTTGGATCTCCTCCTGTGCCTTTGTGCACTCGCTGCGACACCGCTGTCTGCCGTTGTGAACATGCTGAACAAACGAGAGGAATCTGGAGAGGACTGTATGTGGAAAGGCAGACAGTCAGGACCCACCAGGTCTATGGTCGTACGCAAGCAAGTGCCTCATCAAAAAACTACCTCCTCATAATGCTATACTGACGTTGGGGCCCACAGGTTTGTCAACATAGTTACATTTTCTAGGTGCTTCAACATAGTTACTATAGGAGATAAATTCACAACGAAGCCGGGGAGCTGGCAGGTATCATTTATTATCACTGGGGCAGCAAGTATCAGCTGGGTTTTGGGCTGCCCCGTCTAGGCTTTCTTTCTTAACATGCGCAGCCCACGACATGCCAGCTTGTATTTTCTTGAGGGTCATCATGTATTTACCAGCCTGCGGACCTCCCATCCGAGGTTTTATTTTTCCTGAAACATTGGCAGCCCAATTTATGTATTTTTTTTGAAGAAAACGCAGAGGTCTGTTCTATTTTTCTATATAAGAATAGGAACGTCTGGTCCAACTTATGTTTCCCTCCTAACTATATTATATATATTTAAATTATTTTATTTGTTATTATATATTATTGTTATTGTCATCATATACTTAACAGATACTTACATATGTAAGAAAACAATATGCCACATCTTATTAACTTATAAAAATAATTTCTTAATAATAAAATCCTGGATTTTTTGGCAACGAAAATCCTAGTGATTGTGTACAAAAGCTTGATAAGATTTAAGGACCAATGTAATAATATATCACTTATTATTTAAATATATTTATAAGAAAATGCTCAACCCTTGTTTATGTTTAGATACATTGCTGGCCCAAACCAACATTATAATTAGAATCAGCCTAGCAAAATCGTGTATTTCGAGAAAGTGCAAATGGCCTGTAATTTTTTAGGAAAAAATGGGCCACATGAACGCTACATTATTTGTTCACCCAACCCAGCTAATGGACTGTAATTCAAAAACAAAAAATATCAAATTGACTGTAAATTCTAAAAAATGGGTTGAATACGTGCCACATTTTTGGGGGCTGAAATGTAGGCCAATAGGTCGAAGCCAACGCAAGTCATTGCCAACTTAGTCAACAAATGATTCTGACATCGTTAGCCATTGGATTTACATCCAACGACCGACATCCATCTTCAATCTCTCGTCTTCTTCCTCTAGCGCCGCCGGGACCACCTGCTCCTGCCTCCTGTTGCTAGCAGCTCTGCTTAGCATGCTTCGCTTTGAAGAGCTACTCCACCGTTGGCCAGGCCATCCCTCCACCCCTCCACACCTCCTGTTTTTCTCCACCAACTGCTGAACCACACCGCATCAGAACCAGTTAACCCCCATACACCTCTCCGTCTGCGACTCTACTCCCGCGTCTTCCCATGTCTGGCACCTTGTTGTCCGAGGCCTCACCGTCGTCCACCACCTTGGATGCTCTCGGCACGGAGTGGTCAACATGGTCAACAAACGACACCAACTGAAGTAGACTGTGCGTGGAGAGGCTGATAGCTGGGTCCACGGCCGCACACAAGGAAATGCCTCCTTATTACGCGCAAAATAATGATTCCTCCACCTGACAGCTGGGACGCACTGGAAGGGCCTCTGTATTTCATGAAAAAAAATTCCCCCGCTGACAAGTTGGACCCACCAGCTATATCTTCGCACGCAAGGAAGTGCCTCCTTATTACGCACAAAAAATGAATACCACCTACTAGCTGGGACCCACCATAGTGGGAGGCTGACTTGTGGGCCAACTAAGTTGACGAGGACGGAGGGCTTTGTGAACTTAGTCAATATGAACAATTCTAGCTCCAGTGACCGTACGATGTCCATCCAACGGCCGTAGTGCTTCTTCAACCTCTGGTCTTCTTGCTCCAGCCGCCCAAACCAGTGCCGGTCGTGCCGCATGCTCCTGCCTCCCGTGGCTGGCTGTGATGCCACGGAGGCCTCACCCCCCTACTACTCCCACCATTGGCCAGACCATCCCTCTACTCATTCATCCCCCTATTATTCTGCGGCGACGGTAGCCTCACACAGCAGCCGAACCAGTGAACCCTCATACTCCTCTACACGTGGGCATCCACTGCCGCCTCTTCCCCGGCTCCGCGTCGTCCCCTTTCTAGGCCTCGCCGTCGTCCACCACCCTGGTGCTCTTGGTGCGGCGTGGTCAACGTGGTCAAGGAACGACTTCCACCGGAAGAGTACTTGTGACGCCCTCGATTCAATCGTACACTAATCATACACGCAAATGTGTACGATCAAGATCAAGGACTCATGGGAACATATCACAACACAACTCTAGACACAAATTAAAATTATACAACCTTTATATTACAAGCCAGGGGCCTCGAGGGCTCAAATACATAAGCTCGAATACACAAGAGTCATCGGAAGCAACAATATCTGAGTACAGACATAAGTTAGACAAGTTTGCCTTAAGAAGGCCAGCACAAAAGCATCTACGATCAAAAAGGCAAGGCCTCCTGCCTGGGAGCCTCCTAAATACTCCTGGTCGTCAACAGTCTCCACGTAGTAGTAGGCATCTGTGGTGGCATCTGGCTCCTGGGCTCCGACATCTGGTTGCATCAACCGAAAAGAAGAAGAAAGGGGGAAAGGGGGAGCAAAGCAACCGTGAGTACTCATCCAAAGTACTCGCAAGAAAGGATCTACACTACATATGCATCGTTATCAATGAAATGGGATGTATCTATGGACTGGACTGCAAAATGCCAGAAGGGAAGGGGAAAGCCTAGCCTATCAAAGACTAGCATCTTCAAGCAGCTCAAAGCATCTTGCAGCATCAGAAGAGATAAGAGTAGCATAAAGTAAAGTAGTAGTGGTGTTATCAACCTCGGCCAGAGATCCTTTCACGACTCCCTGCGAGAAAGCAATCCCAGAGCCATACTATCCATTTCTCATCACAATCCATTTCTCACCACAAGTATCCAGTTCTAGTTGTATTGATCGGGATACAACTCCAAGTGTCCGTTACCGTAGGACAGGCTATTGATAGATGTTTTCTTCCCTACAGGGGTGCACCAACTTACCCACCATGCTCGATTAACTCCGGCCGGACACACTTTCCTGGGTCATGCCCGGCCTCGGCCAAACAATATGCCGCAACCCAACCTAGGCCTAATAGAGAGGTCAGCATGCCGTTCTAAATCTATGCCCCCAGGGGTCTTGGGCCATCACCCCGGGAACTCCTGCACGTTGCTGGGCGGCCAGTGAGCAGACCAAGCTACCTCCTTAAAAATGCAGGTGCTTACGCAGTCCAACCTGGCGCGCGCCGCTCAGTCACTGACGTCTATTAAGCTTCGGCTGATGCATACGACGTAGAACACCCATACTATGCCCACGTGATGCTTAGTGCTATCAGGACAGAGGCCCCTCGGATCAAATATCCAAACCGTTAATGTGTTGGTAGTGCGGTCACGAGCAGAGACTCATGAAAGATGTGACCCCGTCGCCCCATCTCGAGGACTTGCGGCAAGGGCTAAGAATGCCCGGCCACGCCTCGTATTCAACTCTCGGGTACCCTGCTGGTCATCCCGTCTACACATCACTCGCGGCTACCCCTCAGGGTCGACCCGCCTTTCCAAGTAACAGTTGTAAAGTCCAAGTATCTGTGTGTCCAAACATCAAGGGGAAAACCCGAGGAATCACCCGTGGTGAATTCCACTCTACGTAATCATCAAGGTGAACATAAGAGGAACCACCCTCGAGGTTCACACTTGAGGGGTTGCACGACAGAGTCGTATCGCAAGTGGTTAAGGAGGAAATCACCCTCGATGACCACGACCGAATAGCTACACTACAGAGATCTCATCAGGACTGATGTATGAGGTTCCACCCTCGGCACTCGATGGTAACTCTGCAGAGTCAAGCAACAAAAGGGGCGTGATGTGATGTGAGGTGTCGGGCTCTGGTCGTCGATCACATTGATCGAGTCGTCAATGATGAAGTAGGGGCAACAAGGACAGGGTGGGGGTCACTGATGGATCACTAACCAACCTATACTAAGCAATTTTGGATAAGCAGGTAAGGTAACAATAAGCAGGTTACAAAAGCAGGCTATGCATCATAATAGGAGCAAACAATAATAGTAGCAAAATCTAATGCAAGCATGAGAGAATGGAATGGGCGATATCGGGATGATCAAAGGGGGGCTTGCCTGGAAGCTCTGCTGAAAGGGAAGAAGGTTCATCATCGACGTAGTCGATCACAGGGGCATCATCAGTCTCGGGGTCTACCGAAGAGAAGAGGGGGAAGAAACAGTAAATATAGAGCAAACAGAGGTACCACTAAGCATGACAAGACGATAAGCAGAATTAGGGTCGACCTAACGTAGTACTGCACGATATAGATGAAGGGGGAATTCAACCGGGAATGTATTCCCAGTTCTGGACCTGTGTCAAACAGATGACCGGAGGGGGAATGTTCCTTCTTTATCATGCTAGGGGCATGTGACAGATGAACAAACCGCATAGTCGGATTCGTCTCGTCGTTCTGAGCAACTTTCATGTACAAAGTATTTTCATTCGAGTTACGGATTATTTTGTATGATTAAACACAGAATTACACAATATTCTGGAATTAACAAATTTAAATTAAATGGAAAATAGGGTTATGACATCAGCCTGACGTCGTCATGACGTCAACAATCAACAGATCTGTTGACTTGGTCAAATTGACAACCGGGGCCCACTATCATTGACCTAATTAATTAAGCAGGTTTAAATTAATTAAACTAGTTCTTTAGGCTAACTAAGCAAGGTTAATTAAGTTAGTTAATTCACTATTTAATTAATCAATTAATTAATTATTTTATATTTATTTATTTATTTTAATTAACCTTTTTTTACACATGGGCATGGGGCCCCTTGGCCAGTGGCCCAGGACTTAGCGGGGCGGGCGTGGCCATGCGGTTGCCGGGCACGGGAGCCGCCCGTTAGGGCGCCCGCCCATGCCACCAGGGGAGAGGGCTGCGGGCGTCGGGGTGTGGGCCAGTGCGGGAGGAGCGGCGCGGGGTAGCTAGAGGCGGTGCGGCGCTCGGCAGCGGGCGGCGCGGCAGGCCGGACAACGAGCGGCTAGGAGAGGCAGTGCAAGAGAGGCTGGGTGTCGGGGCAGGGCTGCGCAGGAAGGCAGCAGAGCAGCAGCACCGTTGCGGCGAGCAATAGAGTTGTGCGGCAGTAGCAGCGCAACAACGGGGTAGCGGCGGTGGTAGGCGGCGCGGAAGGCAGGTGCGGCGAGCGTCGGGCGAGGCCGCGCGGAGCAACGATGGGGGGGGGGTTGCGGGTGAGTGACATGGCCGTCAGGGCGCAGTGGCGCGGCATGGACGACGGGGAACACACGGGAGCGCGGATCGGGTGGCATCGATGACGAAGAGGGAGAGGGGAAGCGGAAGACGGCCCTGTAGAGGTGCTAAAGCATGCTCGGGGAGGGGTGGAGTTGCGTCAGGGCGATGGGTGGCGCCGTCGTGGGCCCTTCCAGATCCAGGAACGAGGAGGAGAACCGGGCTGCGAGGAGGAGGTCGAGGAGCACGGCGGCGGTCCGGTGACGGGGTCAGGCATGTCGAGGCAGCAAGGGCGACGGTGGTCGGGGTCGCCACCGGGGTCATTGCCCCGACCCAGAAGGGAACCGGGAGAGTGGGGGAGTGCATGTGGAGTGGGGGTAGTGGTTTAGGTCACGGGAGCGGGAGGGGTAAGGAGGCAACGGGGTGGGTCGGCCTGTGGGGGTGGCTGACTGGTCGGCGGGGTTTAGGCCCGGTGGGGAAAGGGGGGGAGTTCTTTTTCTCCAATTTGTATTTCTTTTATTTTTGATCAAAATGATAGCTACTATTTTGGATAGAAACAAGGCATCAAATGATTTTTGTCGAGTGTGAAACTTAGCAAATAGTTCAGGCACAATATTGTGGTGTTGCCTAAAAAGTTTCAGGGCGAAAGGAATTGTTCATGCTTTTTTAGAGATTGGAAAGGTCATTTAATACGATGTTGGACCACTAAATAATTTCCAGGGGCACTTTTGGAATCCAAAAGAGGTTGGTTCCAACATGACAAATATCCAGGGATTATTTGCCACACTTTGAACATTTTAGTTTTCATGTTTGGCAAATTTGAAATTTGACTTTAAATTTGAGTTTGAATATGAACAGTGATTTGGATCAAGTGAGGATTAGCAACAGTAATGTGATGATGTGGCACCATTAACGAAGGATTACTGTAGCTTAATTATCCGGGTATCACAATTCTCCTCCACTACTAGAAATCTCGTCCCGAGATTTAAGGAGTGAAATAAGAGGGAAGCTATCAGAACGGATGTCTGAAAGGATCGGCATCTGATAGTTATCTCAAGGAAGGAGATTTTAGAAGCACCAAGAAATGTATCGAGAGTGCTATAAGGAGGTTCAACAAGTTTCAACGAGGTAGGCATCCAGCGGATGCCTAAAATAAGTGATGATGGGTTTCAGAGCAATGAAGAATAATGTTGCCTTTGATACTAGAATGAAACATGGGGAGGAAGTTGGCTCATGAATTACATACGAAGCCAAGTGCAAAGAATGTTTCGAAATCAAGGTTGTATATGAGAGTAAGGTTTTGATCCCGTGGAACTATGGGTTATCGGCCCACCATGTGGGTTAAAAGCGGGAAGGGTACTAACATTTTGCACGATCATGATAGCAAGGCAGGTCATAGGATAGCCTGTCAATAATGTTGGCAAAAATGTTGGTACCAAGGGAGAGGGGCAAAGAGAACCATTTTCCTCCTCGTTAAGACGAGGAGGACCAATAGGAAAAGTTCTCATCCATCGGTGGTTACCGGAATGTCATCAACAATAGTCACAATGTCTTACTGATAGAGCTTGTACACCGAGGTGTTTACGTGATCAGGGAATTATTTCTGCTTATAACATATATAGATCACAAGAAAGGTTAAACAAACCAATGGAAAGGAAAATGTGTTTAAGTGTAACTTTTCCCAAGGAAAAGTAGAGCATGTTATACATGTTAGATCCACAAGTACATCACCATTTGGATAAAGGGGCAAGGGAATTCATGATGTTATCCATACAACGGTGTTTGGATAATAGAGCAGGATACATTTTGGCAATGCACTTCCAATGTTCTTGTTGTTGTTAGGCGTACCACAATCATGCTTCGACGTAACATTAACATGGTGTTTCAAGCAAGATTGAATCTGAAGGTCACAGGAAGTACAAAGGAACAATTCCAAGAATGTTAAGGAATGTAAGATATAACCAAAACATGACCAAGTCTGCATTGGCAGGAAGTCAAGGTTGGTGCCGATGACAACACGAATCATCGACGGGCAAGGATGGTATTTCTCCTTAAGAATTTGATTGATATCTTAGAACAAGGCAGTATATTGATGGTGATCACGACAAATTTCATCGAGAGGCTTTATGAAGATGCCATCGAGCAGCAATGACATCAAGCAAAAGGAATGATGAAGCGAAGGCTATTGGAACCACTGATACGACACAAGCTCGGATTCAAACTAGTTGTTCAAGGTGGAAAGATAAGATGAGGAAGATCGACGTAAGCTTCGCTCATCGTTGAAAAGTTGTGCTCTGGGAATAAGGACCAGGTAGCACAGTTAAAATTAGCATGATAATGATATAGTCGATCAGGCTAGGAATGATGTGACGGAGTATGACTCCAATAAGAATTCACAAGAGGTAGTGCAATGACACAATATCCTCGAGATAACAAGGGCAATACTTTTAGGTAGATCGGAACATAGGTTGGACAGGTGAAATGATCTAAATAGGACAAGTATTTTATCTTGTCCGGAATATGGAGTCAAGGAGAAAATATGGTTGGAACTACGATTGCAAAGGATCAATTCACAGATACAAGATTAACTTATACCAAAGAAATAATTATTTTTACGAGCAGCTTCCATGATAAGTTCTATATCTGGTCCATGGGCATGAACACAAAGGTTCAAGGTCGACTCCCACTTCTTCACTGCATAACCTTTCATTCACTCCTCGTTTTCGAAGAAATTGTAGTGCAGAGGATTTATCTAGCGAAGTACCAAAAGAGTATGACCCATAGAGATTTTTGGGTTCGCACAAATTAGGGAAAGCATTAGTTCAACCCGTCGGGGCATCTTAGGAACATTTGCAAAAACTTCAGAGGTAATTAACTCAAGCTTGGAAGAAGAGCATGGTTGTTAAAGCAGAGAATACAATTTACCAAAGGCAATATGTATTAGGGGAAGAGCTCACAAAATTTCAAATATGAAGGACACTACCGGATAATAATCCAACAAAGGATTCAGCGGTCCTCAATAGATCTGATGTGAGTATCAGTACTCAATCAGAAGAAGGAAAGAATGCAAAGGCAATGTATTATAGAAACATCTGAATAAGTCGATGCTTAAATGCAAAGAAATTATGATTTCCAAATTAGAAGATCAGAAGAAGGCACTCTGATTGAAAGACAAGTAAGTTGAACAGATATAGATAGACAATCAATTATGGTTTGGTTTGTTGAGAACCAGCTCATGTGCGGAGTGACGTCTGAGACGAAGGGATGAATTCTAGTTTCGACTGAAGCTTGGGACCATTCACAAACAAATCGAATCAAAGGCTCAAGAAGACGATGACAAAGGATACTAGTGAATATTGCTAGACATATGGAAAGTAATCATAATGCGAGCAGGCAAGTATTTGTAGAGCAAAAGCTGGCAAAGGATTATCGAAAGATCGAATAGGATTTCAAAGTGTCTTGCGAATCACAAGAACAATTAGGAATGAACAAATAATTGAAGTGGGAATAATTATTCATAGGAGTATTCATGCGGCAAGGAACTGCAAGGCAGTAAGCTCAAAGGATTCTCGGGACAACGGAGAGTATTTTGGGGATGAAGGTATGGACGATAATTGTAGGTCGTTATCCATAGGGGTTGACAGTGGAAGGGAGTAAAAAAAGAGATGAGCACAAGTTCTCGAGCGAACATCGGAGAGTATCTTTGAAGTCTTCTGGTGAAGTAGGCGATCATCTAGAATGAAAGGGCTCTCCGGAAGGAAGTAGTTGCGAGAACCTAGCGTTAGAGTTAGTAAAATCATTTTACCCAAATAGAAGAGAGATCGGAGTCCTAGATATAGATGAGGAGTAAAAGATCCTAATACCACCCAATGGGGACATGGGCCTGTAAGGCACACAACCATGTTAGTAAAAGTTTTGTAGTGACTAGACTCGACTTCGGCCAAGGAATTGGAAAGGGGGCTACCTATAGGCAATCGGCTCTGATACCAACTTGTGACGCCCCCGATTCAATCATACACTAATCATACACGCAAATGTGTATGATCAAGATCAAGGACTCGCGGGAAGATATCACAACACAACTCTAGAGACAAATTAAAATAATACAAGCTTTATATTACAAGCCAGGGGCCTCGAGGACTCGAATACATAAGCTCGAATCCATAAGCTCGAATACACAAGAGTCAGCAGATGCAACAATATATGAGTACAGACATAAATTAGACAAGTTTGCCTTAAGAAGGCCAGCACAAAAGCATATACGATAAAAAAGGCAAGGCCTCCTACCTGGGAGCCTCCTAATTACTCCTGGTCGTCAGCGGTCTCCATGTAGTAGTAGGCTTCTGCGGTGGCATCTGGCTCCTGGGCTCCGACATCTGGTTGCATCAACCGAAAAGAAGAAGAAAGGGGGAAAAGGGGGAGCAAAGCAACCGTGAGTACTCATCCAAAGTACTCGCAAGCAAGGATCTACACTACATATGCATCGGTATCAATGAAGTGGGGTGTATATGTGGACTGGACTGTAGAATGGCAGAAGGGAAGGGGAAAGCCTAGCCTATCAAAGACTAGCATCTTCAAGAAGCTCCAAGCATCTTGCAGCATCAGAAGAGATAAGAGTAGCATAAAGTAAAGTAGTAGTGGTGTTATCAACCTCGGCCAGAGATCCTTTCACGACTCCCTGCGAGAAAGCAATCCCAGAGCCATACTATCCATTTCTCATCACAATCCATTTCTCATCACAAGTATCCAGTTCTAGTTGTATCGATCGGGATACAACTCCAAGTGTCTGTTACCGTAGGAAAGGCTATCGATAGATGTTTTCATCCCTGCAGGAGTGCACCAACTTACCCACCACGCTCGATTAACTCTGGCCGGAAACACTTTCCTGGGTCATGCCTGGCCTCGGCCAAACAATACGCCGCAACCCGACCTAGGCCTAATAGAGAGGTCAGCACGCCGGTCTAAACCTATGCCCCCAGGGGTCTTGGGCCATCACCCCCGGAACTCCTGCATGTTGCGTGGGCGGCTGGTGAGCATACCTAGCTACCTCCTTAAAAAGGAAGGTGCTTACGCAGTCCAACCCAGCGCGTGCCGCTCAGTCGCTGACGTCTATTAACCTTCGGTAGATGCATACGACATAGAATGCCCATACTATATGTCACATCCCTAGTCTGGTATGACCTAGACTAGCTAGTCATTTGTGCATCATGTTTAAATCTCATTTTAAATTTGAAATGAGGATTGGTGGAACCCTCAGAATCATTTTTGAAAATGACCCAAATAAAAATTTCTCCAAAAGGGTCCAAGAAAATGCTCATGTTGCTCTCTGAAAATATTGGACAGAGATAAAAATCAAACCAATATTTTTAGGAGCTCATGGATATTTAATTTTGGCCATTTGGATTAATCCGATAATTATTTGCTTTGGAAATATATTGTTATATATATGAAATATGGTCCAAAAATTATGCCATTTATAAAGGAGCTCTGGAATAATATATCTAGCTCCTGCAAAAATTGGCATAAGGTAATAAAATGATTTAATATTTTATTAAATCAAAACAAATGTTAGAAAAATTAGAAAACAAAAATAAAAGAAGGAGGGGCTTAACTGGGGCTCACCCCTGTGCAGCCCAGCCGCAGCAGGCCGGCCCAGCCAGCAGGCGGCCCAGCCCGCCTCCTCCTCTGTCGTCTTCGTCCTCGACAGAGGGAGGGGAGCGTGCCCGGCGCGCGCGCGCGCCACCGCGCCACGCCACCACCCTCCCTGCCTGCCTGGCGGCCTTCTCGTCGCCCTCGATGCCCCGGACGACGCCACGCAGCCACCCCGACCCCCTCGCACTCTCCCTCGCCCTCCTTCTCTCCCCCTGCTCTCTCTCTCTTTCACCCGAAGCACTGCCGCCGCCGCAGCTCACCACCGACGCGCTCCCCGCCGTCCCCTCGCCCCTCCGTAGAGTCCCCGAGCTCCGCCGCGACCCCCTCTCCCTCCTCACCGAGCAAGCAACCCAGGCGAGCTCCGCTCCATCGCAATCGCCGTCGTCTTCAAGCTCCGGCCGACGAGATCGCCGTCGTCGCTCCGGCTGCCCCAAGCCTTCCCCGAGCTCGCCGACGACGCCGTTGGATCCGCGGTGAGCTCCGCCGCCGTTTCCCTCTCTTCTCCCCTTCGTTCCCGCGCCGTAGCACCGTTCCCCACCACGGCTGAAGCCTCTCGCCGCCGTCCATGTTGCCGTCGCCGTCTCGGCCCGCCTCCGCCCAAACCGAGCATCCCTTCGCGCTCCCGGTGCCACGAGGGTGCCGCCGAGCCCCTCAGGTGGCCTCCCCGTGCCCCGCAGCCCGATCCCGCTCGCGCCCGAACTCCGGCCGCCGCCCAAGTGGTCGCCGCCGTCAATCTAGGCCATCTCCGGTGAAACGGAGGGCACCAGTGGGTGCGCGCGAGCCCCAGCTTCCCGCACGTGCCTTCCGCTGCTCGATTGGGCGCCGGAGTGGAAATCCCGCGCCCTCCGCCGCGTTTGCTGCCGCCGGCGGCTAAACGCCGGCGTATTAGCCCCGGTTGACCAGGGGGTTTGACCTCCCCTGGCTCAATGACAATGGGGCCCGTCCCTGCTAATTCGAGTTTAGGATTAGTTTAAAATTAATCAACTCTGTTAATTAACCCTGACACTGACAGTGGGCCCCAGTGCCACTAATCTTTTAATTAGGATTAAACTAACCCTGTTTAACCCCTTGTCACTAACGTGTGGACCCCACACGTCAGGTTTGACCCCAGCCAGCCGCAGTTGACCGCTGACGTCGTGCTGACGTCATGCTGGCGCAATATTTATTTCTGGATTTAAATTAAATCAGAAAATTCCAGAAATTGTTTTAAACTTCAAAAATTCATAACAATTCAACCGTAGCTCAGATTAAAATAATTTATATATGAAAATTTTTCAGAAAAATGTAATCTATCCATCTGTACTAGTTTCATGCATGACAAACCAACTTATACATGCTTAATATGAGAAAACACATTATGGCATATATAGGAGCTTAATTTGGAGATGCATTTGAACCTTTGGTTCAAATGGACTTCAAACCAAATGAATACTAGTTGCATTAGCTCAAACAACATCACATCTTCATGCCATGTTCATGCATCATATTGTTGCATATGTTTGTGTATTGATTGCCGGCACCGTTCCTTCTCGATAGGTCTTGCTCCGGAGACCGTTCCAGAGTACCTGTCTGTGAAGCAGTGCCTCCTCTGTTGATTTACCAGGCAAGCAAACCCCCTTGTTCATTTCGATAAAACCCTACTCTCTCGCTCCTGCTCTCAGTTATTGCATTAGGACAACAACGATTCATCTGCTACTTTGTGCTGCGGTAGTTGAACCCATTCCTCTGCATGACCTGTCATTGCCACAGTAAATAGTTGAAAACCACTAGCATGTGTAGGAGTTGATTGAAGCCACTGATGTGTTCCTACCATGCTATGCCTGCTATTGCTTAGAGTTGTGTCAGGTCTGATTCATTGGGAATGAATTGGAGTGTCACGATATGTTCTGATGCTGAGAGTGAAGTGTGTGAACACGATTTGGTAAAGGTAGCGGTGAGAGGCCATGTAGGAGTACATGGTGGGTTGTCTCACTGGATCCGTCCTTAAGCACTGAGTTCTATGTATGTTGTCCAATGACTCGATACTACCACACATTGGGCTCCGGGCGCTCCAAGCCCTCTCGACTTATTAACCAACTTGATCTCTGTCTAGGAGTCGCAACTAGTTTCTGGTGTTTGTAGGTAGTGTTAGTAGTCTACCAAGTGGCACCCGGCCAGGTGGGCTTGGGACAGACTAGGCACAAGTGGCACGGTGTACCAAGCGTAGATCCATCCGGCGAGGTGGGCTCGGGAACCCTGCACACATCGTTTGGGGCCGTGAGTGAAACCCCGGCCGGATCTCCTTGCGGATGGAACCCGAATAGGTGATAAACCTGGATTAGAGTCTTGTGTGGTTAGTCAGGTCGTGGCCGACACCCTCGCCAGGCTTCCGCTTGAAGGTTGCCGAGATACATGACTTGTACATGGCGGTAAGTGGCGAGAGCGTGTGTGAAGAAGTACACCCCTGCAGGGTTAACATGATCTATTCGAATAGCCGGGTCCGCGGTTATGGACTTCTTGGATGCTTACATGGTACATAGACAACTTGAAGTGGATACTCTAAAATGCTCAAGACAAGTGTGAGTGCTATGGATGGCCTTCTCGTAGGGAGACGGGGATGAATCCATAGTAGTGTATTGTATGGTGATTAGTGGACTCGTGTACGTTGTCTCACCTCCAGAGTTTCTGGTAGTCGTAGAACAAGATAGCCACAGAGTCAAAGCTGGCTTGCTGCAACTAAACCCCACATTACCCTCTTGATACAAATGCATGTACGATAGGATCTGATGTAAGTCTTGCTGAGTACCTTTGTACTCATGTTGCTTTATTTATGTTTTTGCAGCGGAGACTTCGGTCTTACTAGTGTTCTCGTGGACTTCGACTAGTAGCTAGTATCTCAGCTACGATTTTGATCGGAAGTTGTAGATAGTCAGGCTTTCAGCCTTTTTCATTTATAGATGTCTGTACTCAGACATGTAATGCTTCCGTTTGTTGCTTGATTGCTCTGACTGTTGGGTCATGTGACCCCTGTTTGTAATAATGCTATGATGGCTCTTCTGAGCCTTAATCTATATGATTGTTGAGTTATGCTGTGATGCCATGTTGTACAGCACATACTTGCATGTTATGCGTACGTGTAATGTGTATTGCTATGTGTGGGATCTGACTATCTAGTTGTTTATTCTTAGTAGCCTCTCTTACCGGGAAATGTCTCCTAGTGCTTCCACTGAGCCCTGGTAGCTTGCTACTGCTCCGGAACACTTAGGCAGGCCAGCATGTGTCCTTCTTCGATCCTGTGTCTGTCCCTTCGGGGAAATGTCACGCGATGAATACCGGAGTCCTGCTAGCCCGCTACAGCCCGGTTCACCGGAGTCCTGTTAGCCCAGTGCTACAGCCTGGATTCACTCGTTGATGACCGACACGTTCGATGCTGGGTCATGGATGCCTGTCCCTGTAAGTTAGTGCCACTTTGGGTTTACGACTAGCCATGTCAGCCCGGGCTCTTTATCATATGGATGCTAGCGACACCATCATATACGTGTGCCAAAATGCGCAAACGGTCCCGGGCAAAGGTAAGGCGACACCCGTGGGGATACCGTGCGTGAGGCCGCAAAGTGATATGAGGCGTTACATGCTAGATCGATGTGGCATTGAGTTGGGGTCCTGACAGCGCTGGTATCAGAGCCTGACTGCCTGTAGGATTACCAAGCCAAACCGGTCGAAGTTGAGTCTAGAAATGCTTTAGTTATGTAAGGGAATTGATTGTGGGTTGGAACGTAAGGCTCTTTTTACTCCTTTACCTCATGGCCTTCTGATCTGAGTCGTCCTATCTTTCCTACGGGGTTAAGGAACTAGGCTTTCTCTTCCGTCTATCAGGATCACGTGTTACTACTCCGTAGTCCCATAGGATTGGTTGATCAGAGTCATACCCTAGTTTTGAGTATTTCCGGTGTAGTCTGTTTAGTATGATCTCAGAACCTTGAGTAATGTTGATGAGTATGTTACCACCCCATTTTTAGTAGGATGTCTCATTCTGAGCATTTTACTGCCATTATGCTGCCGAAATTTCCCTAGGAGTTCGAGAGATACTAATTCCTTGTCCTACATTCTACAGTCCATAGTTGATGCTGATTCCGTCCTTGGTTCGTTTCTCAGGATGTCATCAGCTAAGCGAAGTTCCGTTACTCGTAGCCAGAACCACGGAGATGGTAGGGATGAGGATCCTCCCGATCAGCCTTCGTTGACAGAGTTCATGCTAGAGATGGAGAGGAACAAGCGTGAGTCTAACCGCTTGTTGGCACGTATCGAGAAGAACACCGCACATCAGTTCAAAGGATCTGTGACCATTCATGACTTTATCCGCTTGCACCCACCCACCTTTCATCATTCCATTGAGCCACTCGATGCAGATGACTGGCTCCGTAGCATCACCCATAAGCTGCGTTCCGCGAACGTAGCTGAAGATGACAAGGTCACTTATGCCACATATCACCTGGAAGGTCCTGCTAGTCTTTGGTGGCAGAACTATGAGGCTATGCTTCCAGCTGGCCAGACTTCCACCTGGAGGGATTTCGTTGAGGCTTTTCGCGAGCATCACATTCCTGAAGCCCTCATTGATCGCAAGAGAGAAGAGTTCTGTAGTTTCACCCAGGGTAAGATGGCTGTTGATGCCTATAGTAGAGAGTTTGAGAACCTCGCCCGTTATGCCACAGAAGAGGTGTCCACGGACGCCAAGAAGCAGGCTAGGTTCCGGAAGGGTCTCAACCCCAAGTTGCATCGTGATCTCCACCTGCATCATTGTGATACATTCCAAGCCCTTGTGAACAAGGCCATTAATGCAGAGACAGCTCAACTCACTTACGAGGAGTCTCGTAAGCACACTCGTGCTTTGGGATCTTCCTCCGGTTCTAGCTCTCAGAAGCGCCGGATTTGGGTTCCAAACTCCGCTCTTCCACCCAAATATGTACCGAGGCCATCTTATGTGGCACCTCATCAAGTTCAGCAGTATGCTCCACCCAGGCCTATTGGTGGACCGCCTTCCAATGCAGGTCCACATCCTACCTCCAAGATTTGTTACAAGTGCGGAGAGCCAGGCCACATTGCCCGTATTTGCACTCAGACCAGAGTTGCTCCACCCCAGCCCGAGAAGTCTATTGGCCATGGTAAGCCATCACGCAAGATGATCAGTGCCAAGACAGCTCCCACTAAACATGGGCGTGTGCATCACGTCTCAGCTAAAGCCGCTCATGATGATCCAGATGTCGTTCTTGGTACACTCCTTGTCAACTGTCATCCGGCATCGGTTTTGTTCGATACTGGAGCGTCTCATTCCTTCATTTCTGAAAGCTATGCCCGCTTGCACGACATGTCATTTTGTGATATGCCCTCCCCACTACTTATTCAAACTCCTGGATCCAAATGGCAAACTTCTAGGATAAGTTATGGCAATGAAATCCTTGTGGACAGACTTGTATTCCTTGCTTCCTTGATATCTCTCAAGTCTTCGGATATTAACATCATCTTGGGTATGGACTGGATGACAGCTCATCATGCCAAGATTGATTGTTTCACCAGGTCTGTTCAGCTCACACACCCATCTGGCAAGATAGTCATTGTCTCCACTAGAGTTGCAAAGCGTCAGCTCTATTCCCTTAATGCCAGCCCTCTTCCAGACCTTGAAGATATCCCGGTAGTCCGTGACTTTCTGGATGTCTTTCCAGAGGAACTGCCAGGTGTTCCACCTGACAGAGATGTAGAGTTCGTCATAGATCTTATCCCAGGAACAGCTCCAATCTCCCAGAGACCTTACAAGATGGCACCCCTAGAACTAGCCGAGCTTAAGAAGCAACTTGATGAGTCCTTGAAAAAGGGTTTCATCCGTCCTAGCTCTTCTCCTTGGGCTTGCCCCGTCCTCTTCGTCAGGATGAAGGATGGTACGGATTGGATGGTTGTAGATTATCGCCCCGTTAATTTGGTTACGATAAAGAACAAGTATCCGCTCCCCAGGATCAACGACCTGTATGATCAGCTCGCTGGATCCTCAGTCTTTTCCAAGATGGATTTAAGGTTAGGCTACCATCAAATCAAGATCAGAAACGGGGACATTCCCAAGACAGCTTTTGTCACTCGTTATGGCCAGTACGAGTACACCGTCATGTCCTTTGGTCTAACTAACGCTCCAGCTACATTCTCCCGCCTGATGAACTCGATCTTCATGGAGTACTTAGATAAGTTCATCGTGGTTTACCTCGATGACATTCTTATTTACTCGAAGAACGAGGAAGAGCATGCCGAACATCTTAGACTTGTTTTAGAAAAACTCAGAGAGCACCGCCTTTATGCCAAGTTCTCCAAGTGTGAATTTTGGTTGCCAGAAGTGACCTACCTAGGCCACGTAATCTCTGGTAAGGGCATTGCTGTCAACCCCGAGAGAGTTCAGGCTGTTCTCGATTGGACTCCACCTGAGACCGTTAAACAAGTTAGGAGTTTCCTTGGGCTAGCCAGTTATTGTCGCCGCTTTGTTGAAAACTTCTCCAAAGTAGCCAAACCCCTCACGGAACTTCTCAAGAAAGATAAAAAGTTCGAGTGGTCCCCATAGTGTGAGTACAGTTTTCAGGAACTGAAAAGACGCCTGACTTCTGCTCCCATACTTGTGCCACCGGATTTCACTAAAGACTTTATTATCTACTACGACGCCTCACGACAGGGACTAGGTTGCATTCTTATGCAGGATCATCATGTGATTGCCTATGCATCTCGACAGTTGCATCCACATAGGAGAATTATCCTACACATGATCTAGAGCTTGCAGCCGTAGTCTATGCACTCAAGACCTGGCGACATTACCTTCTTGGTAAACGTTGCGAGATCTACACCGATCACCAGAGTCTCAAGTATATCTTCACCCAACCAGACCTAAACCTTAGGCAAAGACGTTGGTTGGAGTTGATCACAGATTATGATTTAGGGATTACCTACACCCCAGGCAAAGCCAATGTCATGGCTGATGCTCTAAGCCGTAAATCCTATTGCAACAATCTCATGTTGCAGCAAGGCCAACCACTTCTCCATGAGGAATTCTGTAAGCTTAATCTTCACATTGCTCCTCACGGGTTCCTTTCTACCCTGGTGGCGAAACCTGATCTTAAGGATCAGATTATCGCAGCTCAAAAGCAAGACACAGGAATTTCCCGGATCAAGAGAAACATTAAGAAGGGAGTTGGTGGATGTTTCACTATGGATGATCGTGGTGTTGTTTTCTTTGAGAATCGCTTGGTGGTTCCCAAGAATCAACATCTTCGACAACTGATTCTTAAGGAGGCGCATGAATCTCCTCTCACGATTCATCCCGGTAGTACTAAGATGTATCAGGACCTACGCCAGAGGTTCTGGTGGACTAGGATGAAGAGAGAAATCGCTGAGTTCATTGCTAAATGTGACGTTTGTCGTCGCGTTAAGGCAGAGCATCAAAGACCTGCTGGCACCCTTCAGCCCTTAGCTATTCCTGAATGGAAGTGGGATAAAGTTGGTATGGACTTCATCACCGGCTTTCCCAGGACCAAGAGAGGGAATAATGCTATCTTCGTAGTCGTTGATCGTCTCTCCAAAGTGGCGCACTTCCTACCTGTTCGAGAGAGTATCACTGCTAGTCAGCTTGCTGACTCATATATTTCTCGAATAGTGTCACTTCATGGTGTTCCACTAGAGATCAATTCAGACCGTGGCAGTCCTTTCACTTCTCATTTTTGGGAGAGCTTCCAAACTGCCATGGGAACCCATCTTTCTTTCAGTACCGCTTTCCACCCTCAATCAAGTGGTCAGGTGGAACGGGTCAACCAAATTCTCGAAGACATGCTTAGAGCTTGCGTTATCTCATTCGGTATGGATTGGGAGAAATGTCTTCCTTTTGCCGAGTTTGCCTATAACAATAGCTATCAATCCAGCCTCAAGAAAGCTCCTTTTGAGGTTCTCTATGGACGAAGATGTCGAACACCTTTGAACTGGTCAGAAACCGGTGAAAGACAATTCTTTGGACCGGACATGATCCAGGAGGCAGAAGAGCAAGTTCGCATCATTCGTGAGAATTTGAAAACAGCCCAATCTCGTCAAAAGAGCCAGTATGACTGTTGTCATAAGGAAGTGTCTTACGAAATTGGCGACAAGGCTTACCTTCGGGTTACTCCTTTGAAGGGTACCCATCGTTTCGGTATAAAGGGCAAGTTGGCTCCTCGTTACATTGGTCCTTTTCGTATTCTCTCGAAACGAGGAGAGGTTGCCTATCAATTCGAACTACCCCCACATCTTTCTCGAATTCATGATGTCTTCCACGTCTCTCAACTCAGGCGTTGCTTCTCGGATCCCATCCACGGAGTGGACCACGAAACGCTTGATCTCCAAGATAACCTCACCTACCGAGAGTACCCGGTTCGCATTCTTGATCAAGCAGAGCATGTCACTCGACGTCAGAACATCAAGTTTCTCAAAGTTCAGTGGTCTCATCATTCCGAGAGAGAAGCTACTTGGGAACGAGAAGATCGTCTTCGGTTGGAGTACCCCGCTTTTTTTTCCGTCGACCCCTGAATCTCGGGACGAGATTCTTTCAAGTGGGGGCGAGTTGTCACATCCCTAGTCTGGTATGACCTAGACTAGCTAGTCATTTGTGCATCATGTTTAAATCTCATTTTAAATTTGAAATGAGGATTGGTGGAACCCTCAGAATCATTTTTGAAAATGACCCAAATAAAAATTTCTCCAAAAGGGTCCAAGAAAATGCTCATGTTGCTCTCTGAAAATATTGGACAGAGATAAAAATCAAACCAATATTTTTAGGAGCTCATGGATATTTAATTTTGGCCATTTGGATTAATCCGATAATTATTTGCTTTGGAAATATATTGTTATATATATGAAATATGGTCCAAAAATTATGCCATTTATAAAGGAGCTCTGGAATAATATATCTAGCTCCTGCAAAAATTGGCATAAGGTAATAAAATGATTTAATATTTTATTAAATCAAAACAAATGTCAGAAAAATTAGAAAACAAAAATAAAAGAAGGAGGGGCTTACCTGGGGCTCCCCCCTGTGCAGCCCAGCCGCAGCAGGCCGGCCCAGCCAGCAGGCGGCCCAGCCCGCCTCCTCCTCTGTCGTCTTCGTCCTCGACAGAGGGAGGGGAGCGTGCCCGGCGCGCGCGCGCGCCACCGCGCCACGCCACCACCCTCCCTGCCTGCCTGGCGGCCTTCTCGTCGCCCTCGATGCCCCGGACGACGCCACGCAGCCACCCCGACCCCCTCGCACTCTCCCTCGCCCTCCTTCTCTCCCCCCTGCTCTCTCTCTCTTTCACCCGAAGCACTGCCGCCGCCGCAGCTCACCACCGACGCGCTCCCCGCCGTCCCCTCGCCCCTTCGTAGAGTCCCCGAGCTCCGCCGCGACCCCCTCTCCCTCCTCACCGAGCAAGCAACCCAGGCGAGCTCCTCTCCATCGCAATCGCCGTCGTCTTCAAGCTCCGGCCGACGAGATCGCCGTCGTCGCTCCGGCTGCCCCAAGCCTTCCCCGAGCTCGCCGACGACGCCGTTGGATCCGCGGTGAGCTCCGCCGCCGTTTCCCTCTCTTCTCCCCTTCGTTCCCGCGCCGTAGCACCGTTCCCCACCACGGCCGAAGCCTCTCGCCGCCGTCCATGTCGCCGTCGCCGTCTCGGCCCGCCTCCGCCCAAACCGAGCATCCCTTCGCGCTCCCGGTGCCACGAGGGTGCCGCCGAGCCCCTCAGGTGGCCTCCCCGTGCCCCGCAGCCCGATCCCGCTCGCGCTCGAACTCCAGCCGCCGCCCAAGTGGTCGCCGCCGTCGATCTAGGCCATCTCCGATGAAACGGAGGGCACCAGTGGGTGCGCGCGAGCCCCAGCTTCCCGCGCGTGCCTTCCGCTGCTCGATTGGGCGCCGGAGTGGAAATCTCGGGCCCTCCGCCGCGTTTGCTGCCGCCGGCGGCTAAACGCCGGCGTATTAGCCCCGGTTGACCAGGGGGTTTGACCTCCCCTGGCTCAATGATAGTGGGGCCCGTCCCT
This sequence comes from Triticum dicoccoides, assembly GCF_002162155.2. Classification (NCBI taxonomy): domain Eukaryota; kingdom Viridiplantae; phylum Streptophyta; class Magnoliopsida; order Poales; family Poaceae; genus Triticum; species Triticum dicoccoides. The sequence continues at coordinate 376,548,245 of NC_041387.1, forward strand.
GCTAATTCGAGTTTAGGATTAGTTTAAATTTAATCAACTCTGTTAATTAACCCTGACACTGACAGTGGGCCCTAGTGCCACTAATCTTTTAATTAGGATTAAACTAACCCTGTTTAACCCCTTGTCACTAACGTGTGGACCCCACACGTCAGGTTTGACCCCAGCCAGCCGCAGTTGACCGCTGACGTCGTGCTGACGTCATGCTGGCGCAATATTTATTTCTGGATTTAAATTAAATCAGAAAATTCTAGAAATTGTTTTAAACTTCAAAAATTCATAACAATTCAACCGTAGCTCAGATTAAAATAATTTATATATGAAAATTTTTCAGAAAAATGTAATCTATCCATCTGTACTAGTTTCATGCATGACAAACCAACTTATACATGCTTAATATGAGAAAACACATTATGGCATATATAGGAGCTTAATTTGGAGATGCATTTGAACCTTTGGTTCAAATGTACTTCAAACCAAATGAATACTAGTTGCATTAGCTCAAACAACATCACATCTTCATGCCATGTTCATGCATCATATTGTTGCATATGTTTGTGTATTGATTGTCGGCACCGTTCCTTCTCGATAGGTCTTGCTCCGGAGACCGTTCCAGAGTACCTGTCTGTGAAGTAGTGCCTCCTCTGTTGATTTACCAGGCAAGCAAACCCCCTTGTTCATTTCGATAAAACCCTACTCTCTCGCTCCTGCTCTCAGTTATTGCATTAGGACAACAACGATTCATCTGCTACTTTGTGCTGCGGTAGTTGAACCCATTCCTCTGCATGACCTGTCATTGCCACAGTAAATAGTTGAAACCCACTAGCATGTGTAGGAGTTGATTGAAGCCACTGATGTGTTCCTACCATGCTATGCCTGCTATTGCTTAGAGTTGTGTCAGGTCTGATTCATTGGGAATGAATTGGAGTGTCACGATATGTTCTGATGCTGAGAGCGAAGTGTGTGAACACGATTTGGTAAAGGTAGCGGTGAGAGGCCATGTAGGAGTACATGGTGGGTTGTCTCACTGGATCCGTCCTTAAGCACTGAGTTCTATGTATGTTGTCCAATGACTCGATACTACCACACATTGGGCTCCGGGCTCTCCAAGCCCTCTCGACTTATTAACCAACTTGATCTCTGTCCAGGAGTCGCAACTAGTTTCTGGTGTTTGTAGGTAGTGTTAGTAGTCTACCAAGTGGCACCCGGCCAGGTGGGCTTGGGACAGACTAGGCACAAGTGGCACGGTGTACCAAGCGTAGATCCATCCGGCGAGGTGGGCTTGGGAACCCTGCACACATTGTTTGGGGCCGTGAGTGAAACCCCGGCCGGATCTCCTTGCGGATGGAACCCGAATAGGCGATAAACCTGGATTAGAGTCTTGTGTGGTTAGTCAGGTCGTGGCCGACACCCTCGCCAGGCTTCCGCTTGAAGGTTGCCGAGATACATGACTTGTACATGGCGGTAAGTGGCGAGAGCGTGTGTGAAGAAGTACACCCCTGCAGGGTTAACATGATCTATTCGAATAGCCAGGTCCGCGGTTATGGACTTCTTGGATGCTTACATGGTACATAGACAACTTGAAGTGGATACTCTAAAATGCTCAATACAAGTGTGAGTGCTATGGATGGCCTTCTCGTAGGGAGACGGGGATGAATCCATAGTAGTGTATTGTATGGTGATTAGTGGACTCGTGTACGTTGTCTCACCTCCAGAGTTTCTGGTAGTCGTAGAACAGGATAGCCACAGAGTCAAAGCTGGCTTGCTGCAACTAAACCCCACATTACCCTCTTGATACAAATGCATGTACGATAGGATCTGATGTAAGTCTTGCTGAGTACCTTTGTACTCATGTTGCTTTATTTATGTTTTTGCAGCGGAGACTTCGGTCTTACTAGTGTTCTCGTGGACTTCGACTAGTAGCTAGTACCTCAGCTACGATCTTGATCGGAAGTTGTAGATAGTCAGGCTTTCAGCCTTTTTCATTTATAGATGTCTGTACTCAGACATGTAATGCTTCCGTTTGTTGCTTGATTGCTCTGACTGTTGGGTCATGTGACCCCTGTTTGTAATAATGCTATAATGGCTCTTCTGAGCCTTAATCTATATGATTGTTGAGTTATGCTGTGATGCCATGTTGTACAGCACATACTTGCATGTTATGCGTACGTGTAATGTGTATTGCTATGTGTGGGATCTGACTATCTAGTTGTTTATTCTTAGTAGCCTCTCTTACCGGGAAATGTCTCCTAGTGCTTCCACTGAGCCCTGGTAGCTTGCTACTGCTCCGGAACACTTAGGCAGGCCGGCATGTGTCCTTCTTCGATCCTGTGTCTGTCCCTTCGGGGAAATGTCACGCAATGAATACCGGAGTCCTGCTAGCCCGCTACAGCCCGGTTCACCGGAGTCCTGTTAGCCCAGTGCTACAGCCTGGATTCACTCGTTGATGACCGACACGTTCAATGCTGGGTCATGGATGCCTGTCCCTGTAAGTTAGTGCCACTTTGGGTTTACGACTAGCCATGTCAGCCCGGGCTCTTTATCATATGGATGCTAGCGACACCATCATATACGTGTGCCAAAATGCGCAAACGGTCCCGGGCAAAGGTAAGGCGACACCCGTGGGGATACCGTGCGTGAGGCCGCAAAGTGATATGAGGCGTTACATGCTAGATCGATGTGGCATTGAGTCGGGGTCCTGACACTATACCCACGTTATGGTTAGTGCTATCAGGCCAGAGGCCCCTCGGATCAAATATCCAAACCGTTAATGTGTTGGTAGTGCGGTCACGAGCAGAGACTCACAAAAGATCTGACCCCGTCGCCCCATCTCGAGAACTTGCGGCAAGGGCTAAGAATGCCCGGCCACGCCTCATATTCAACTCTCGGGTACCCTCCAGGTCAACCCATCTCCACATCACTCGCGGATACTGTCGGTGTCAAAACCGGCGAATCTCAGGTAGGGGGTCCTGACCTGTGCGTCAAGGCTGATGGTAACAGGAAGCAAGGGACATAGATGTTTACCCAGGTTCTAGCCCTCTCGATGGAGGTAAAACCCTACTTCCTGCTTGATTAATATTGAAGATACAAGTAGTAAAAGAGTAGATCTACCATGAGATCGTAGAGGCTAAACACTAAGAGCTAGCCTATGATTGTATGATTGTAATTGTGATCGGCCTTCTAAGGACCAACCTCTCCGGTTTACATAGACACCGAAGAGGGCTAGGGTTTACATGGAGTCAGTTACAAGGAAGGAAACACAATATCCGGATCGCCAAGCTTGCCTTCCACGCCAAGGAGAGTCCCATTCGGACACGGGTCGAAGTCTTGAGTCTTGTATCTTCACGCTTCAATAGTCCAGACGTTGTACACAGTCCGGCTGTCCGGATACCCCCTAATCCAGGACTCCCTCTGTAGCCCCTGAACTAGGCTTCAATGACGATGAGTCCAGCATGCAGTATTGTCTTCGGCATTGCAAGGCGGGTTCCATCTCTGAATACTCCAAGGTAGCTATCGAACATGTAGACCGTGTCCGGATCAGCAAGATGATCTTCGCATAGCATAAATTTGGTCCGCTGGTAATCTTCGTATGTCGTGCCCTTGCATCATGGCCTGGTCCAACGCGAACCGACGTTTCTTACCCCACCTCAACTCGTGTTACGAGGTGGTTTTATTGGCACGTCCCGTCGAGGCAGAGATCGTGTTCCTCTTATTACGGGATTTTCCATTAATATGGGCGTGCGTGACCCCACGACGGCCGTTGGTATTACCCCGTGTGTTTTTAGATAAGCCTCAAACGGCCACAACAAGGACTCTTGATATTCATCCCCTTTGTAAAAGGGGTCGAGGCCTATGCCTCTTTTCCACCTTCCTCGCGCCTTCTTGCACCTAGAGTTCTAACACCCGAAACCCAAGCTTCAACACCCCTGGTCCTCCAACATGTCCGGATCCGTCCCTCAAGGCCAGTGGGTGGCCTCCTCGATTCAAGAGGACGACATTGTGAAGCTTAGGGAGGTCGGATACCTGACCGCTGACATCCAACACAGGCTTCCTGCTCCAGGGCAGGTTATCCCCACACTGGAGCCTAATGAGTGCGTCGTTTTTGTCCCGCACTTCCTCCACGGCTTGGGCTTCACCCTCGATCCCTTTGTGAGGGGGCTTATGTTCTATTATGGGTTGGACATTCATGATCTGGCTCCAGACGCTATCCTCCATATCTCGTTGTTGATTATCGTGTGCGAGGCTTTTCTCCACCTCACCCCACACTTCGGCTTATGGCTCAAGACCTTCAATGTGACGATGAAGATGATCGAGGGGCGACATGTGGAGTGCAGAGGTGCCGTAATAAGCAGAAATGCCGATGCCCCATGGCCAGAGGGTTCTTTCCCAGAAGTATCCGATGTATGGCAACGGAGGTGGTTTTATGTCACGGCTCCCAGGGGCACAAAGTGGGTGGCTGCCCCCGAGTTCTGCTCGGGCCCTCCGCTGTACTTGGCGTCTAGGACAGGCGTAGGACGGAATTGGGGGCCCGCTGGTGATGTACCAGTACTGCAGAATCGCATCCGGGAGCTTCTTGAGAGGGTTATTAACCTCGTCAGCATAATGCAAGTGATGTTAATCCGACGGATGTTGTCGTGCCAATGCCGGCCTCTCCGGATGTGGGAGTTCAATTCGGAGGGTCCACGGACTGTCAAGCACTTCTTCGGCTTGAAGATCAAAGAGATGTGCAAATTATTCTTCGGACAGAAAGTAGTGTGTCCGGACACCACTGAGGATGCGGGCCTAAGCTGCAATCGCCTAGATACCCAAGTAAGTAGCCTTGATACCGGACACCCTGTATTGTATTTGTCATGATTGTTTATTCTGAAAATCATCCACGTCCAGGAATGGCTCAGCAAGGCGGAGAGAATCAGGTGTCCGACGCCACTTCCCGAAGGCTCGCCCGCCCCTACCATGGCCAAGATGCTCGACCGGGTACTCAACAGAATGCCCTCGGGGAAAGACAAGGGGAGGAACGAAGAAACTGAACCCCACACGCTACACATCCGAACTGGGGGAATTGTTACCTCCCCCAAGGAGGATAGCCGGGGAGGGGAGGCCAAGTCCTCCTCCCCGCGCGGGAAGAAGAGGGCCGCCTCCGAAGACTTGGAGGCGGAGGCGCCTAAACCAGGGAAGAAGGTATCACCAAGGGGCTCTGCCGCGACGGGCATCCTCACCGCGTTGTGCCCACCAACGGGCCAACCCTCCACCGAGCTGTAAGTCAATCATTAATTTGAAGGTACTGTATTTCTCCTGGATCAATAACCAGGATTCAACTTTTTGCAGTACGGCTAGCAGCTCTTCTCAACAGGGTTCGTCTTTGGGGGACTTTCCTCCGGAGATGATGGAGAGCGAGACCCCACCCCCTCTCCGATTCATGAAGCGGGCGACACCGAGGTGTTGTCACGGAGGAGTCCGGATCTGCCAGAGCCGGAGGCCAATACGTCACCGCCCTGAGTCCGGACATACTGACGGGCTAACTGGAGCGAGCTGCGCTCTCGGAGGAGCACCGCTCATTAATGGGCGCGGTGCTCAAGAAGATTTCATCCGCTACAAGAGGTTTGAATGAAGCATTCACAAGCCTGCTCAAAGGCTTTGAGGTATGTAATGAAGAATGCGCTATTTCTTTGGCTGTGAGGCACGCGGTAGGTGTGCTCCATATAGATAGTAGCCCCTGAGACTCTGGTTGCCCGCCCTAGGTGGCAAACGGGGGATCTTTAAACCAATGATTGATTTGTAAGTACATGGAGGTACCTGTGGGTCTAGCCGCCGGCCAATCCGTTGAAGTGGCCGAACTAACGAGGCAGATTGGATCGATCGATGCCGATATCACGCTAGTGAACAAGCGGCTGGACAAATCACAAGGTATGTGCTCTGCCTTATATGAAAATATGAAGGCGGCATGATATTAATGTAATATGTCTGGAATGCAGATGGTGCTGCTGCCGTGGAGGCCCTGAGGGCGGAACTTGCTCTAGCCAAGGAACAAGCTCGGGTGAACAATGCGGCTGCCCTAAGGGTGGCCGAGGAAGTGAGAGCCGAACAGGCTGCTCATAGCCGAAGCGAGGAAAAGATAGCCGAAATGGCTATCAAGTTAAGAAATGCCGCTGACCGTCTTGAGCTCCTAAAAAAGGAGCATGAGGAGAGTTCGGCCGACCTGAACAAGGCACTTAATGCCACCAAGGAAATACGGACCGAGCTCAGGGGTGCGCGGGAGGAGCTTCAACAGGCTGGTAAAATCACGGCTGGGAGCTCCTATTTGCTGCGGACGAAGTTTTTCGATACGAAGTACGCTCCCCTGGATGGACGCTGGAGACCTGCGGACGCATATGCGGATTTGGCGAAGAGTGCGGCTGACGCTGCTGAGTTCTTCAAGGATCAAGGTGATAAGGAAGTGGAGAAGCTTTTCTGGTTGCAATTCAATGCTCCCACTCGCCCGCTGCTGTTAAGTAACAAGATGGCTGCTGTAGCGGAGCTTCACCAGCTGTCCGAACTTGCAATGCGGTCTGTAATAGACCATCTTTGGCCGAAGGGGCCTAAGCCGGATAGTTAGTTTGGCTTGGTGCAACAATTCCTTGGGGCCGTGCCCCGGATCGATGCCATAAGAAGGTCGGCGTGCATAGAAGGTGCACGGATGGCCCTTGCCCGCGTTAAAGCGTATTGGATGGATATGGATGCCACCATTATAGCGTCCCAGGATCCTGTGGGGGGCCAATATCTAGCCGAGCACTACTTGGCGCAGGTCACAGAGGGTGCCCGCCTGATAGAGGCGCAGTGCCCGAAGAATGTCCTATTCGAGTGATGACTCGAATCATTGTAAAAACAATGTTTATTTTGATTATAAGGCTATATTTATAATGTTCATTTGAAAATATGATTGTGTCCCCTGTGAAACCGTTTATATATATATATATATATATATATATATATATATATATATATATATGTGTGTGTGTGTATATGTATATATATGTATATGTATATGTATATGTGTAATCCAAAAGTTAGCAGTCGTTGGCTTCAGCCCCCACGCATACAATGAGGGGGTGTTCACGAAAAAATGTGCTTAATCACACTTTATCCAATGTCTTGGTCCATTAAGGAGGTGATCGCCCGTCGAACTAGGCAACCGGACTATATAGCTGTAACACTTTTGCTTAGCCGCGGGATTCTAAAGTTGGGGCTACTATGTAGCCCCTGGTTCCTTCGCGTGCATCCGAATACGGGCGCATATGTACCTGGCCGGGAAATGGCCCTTCGTTAATGCGGAGGAATCCTAGAGATTCCGGTGAGTCGTCGAGTGGTTGAACAGTCTCTCGCTGCATCATGATAGTCAGTTTTCGGCTTTCTCTACTAAGGTGCTCATCCGGAATAACCAGGGCACAATCGCAGTAGTTCTCCTTTGGCCACCTTAGATGATAATAACGAAACATAAGGCGGCAAACCCAGGAGCCGGGCAAAGCCAACAATTGACCAAAGACATGATTCGGAGCTGATGCATATAAGGCCAAACTCGTGACGCCGAACACTCCCGAAGGTATTCAGACTTTATAACAGATGATGGGCTCAAGAATGCCCATTCATTATAAACCCTGTGTTTCCAGGTAAGTGCATTGATCTGTCGTGGTGAAATGCCAAGAACGGCAATATCCTCTGTGGGTATGGAACCCATGGGATGGTTAAGCAACAAGAGGCAATAGAAAAGGTTTACACAGGGGCTTAATCTAAAAAGAAACATGTTGAACGGGGCCCTGCTGCACGTCTGCGCCTTTATCTCCGTTGTGCCATATCCTCGAAGGGTATTGCGCGGACGTTGTCTGTGGAAAAAAAAACTCACAGGAGAGTACAATGTAAGTATGCGATGGATAGTAAAAGTTTAAGATGTTGGCTTGCTAATAAGGTTGAGCCAAGTGTGGGGCTTTATTAAGTGTTTATAGCCCCTGGTATCCGCTATGGAATTACATATATGGTGCCCTGGTTCGATCTGGGCTACCGGACTCGTCTAACCGTGTCCATGGTCTTAACGACCAGTCATGCTTTTCTGATGTTAGAGGCCGCTTATAGTCCGGCCGCTAAGGCCGTCGCGTGTTCCTCTGCGCGTGAAGAGCGCTCTGTTATTCCGCTAACGGTGATGACGCCACGCGGACCGGGCATCTTGAGTGTAAGGTAGCCATAGCGCGGCAATGCGTTGAAGCGGGCGAAGGCCGTTCTTCCGAGCAATGCGTGATAGGTTCTTTGGAAGGGTGCGATGATGAAGAGTAGTTCTTCGCTTCTAGAGTTTCCTGGAGAGCCTAATGTGACTTCCAGTATGACGGAGCCCCTGCTGTAGGCTTCAATGCCTGGTATCACCCCTTCAAAGGTGGTGTTGCTTTTGCTGGTTCTGGATGGGTCTATCCCCATCCTGCGGACAGTGTCCTCATATATTAAATTGAGACTACTGCCGTCGTCTATGAGGACATGTGTGAGATGGTATCCGTCGATTAATGGGTCAAGCACCAAGGCATCTGATCCTTCGCGCTGAATACTAGTTCGGCCATCCAGGTGATCGAAGGTGATCGGATAAGACATCCAGTAGTGAGGCGTGGGTACGATGAGCTCTATATCACGCGCGTCTTTATGGGCGCGTTCATGCCTTCTCGAGGATGTGCGAGTCGCGTGGATCATATTCACTATTTTAACCTCTGGCGGGAATTTTTTCTGTCCCCCAGTGTTCGGCTGGCGAGGTTCATCCTTGTCTTCACTTGGTGTTTCCCTTCCCTTGTCTTCGGCGTTCAGTTTGCCGGCCTGCTTGAAGACCCAGCACTCTCTGTGCGTGTGGTTCGCAGGTTTGTCGGGGGTGCCATGAATTTGGCATAGTCTATCCAGGACTCTGTTCAGACCGGACGGTCCCTCTTTACTACCTTTAGATGACTTATTTTGTTGGTTAGGTCGCGAGCCCCTGAATCCGGCATTAACCGTTGTGTTATCCAGGCTCTCTTCCTTGTTTTGGCGTTTGTTTTTATTACGCCGTGGCTTCCCGTTGCCATCCCTTATTTTGGTTGTGCTGGGGTCGCTGGTGCCTTTACGGGCTAGCCAGCTATCTTCACCCGCACAAAAGCGGGTCATAAGGCTTGTTAGGGCTGCCATTGTCCTAGGCTTTTCTTGTCCGAGGTGTCTGGCGGTCCACTCATCACGGATGCTATGTTTGAATGCCGCTAAGGCTTCGGCATCCGGACAATCAACAATTTGATTCTTCTTAGTGAGGAATCTGTTCCAAAGCTTGCGGGCGGACTCTCCGGGTTGTTGGATTATGTGACTTAAATCGTCAGCATCCGGAGGCCGGACATAAGTCCCTTGAAAATTGGCCCTGAAAGCATCCTCGAGTTCCTCCCAGCTCCCAATTGAATTTTCGGGGAGGCTTTTCAACCAGTGCCGAGCTGGTCCCTTTAGTTTGAGGGGGAGGTATTTGATGGTGTGGAGGTCATCCCCACGAGCCATATGTATGTGCAGGATAAAGTCCTCGATCCAGACCCCTGGGTCTGTCGTTCCGTCGTATGCCTCTATGTTCACAGGTTTAAAGCCCTATGGGAATTCATGGTCTAGTACTTCATCAGTAAAGCACAGGGGGTGGGCAGCCCCTCTGTATCTGGATGCGCTGTGGCATGCTGTCGACTATCGTTATGTCCAGTGTTTATTCCAAACTGGTATTTGATTGTCATAATCTTTGTGACGACCACAGTCCCCCGCTGGGGTGTGTCCTTTAGATCCATAGATGGACCTAGCTGCGCCAGCCATCTTATCCAGGTGCTCATGTAGATCGTGTGCGTCTTCAGTAGCTGCTTTGTTGCGGTTATGAAGTGGTACGTCTAGTCTCCTGGTCGTGTTACTTTTTGGTGGAACGGCCTCGTCGTCGAATTCTGGTAGTAGCTTGCATTTTGGGTAGCTCTTTGTATGGCGATCGTCGCCATATGTTTCTTCAGTGTCTAGCACTTTGTTCCATCTGCGATTGAGCGTTTCCTGTGCGGCTTTAAGCCGTTGCTTCTGCTTCTTTAGACTCCTTGCTGTGGCCATAAGCTTTCTGTGGAGGTTATCTCGTTCCACGCGTTCTTCCGGAATGATGAATGCACCATCGTCCGGACTGTCCTCTTGCCCTGGGCCAGTTTGATGAACTCATCCCTCAGGATTGTTGTCTTCGGGTGTCTGCTCTGAACTGTGTTCGGCGTGACCTGGTTCGTCCTGCTCCATCGCTGGTTCCGTTTGGTCGTTGTTGCCTTCAGGGTTGACCGGAGTATTCATCCATCTGGCGCTCTTGCTGATATTTTTACTGTTGCTGGATTTGGAACGGTGTCTGTGCCGTCGCTTTGGCTTTTGCCGGGGGTTTTATCTTCCGGATTGTCACCGTCGTCCTCCTTGGGCGTATCCACCATGTATATGTTGTGTGATGAGGCGGAAGTCCGGTACCCTGTAAATTCTGAATCTTCTCCTGCATCATCGTCCATACCGTCGATGCCTTCGGAGTCGAAGTCAAGCACGTCAGTTAAATCATCAGCTGTGGCTATGAAGTGGGTGGTGGGCAGGTAACGAATTTCTTCATCGCCTGCTTCCCATTCGAGCCGGACATAGTTCGGCCTGGAATTCTCTGTCAAAGAGAGGGCTTTTAATGAGTTTAGCATGTCACCAAAGGGCGAGTGCTGGAAGATGTCCGCAGCGGTGAACTCCATTACCGGAGCACGACCAGGCTTGGTGGGCTCGGGAGCGCGCGGACTGGGACCTACAACCAGATACGAATCCGGGGGCTGGAGTCACATGCTTCCTCAGAAGTGCGGCCTGTGTTCGGCTCCAACGCCAATGAGTGTGCGGTCTGCGGGGTGGGGTCCATCCCTTCGTCCATAGGCAACGCAGCCTGCTCCGGATTTGAGTCCAGGGCAACTGTGGGGGTAATATCCCGAGTGTTGTCCAACAGCAGGTTCATGCCATGCTCGTCGTGACTGTCCGGTGCTCCTAGCGCCGCCCCGAATCCGTCGAAGATCAAGTCTCCGCAGATATCCGTCGTGTAGTTCAGGTTTCCGAACCTGATTTGATGGCCAGGGGCGTAGCTGTCGATCTGCTCCAGATGGCAAAGCGAATTGGCCCGCAGTGCGAAGCCGCCGAACACGAAGATCTGTCCGGGAAGGAAAGTCTTGCCCTAGACCGTGTTGTTGACGATCGGAGACGCCATCAAGCCCTGTTGCGACGACACAGAGGAACTCTCAATGAAAGCACCAATGTCGGTGTCAAAACCGGCGGATCTCGGGTAGGGGGTCCCGATCTGTGCGTCAAGGCTGATGGTAACAGGAAGCAAGGGACACAGATGTTTACCCAGGTTCGGGCCGTCTCGATGGAGGTAAAACCCTACTCCCTGCTTGATTAATATTGAAGATACATGTAGTACGAGAGTAGATCTACCACGAGATCGTAGAGGCTAAACCCTAAGGGCTAGCCTATGATGGTATGATTGTAATTGTGATCGGCCTTCTAAGGACCAACCTCTCCGGTTTATATAGACACCGGAGAGGGCTAGGGTTTACATGGAGTCAGTTACAAGGAAGGAAACACAATATTCGGATCGCCAAGCTTGCCTTCCATGCCAAGGAGAGTCCCATCCGGACACGGGTCAAAGTCTTGAGTCTTGTATCTTCACGCTTCAATAGTCCAGACGTTGTACACAGTCCGGCTGTCCGGATACCCCCTAATCCAAGACTCCCTCAGGTACCCCTCAGGGTCGACCCGCCTTTCCAAGTAACAGTTGTAAAGTCCAAGTATCCGTGTGTCCAAACATCAACGAGAAAACCCGAGGAATCACCCCCGGTGAATTCCACTCGATGTAATCATCAAGGTGAATGTAAGAGGAACCACCCTCAAGGTTCACACTTGAGGGGTTGCACGATAGAGTCGTATCGGAAGTGGTTAAGGAGGAAATCACCCTTGATGAGCACGACCGAATAGCTACACTACAGAGATCTCAACAGGAGTGATTTATGAGGTTCCACCCTCGGCACTCGATGGTAACTCTACAGAGTCGAGCAACAAAAGGGGCATGATGTGATGTGAGGTGTCGGGCTCTGGTCGTCGATCACGTTAATCGAGTCGTTGATGATGAAGCAGGGGTAACAAGGACAAGGTGGGGTCACTGATGGATCACTAACCAACCTATACTAAGCAGTTTAGGATAAGCAGGTAAGGTAACAATAAGCAGGTTATAAAAGCAGGCTATGCATCAGAATAGGAGCAAACAATAATAGTAGCAAAATCTAATGCAAGCATGAGATGATGGAGTGGGCGATATCGGGATGATCAAAGGGGGGGGGTTGCCTGGAAGCTCTGCTGAAAGGGAAGAAGGGTCGTCGTCGACGCAGTCAATCACGGGGGCATCATCGGTCTCGGGGTCTACCAAAGAGGAGAGGGAGAAGAAACAGTAAAAATAGAGCAAACAGAGGTACCACTAAGCATGACAAGATGATAAGCATAATTAGGGTTGACCTAACGTAGTACTGCACGATATATGTGAAGGGGGAATTCAACCGGGAATGTATTCCCGGTTCCGGACCTGTGTCAGACAAATGACCGGAGGGGGAATGTTCCATGTTCAGCATGCTAGGGCATGTAACACATAAACGGACCGCATTGTCGGATTCGTCTCGTCGTTCTGAGAAACTTTCATGTACAAAGTATTTTCATCCGAGTTACGGATTATTTTCTATGATTAAACACAGATTTAAACAATATTCTGGAATTAATGGATTTAACTTAAATGGAAAATAGGGTTATGACATCAGCCTGACATCGTCATGACATCAGCAATGAACAGATCAGTTGACTTGGTCAAACTGGCAACTGGGGCCCACTATCATTGACCTAATTAATTAAGCAGGTTTAAATTAATTAAACTAGTTCTTTAGGCTAACTAAGCAAGGTTAATTAAGTTAGTTAATTAACTATTTAATTAATTAACTAATTAATTATTTTATATTTATTTATTTTTAATTAACTTTTATTACACATGGGCATGGGGTCCCTTGGCCAGTGGCCTATGAATTAGCGGGGCGGGCTGGGCCATGCGGTTGCCGGGCACGGGAGCCGCCCATTAGGTCGCCCACCCAGGCCACCAGGGGAGGGGGCGCATGGGTGTCAGGGCGCCGGCGGCCAGCGGGGCGTGGGCCGGTGCGGGAGGAGCAGCGCGGGGTAGCTAGAGGTGGTGCGGCGCTCGGCAGCGCGCGGCGCGGCAGGCCGAACAACGAGCGGCAGGGAGAGGCGATGCTAGAGAGGAGCCGCGCGGACGGGTGTCGAGGCAGGGCTGCACGGGGCGGCAACAGAGCAGCAGCAGCATCGCCGGCAAGCAGCAGAGCAATGCGGCAGTAGCAGCGCAGCAACGGGGCAGCGGCGGTGGTAGGCGGCGCAGAAGGCAGGTGCGGCGAGCGGCGGGCGAGGCCGCGCGGAGCAATGACGGGGGGGTTGCGGGTGAGCGACGTGGCCATCAGGGCGCGAGTGGCGCGGCGTGGACGACACGGGAACACATGGGAGCGCGGATCGAGTGGCATTGGCGACGAAGAGGGAGAGGGGAAGGGGAAGAGGGCTCATAGGGCCTTGTAGAGGTGCTAAAGCATGCTCGGGGAGAGGCCGGAGTTGCGGTCCCGCGATAGGGCGTCGGGACGATGGGTGGTGCCATCAGGGGCCCTTCGAGATCCAGGAACAAGGAGGAGAACGGGGACGCGAGGAGGAGGTCGAGGAGGAGGACGGCGGTCCAGTGACGGGGTCCGGCATGTCGAGGCAGCGAGGGT